>NC_072410.2:6882500-7507500 GCF_028858775.2 Pan troglodytes | reverse complement strand
TAGCGGTGTTGCTACTTCCATGTTTATACAGATAGCGGTGTAGATATTTCCATGTTTATACAGCTCACGGTGTAGATATTTCCATCTTTATACAGATGGGAGTGGAGATATTTCCATGTTTATTCAGATAGCGGTGTAGATATTTCCATGTTTATAGAGCTCGCGGTGTAGATATTTCCATCTTTATACAGATGGGCGTGGAGATATTTCCATGTTTATACAGATAGCGGTGTAGATATTTTCATGTCTATAGAGATAGCGGTGTAGGTATTTCCATATTTATACAGATTGCGGTGCAGATATTTCCATCTTTATACAGATGGCGGTGTAGATATTTCCATGTTTATACAGATAGAATTGGAGATATTTCCATGTTTATACAGATAGTGGTGTAGATATTTCCACGTTTATACAGATGGCGGTGTAGATACATCCATGGTTCTGAAGATGGCGGTCTAGATATTTTCATGTTTATAGAGATGGCGGTGTAGATATTTCCATGTATATAGAGATTGCAGTGTAGATATTTCCATGTTTATAGAGAAAGTGGTGTAGGTATTTCCAAGTTTATAGAGATAGCGGTGTAGATATTTCCATATTTATACAGATAGTGGTGTAGGTATTTCCATGTTTATACAGATTGCGGTGTAGATATTTAAATGTTTCTACAGATGGCGGTGTAGATATTTCCTTGTTTATACAGACAGCGGTGTAGATATTTCCATGTTTATACAAGTAGCAGTGTAGATATTTCCATCTTTACAGAGACAGCGGTGTAGTTATTTCCATCTTTGCACAGATTGCCGTGTAGATATTTCCATGTTTACGCAGATAGCTGTGTAGATATTTCCAAGTTTACACAGATAGCTGTGTAGATATTTCCATGTTTACACACATAGCGTTGTAGATATTTCCATGTTTATACAGATTGCGGTGTAGATATGTCCATGTTTATACGGAAAGCAGTGTAGATATTTTCCTGTTTATACAGATAGTGGTGGAGATATTTCCATGTTTATAGAGACTGCGGTATACATATTTCCATGTTTACACAGATAGCAGTGTAGATATTTCCATGTTTACCGAGATAGCAGTGTAGAAATTTCCGTCTTTGCCCAGATTGCTGTGTAGATATTTCCATTTTTACACAGATAGCTGTGTAGATATTTCCTAGTTTACACAGATAGCTGTGTAGATATTTCCATGTTTACACAAATAGTGTTGTAGATATTTCCATGTTTATACAGATAGCGGTGTAGATATTTCCATGTTTACACAGATAGCGGTGTAGATATTTCCATGTTTATAGAGATAGCGGTGGTGATACTTCCCTGTTTACACAGATAGCGATGTAGATATTTCCATGTTTATAAAGGTAGCGGTGTAGATATTTCCATGTTTATAGAGATAGCGGTGTAGGTATTTCCATGTTTATACAGATGGCTGTGTAGATATTTCCATGTGTATACAGATGGCAGTGTAGATATTTCCATGTTTATACATATAGCGGTGTAGATATTTCCATGTTTACAGATATAGCGGAAAAGATATTTCCATCTTTGCACAGATTGCGGTATAGGCATTGCAATCTTTACACAGATAGCGGTGTAGATATTTCCATGTTTACAGAAATATCATTGTAGATATTTCCATGTTTATACAGATAGCGGTGTAGTTATTTACATGTTGATACAGATAGCGGTGTAGATATTTTCAGGGTTATACAGATAGTGGTGTAGATATATCCACGTTTTAGAGATAGCTGTGTAGATATTTCCCTGTTTACACAGATAGCGTTGTACGTATTTCCATGTTTACAAAGATAGCGTTGTAGATATTTCCATGCTTACACAGATTGCGGTGTAGATATTTCCAAGTTTACACAGATAGCTGTGTAGATATTTCCATGTTTACACAGATAGCGTTGTAGATATTTCATTGTTTATAGAGATAGCGGTGTATGTATTTCCATGTTTTTAAAGATAGCGGTGTAGTTATTTCCGTGTTTATAAAGATAGCGGTGGAGATATTTCCATGTTTATACAGATAGCGGTGTAAAAATTTCCATGTTTATACAGATAGCGGTGTAGTTATTTCCATATTTATACAGATAGTGTTGTGGATATTTCCATGTTTATACAGGTAGTGGTGTAGAAATTCCCATGTTTATACAGATCGCTTTGTAGATATTTCTATCTTTCTGCAGATGTCAGTGTAGATATTTCCAAGTTTATACAGATGTCTCTGTATATATTTCCATGTTTATGCAGATGGCGGTGTAGATATTTCCAGGTTTATAGAGATGGCGGTGTAGATATTTCCTTGTTTATACTGACAGCGGTGTAAATATTTCCATGTTTATTCAGGTAGCGGTGTAGATATTTCCAGGTTTACAGAGATAGCGGTGTAGTTATTTCCATCTTTGCACAGATTGCCGTGTAGATATTTCCATGTTTACGCAGATAGCTGTGTAGATATTTCCAAGTTTACACAGATAGCTGTGTAGATATTTCCATGTTTACACACATAGCATTGTAGTTATTTCCATGTTTATACAGATTGCGGTGTAGATATGTCCATGTTTATACAGAAAGCGATGTAGATATTTTCATGTTTATACAGATAGCGGTGGAGATATTTCCATGTTTATAGAGACTGCGGTATAGATATTTCCATGTTTACACAGATAGCGGTGTAGATATTTCCATTTTAACCGAGATAGCAGTGTAGAAATTTCCATCTTTGCCCAGATTGCTGTGAAGATATTTCCATTTTTACACAGATAGCTGTGTAGATATTTCCAAGTTTACACAGATAGCTGTGTAGATATTTCCATATTTACACAAATAGTGTTGTAGATATTTCCATGTTTATACAGATAGCGGTGTAAATATTTCCATGTTTACACAGATAGCGGTGTAGATATTTCCATGTTTATACAGATAGCAGTGGAGATATTTCCCTGTTTATACAGATAGCGATGTAGATAATTCCATGTTTATTCAGATAGCGGTGTAGATATTTCCATGGTTATAGAGATAGCAGTGTAGATATTTCCAAGTTTATACAGATGGCTGTGTAGATATTTCCATGTGTGTACAGATGGCGGTGTAGATATTTCCATGTTTATACAAATGGCGCTGTAGATATTTCCATGTTTATACAGATGGCAGTGTTTATATTTCCTTGTTTATACAGATATCGGTGTAGATATTTCCACGTTTACAGAGATAGCGGTGTAGGTATTTCCATCTTTGCACAGATTGCGGTGTAGGTATTGCAAAATTTACAGATAGCGGTGTAGATATTTCCAAGTTTACACAGATAGCTGTGTAGATATTTCCATGTTTACAGAGATAGCATTTTAGATATTTCCGTGTTTATACAGATTGTGGTGTAGTTATTTCAATGTTGATACAGATAGCGGTGTAGATATTTCCATGTTTATACAGGTAGCGGTGTAGAAATTCCCATGTTTATACAGATCGCTTTGTAGACATTTCCATTTTTCTACAGATGTCAGTGTAGATATTTCCAAGTTTATAAAGATGGCAGTGTAGATATTTCCATGTTTATACATATGTCTGTGTAGATATTTCCATGTTTATTCAGATGGCGGTGTAGATATTTACATGTTTATAGAGATGGGGGTGTAGTTATTTCTAAGATTATAGAGATAGAGGTGTAAATATCTCCATGTTTATAGAGGTGGTTTTGTTAATATTTTCATGTTTATAGAGATAGCAGTGTAGATATTTCCATATTTCTACAGATGACTGTGAAGATATTTCCCTGTTTGTACAGATGGCAGTGTAGATATTTCCATGTTTATAGAGATAGCGGTGTAGATATTTTCATGTTTATACAGAGTGCGGTGGAGATATGTCCATGTTTATACAGATAGCAATGGAGATATTTCCACGTTAATACACATAGCGGTGTAGATATTTCCATGTTTATACAGATAGCGGTGTAGATATTTCCATGTTTATACAGATGGCTGTGTCGATATTTCCATGTTTATACAGAGTTCTCTGTAGATATTTCCATGTTTATATAGATGACAGTGTAGATATTTCCAGGTTTATACAGATGACTGTGTAGATATTTCCATGTTAATACAGATGGCGGTGTAGATATTTCCATGTTTATAGAGATAGCGGTGTAGATATTTCCATGTTTATTGAGATAGCGGTGTATATATTTCCATATTTATACAGATAGTGGTTTAGATATTTCCATGTTTTTACAGATAGCGGTGTAGATATTTCCATCTTTATTCAGAGAGTGCTGTACATATTTCCATGTTTATACAGATAACGTTGTAGATATTTCCATCTTTATACAAACGGTGGTGTAGATATTTCCATGTTCCTACACATGACTGTGTAGTTATTTCCATGTTTCTACAGATGGCGGTGTAGATATTTCCATATTTATAGAGATAGCAGTGTAGATATTTCCAGGTTTATACAAATAGCGGTGTAAATATTTCCATGTTTATACAGATCGTGGTGTAGATATTTCCATGTTTATACAGATCGTGGTGTAGATATTTCCATGTTTATACAGACTGCAGTGTAGGTATTTCTATGTTTATCCAGATAGTGGTGTAGATATTTCCATGTTTGTACAGATGGCGCTCTTGATATTTCCATCTGTACACAGATTGCCGTGTAGATATTTCCATCTTTATACAGATGGCGTTGTAGATATTTCCAAGGATATGCAGATGGCGGTGTGGATATTTCCATGTTTATAGAGATAGCCGTGTAGGTATTTCCATGTTTATATAGATAGCGATGTAGATATTTCCATGTTTATACAGATAGCGGTGTAGATATTTCCATGTTTATACTGATCACGGTGTAGATATTTCCATGTTTATACAGATCGCGGTGCAGATATTTCCATGTTTATACAGATCACGGTGTAGATATTTCCATGTTTATGGAGATAGCGGTGTAGATATTTTCATGTTTATACACAGAGCAATGTAGATATTTCCATGTTTATACAGACCGCGGTGTAAATATTTCCATGTTTACACAGAAAGCGGTGTAGCTATTTCCATGTTTATATAGATAGCGGTGTAGATATTTCCATGTATATACACATGGCTGTGTAGATATTTCCATGTTTATACAGATGGCGGTGTACATATTTCCATGTTTATACAGATAACTTTGTAAGTATTTCCATGTTTATACAGATGGCGGTGTAGATATTTCGATGTTTATAGAGATAGCAGTGGAGCTATTTCCATGTTTATACAGATAGCGGTGTACATATTTCCATGTTTATACTGATCGTGGTGTAGATATTTCCGTGTTTATAGAGATGGCAGTGTAGATATTTCCATGTTCATAGAGATAGCGGTGTTGATTTTTCCATGTTTATAGAGATAGCGGTGTGGATATTTCCATGTTTATACAGATAGGGGTGTTGGTATTTCCATGTTTATAGGGATGGCGGTGTAGATATTTCCATGTTTATACAGATCACGGTGTAGATGTTTCCATGTTTATACAGATCATGGTGTAGATATTTCCATGTTTATACAGATGGTGTTGTAGATATTGCCATGTTTACACAGATGACTGTATAGTTATTTCCATGTTTTTACAGATGGCATTGTAGATATTTCCATGTTTATACAGATGGCGGTTTAGATATTTCCAGGTTTATAGAGATAGCAGTGTAGATATTTCCATATTTATACAGATAACGGTGTAGATATTTCCATGTTTATACAGATAGCCGTGTAAATATTTCCATGATTATACAGATCACGGTGTAGATATATCCATGTTTATGGAGATAGCGGTGTAGATATTTTCATGTTTATACAGATAGCGATGTAGATATTTCCATGTTTATACAGACCGTGGTGGAAATATTTCCATGTTTATACTGAAATCGTTGTACTTATTTCCATGTTTATATAGATAGCGGTGTAGATAATTCCATGTATATACACATGGCTGTGTAGATATTTCCATGTGTATACAGATGGCATTGTAGATACTTCCATGTTTACACAGATGACTGTATAGGTATTTCCATGATTTTACAGACGGCAGTGCCGATATTTCCATGTTTATAGACATAGCGGTGTAGATATTTCCATGTTTATATAGATGGCGTTGTAGATATTTCCATGTTTATACCGATAGCGGTGTTGGTGTTTCCATGTTTATACAGATAGCGATGTAGGTATTTCCGTGTTTATACAGCTCGCAGTGCAGATATTTATATCTTTATACAGATGGCATTGTAGATATTTCCTTATTCACACAGATGGCGGTGTAGAGGTTTCCATGTTTATAGAGATGGCGCAGTAGTTAGTTCCATGTTTATGGAGATGACAGTGTAGATATTTTCATGTTTATAGAGATGGCGGTGTAGATATTTCCATGTTTATAGAGATAGCGGTGTAGACATTTCCATATTTATACAGATAACGGTGTAGAAATTTCCATGTTTATACAGATAGCGGAGTAAATATTTCCATGTTTATACAGATCACGGTGTAGATATTTCCATGTTTATAGAGATAGCAGTGTAGATATTTCCATATTTATACAGATTGCGGAGTAAATATTTCTACGTTTATACAGATCACGGTGTAGATATTTCCATGTTTATAGAGATAGCGGTGTAGATATTTCCATGTTTATACAGATTGCGGTGTAGATATTGCCATGTTTATACAGACCGCGGTGTAGATATTTCCATGTTTATACAGATAGCGGTGGAGATACTTCCATGTTTGTACAGTTGGCGGTGTTATTTCCATCTATACACAGATGACCGTGTAGATATTTCCATGTTTATACAGATGGCGGCGCACATATTTCCATGGATATGTAGATGGCGGTGTAGATATTTCCATGTTTATACAGATAGCGGTGTAGTTATTTCCATGTTTATATAGATAGCTGTGTAGATATTTCCATGTATATACACATGGCTGTGTAGATATTTCCATGTTTATACAGATGGCGTTGTAGATATTTCCATGTTTATACAGATAACTTTGTAAGTATTTCCATGTTTATACAGATGGCGGTGTAGATATTTCGATGTTTATAGAGATAGCAGTGGAGTTATTTCCATGTTTATACAGATAGCGGTGTAGATATTTCCATGTTCATACTGATCGTGGTGTAGATATTTCCATTTTTATAGAGATGGCGGTGTAGATATTTCCATGTTTATAGAGATAGCGGTGTGGATATTTCCAGGTTTATACAGATAGGGGTGTAGATATTTCCATGTTTATGGAGATGGCGGTGTAGATATTTCCATGTTTATACAGATCACGGTGTAGATATTTGCTTGTTTATACAAATAGCGGTGTAGTTATTTCCATGTTTATACAGATAGCGGTGTAGATATTTCCATGTATATACAGAGGGCTGTGTAGATATTTCCATGTTTACAAGGATGACTCTGTACATATTTCCATGTTTATACAGATGACTATGTAGGTATTTCCATGTTTATACAGGTGGCGGTGTAGATATTTCCATGTTTCTACAGATAGCGGTGTAGATATTTCCATGTTTTTACAGATATCGTTGTAGATATTTCCATGTTTATACAGATGGCGGTGTAGATATCTCCATGTTTATATAGATGGTGGTGTAGATATTACCATGTTTATACAGATAGCCGTATAAATATTTCCATGTTTATACAGATCGTGGTGAAGATATTTCCGTGTTTATACAGATCGCGGTGTAGATATTTCCATGTTTATACAGATAGCGGTGTAGATATTTCCATGTTTATAGAGATAGCGGTGTAGTTATTTCCATGTTTATAGACATAACGGTGCAGATATTTCCAGGTTTATATAGATGGCGCTGTAGATATTTCCATGTTTATACCGATGGCGGTGTTGGTATTTCCTCGTTTATACAGATAGCGATGTAGATATTTCCATGTTTACACAGATGGTGGTGTAGATATTTCCGTGTTTATACACATGACGGAGTAGATACTTCCATCTTTATGGAGATGGCAGTGTAGATATTTTCATGTTTATAGAGATGGCGGTGTAGATATTTCCATATTTATAGAGATAGCGGTGTAGATATTTCCATCTTTCTACAGATGGCAGTGTAGATAATTACATGTTTATACAGATGGCCTTGTAGATATTTCCATATTTCTACAGATGTCTGTGTAGATATTTCCATGTGTATACAGATTGTATTCTAGGTATTTCCAAGATTATACAGATGGTTGTGTAGATATTTCCATGTTTATTCAGATGACTGTGTAGATATTTCCATGTTTTTACAGATGGCAGTGTAGATTTTTCAGTGTTTATAGAGATGACGCTGTAGATATTTCCATGTTTATACAGATAACGGTGGAGATATTTCCATGTTTATACAGAGAGCAGTGGAGATATTTCCATGTTTATACACATAGCGGTGAACATATTTCCATGTTTAGAGAGACAGCGGTGTAAGTATTTCCACTTTTATCCAGACAGCGGTGAAGATATTTCCAGGCTTACACAGATGCCTATGCAGATATTTCCATATTTATAAAGAGGGCTGTGTAGATATTTCTATGTTTATACAGATGGCTGTGTAGATATTTAAATGTTCCTACACATGACTTTGTAGGTATTTCCATGTTTATGCAGATGTCTTTGTAGATATTTCCATGTTTATAGAGATAGCTGTGCAGATATTTCCATGTTTATACAGATAGCGGTGTTTATATTTCCATTTTTATACAGGTCATGGTGTAGATATTTCTATGTTTATACAGATACCGGTGTAGATATTTCCATGTTTATACAGACCGCAGTGTAGATATTTCCATGTTTATAGAGATAGCAGTGTAGATATTTCTATGTTTGTACAGATGTCGGTGTTGATGTTTCCATCTATACTCAGATTGCCGTGTAAGTATTTCGATGTGTATACAGATGGCATTGTAGATATTTCCATGTTTATACACATGGTGTTGTAGATATTTCCATGTTTACACAGATGACTGTATAGGTATTTCCATGTTTATACAGATGGCGGTGTAGATATTTCCATGTTTATAGAGATAGCAGTGAAGATATTTCCATATTTATAGAGATAACGGTGTAGAAATTGCCATGTTTAAACAGATAGCAGTGTAAATATTTCCATGTTTATGCAGATCACGGTGTAGATATTCCCATGTTTATAGAGATAGCGGTGTAGATATTTCCATGTTTGAACAGATGGCGGTGTTGATGTTTCCATCTATACACAGATTGCCGTGTAGGTATTTCCATGTGTATACAGAAGGCATTGTAGATATTTCCATGTTTATACAGATGGTGGTGTAGATATTTCCATGTTTATACAGATGAATATATAGGTATTTCCATGTTTTTACAGATGGCATTGTAGATATTTCCATGTTTATAGAGATAGCGGTGTAGATATTTCCATATTTATACGGATAACGGTGTAGATATTTCCATGTTTATACAGATAGCCGTGTAAATATTTCCATATTTATACAGATCACGGTGTAGATATTTCCATGTTTATATAGATAGCGGTGTAGATATTTCCATGTTTATACAAATAGCGATGTAGATATTTCCATCTTTATACAGACCGCGGTGTAAATATTTCCATGTTTATACAGATAGCGTTGCAAATATTTCCATGTTTGTACAGATGGCGGTGTTGATTTTCCCATCTATACACAGATGTCCGTGTAAATATTTCCATGTTTATACAGAAGGCGGCGCAGATATTTCCATGGACATGCAGATGGCGGTGAAGATATTTCCATGTTTATACAGAAGGCGGCGCAGATATTTCCATGGACATGCAGATGGCGGTGTAGATATTTCCATGTATATACAGATAGCTGTGTAGATATTTCCATGTTTTCACAGATGTTGGTATAGATATTTCCGTGTTTTTACACATGGCGGAGTAGATACTTCCATCTTTATGGAGATGGCAGTGTAGATATTTTCATGTTTATAGAGATGGCGGTGTCGATATTTCCATATTTATAGAGATAGCGGTGTAGATATTTCCATCTTTCTACAGATGGCAGTGTAGATATTTCCATGTTTATACAGATGGCAGTGTAGATATTTCCATATTTATACAGAAGTCTGTGTAGGTATTTCCATGTGTATACAGATGGTATTGTAGGTATTTCCATGTTTATACAGATGGTAGTGTAGATATTTCCTTGTTTATTCAGATGACTGTGTTGATATTTCCATGTTTTTACAGATGGCAGTGTAGATATTTCAATGTTTATAGAGATGGCGCTATAGATATTTCCATGTTTATACAGATCGCGGTGTCGATATTTCCATGTTTATACAGCTCGCGGTGCAGATATTTATATATTTATACAGATGGCATTGTAGATATTTCCTTATTCAAACTGATGGCGGTGTATATGTTTCCATGTTTATACAGATGGCGGAGTAGTTAGTTACATGTTTATGGAGATGGCAGTGTAGATATTCTCATGTTTACAGAGATGGCGGTGTAGATATTTCCATGTTTATAGAGATAGCAGTGTAGATATTTCCATGTTTATACAGATGGCGGTGTAGATATTTCCATGTTTATATAGATGGTGGTGTAGATATTACCATGTTTATACAGATAGCGGTGTAGATATTTCCATGTTTATACAGATCGTGGTGAAGATACTTCCATGTTTATACAGATCGCTGTGTAGATATTTCCATGTTTATACAGATCGCTTTGTAGATATTTCCATGTTTATACAGATAGCGGTGTAGATATTTCCATGTTTATACCGATAGCGGTGTAGATATTTCCATGTTTATAGCGATAGCGGTGCAGATATTTTCATGTTTGTACAGATGGCGGTGTTGATATTTCCATCTATACACAGATAACCGTGTAGATATTTCCATGTTTAAACAGAGGGCGGCGCAGGTATTTCCATGGATATGTAGATGGCGGTGTAGATATTTCCATGTTTATACAGATGGCGGTGTAGATATCTCCATGTTTATATAGATGGTGGTGTAGATATTACCATGTTTATACAGATAGCCGTATAAATATTTCCATGTTTATACAGATCGTGGTGAAGATATTTCCGTGTTTATACAGATCGCGGTGTAGATATTTCCATGTTTATACAGATAGCGGTGTAGATATTTCCATGTTTATAGAGATAGCGGTGTAGTTATTTCCATGTTTATAGACATAACGGTGCAGATATTTCCAGGTTTATATAGATGGCGCTGTAGATATTTCCATGTTTATACCGATGGCGGTGTTGGTATTTCCTCGTTTATACAGATAGCGATGTAGATATTTCCATGTTTACACAGATGGTGGTGTAGATATTTCCGTGTTTATACACATGACGGAGTAGATACTTCCATCTTTATGGAGATGGCAGTGTAGATATTTTCATGTTTATAGAGATGGCGGTGTAGATATTTCCATATTTATAGAGATAGCGGTGTAGATATTTCCATCTTTCTACAGATGGCAGTGTAGATAATTACATGTTTATGCAGATGGCCTTGTAGATATTTCCATATTTCTACAGATGTCTGTGTAGATATTTCCATGTGTATACAGATTGTATTCTAGGTATTTCCAAGATTATACAGATGGTTGTGTAGATATTTCCATGTTTATTCAGATGACTGTGTAGATATTTCCATGTTTTTACAGATGGCAGTGTAGATTTTTCAGTGTTTATAGAGATGACGCTGTAGATATTTCCATGTTTATACAGATAACGGTGGAGATATTTCCATGTTTATACAGAGAGCAGTGGAGATATTTCCATGTTTATACACATAGCGGTGAACATATTTCCATGTTTAGAGAGACAGCGGTGTAAGTATTTCCACTTTTATCCAGACAGCGGTGAAGATATTTCCAGGCTTACACAGATGCCTATGCAGATATTTCCATATTTATAAAGAGGGCTGTGTAGATATTTCTATGTTTATACAGATGGCTGTGTAGATATTTAAATGTTCCTACACATGACTTTGTAGGTATTTCCATGTTTATGCAGATGTCTTTGTAGATATTTCCATGTTTATAGAGATAGCTGTGCAGATATTTCCATGTTTATACAGATAGCGGTGTTTATATTTCCATTTTTATACAGGTCATGGTGTAGATATTTCTATGTTTATACAGATACCGGTGTAGATATTTCCATGTTTATACAGACCGCAGTGTAGATATTTCCATGTTTATAGAGATAGCAGTGTAGATATTTCTATGTTTGTACAGATGTCGGTGTTGATGTTTCCATCTATACTCAGATTGCCGAGTAAGTATTTCGATGTGTATACAGATGGCATTGTAGATATTTCCATGTTTATACACATGGTGTTGTAGATATTTCCATGTTTACACAGATGACTGTATAGGTATTTCCATGTTTATACAGATGGCGGTGTAGATATTTCCATGTTTATAGAGATAGCAGTGAAGATATTTCCATATTTATAGAGATAACGGTGTAGAAATTGCCATGTTTAAACAGATAGCAGTGTAAATATTTCCATGTTTATGCAGATCACGGTGTAGATATTCCCATGTTTATAGAGATAGCGGTGTAGATATTTCCATGTTTGAACAGATGGCGGTGTTGATGTTTCCATCTATACACAGATTGCCGTGTAGGTATTTCCATGTGTATACAGAAGGCATTGTAGATATTTCCATGTTTATACAGATGGTGGTGTAGATATTTCCATGTTTATACAGATGAATATATAGGTATTTCCATGTTTTTACAGATGGCATTGTAGATATTTCCATGTTTATAGAGATAGCGGTGTAGATATTTCCATATTTATACGGATAACGGTGTAGATATTTCCATGTTTATACAGATAGCCGTGTAAATATTTCCATATTTATACAGATCACGGTGTAGATATTTCCATGTTTATATAGATAGCGGTGTAGATATTTCCATGTTTATACAAATAGCGATGTAGATATTTCCATCTTTATACAGACCGCGGTGTAAATATTTCCATGTTTATACAGATAGCGTTGCAAATATTTCCATGTTTGTACAGATGGCGGTGTTGATTTTCCCATCTATACACAGATGTCCGTGTAAATATTTCCATGTTTATACAGAAGGCGGCGCAGATATTTCCATGGACATGCAGATGGCGGTGAAGATATTTCCATGTTTATACAGAAGGCGGCGCAGATATTTCCATGGACATGCAGATGGCGGTGTAGATATTTCCATGTATATACAGATAGCTGTGTAGATATTTCCATGTTTTCACAGATGTTGGTATAGATATTTCCGTGTTTTTACACATGGCGGAGTAGATACTTCCATCTTTATGGAGATGGCAGTGTAGATATTTTCATGTTTATAGAGATGGCGGTGTCGATATTTCCATATTTATAGAGATAGCGGTGTAGATATTTCCATCTTTCTACAGATGGCAGTGTAGATATTTCCATGTTTATACAGATGGCAGTGTAGATATTTCCATATTTATACAGAAGTCTGTGTAGGTATTTCCATGTGTATACAGATGGTATTGTAGGTATTTCCATGTTTATACAGATGGTAGTGTAGATATTTCCTTGTTTATTCAGATGACTGTGTTGATATTTCCATGTTTTTACAGATGGCAGTGTAGATATTTCAATGTTTATAGAGATGGCGCTATAGATATTTCCATGTTTATACAGATCGCGGTGTCGATATTTCCATGTTTATACAGCTCGCGGTGCAGATATTTATATATTTATACAGATGGCATTGTAGATATTTCCTTATTCAAACTGATGGCGGTGTATATGTTTCCATGTTTATACAGATGGCGGAGTAGTTAGTTACATGTTTATGGAGATGGCAGTGTAGATATTCTCATGTTTACAGAGATGGCGGTGTAGATATTTCCATGTTTATAGAGATAGCAGTGTAGATATTTCCATGTTTATACAGATGGCGGTGTAGATATTTCCATGTTTATATAGATGGTGGTGTAGATATTACCATGTTTATACAGATAGCGGTGTAGATATTTCCATGTTTATACAGATCGTGGTGAAGATACTTCCATGTTTATACAGATCGCTGTGTAGATATTTCCATGTTTATACAGATCGATTTGTAGATATTTCCATGTTTATACAGATAGCGGTGTAGATATTTCCATGTTTATACCGATAGCGGTGTAGATATTTCCATGTTTATAGCGATAGCGGTGCAGATATTTTCATGTTTGTACAGATGGCGGTGTTGATATTTCCATCTATACACAGATAACCGTGTAGATATTTCCATGTTTAAACAGAGGGCGGCGCAGGTATTTCCATGGATATGTAGATGGCGGTGTAGATATTTCCATGTTTATACAGATAGCGGTGTAGATATTTCCATGTTTATACAGATAACTCTGTAAGTATTTGCATGTTTATACAGATGTCGGTGTAGATATTTCGATGTTTATAGAGATAGCAGTGGAGATATTTCCATGAATATACAGATAGCGGTGTAGATATTTCCATGTTTATACTGATCGTGGTGTAGATATTTCCATGTTTATATAGATGGCGGTGTAGATATTTCCATGTTCATAGAGATATCGGTATTGATTTTTCCATGTTTATAGAGATAGCTGTGTGAATATTTCCATGTTTATACAGAGAGGGGTTTAGATATTTCCATGTTTATAGAGATGGCGGTGTAGATATTTCCATGTTTGTATAGATGGTGGTGTAGATATTACCATGTTTATACAGATAGCGGTGTAGATATTTTCATGTTTATACAGATCGCGGTGAAGGTATTTCCATGTTTATACAGATCGCGGTGTAGATATTTCCATGTTTATACAGATCGCGTTGTAGATATATCCATGTTTATACAGATAGCGGTGTATATATTTCCATGTTTATACAGATAGCGGTGTAGATATTTCCATGTTTATAGAGATAGCGGTGTAGGTATTTCCATGTTTATAGACATAGCGATGTAGATATTTCCGTGTTTATATAGATGACGTTGTAGATATTTCCATGTTTATACGGATAGCGGTGTTGGTATTTCCACGTTTATACAGATAGCGATGTAGATATTTCCATGTTTATACAGCTCGCGGTGCAGATATTTATATCTTTTTACAGATGGCATTGTAGATATTTCCTTATTCAAACAGATGGCGGTGTAGATGTTTCCATGTTTATAGAGATAGCGGTGTAGACATTTCCATATTTATACAGTAACGGTGTAGAAATTTCCATGTTTATACAGATAGCGGTGTAGATATTTCCATGTATATACAGATTTCTGTGTAGATATTTCCATGTTTATACAGATGGCTGTGTAGATATTTCCATGTTTATACAGATGACTTTCTAGGTATTTCCATGTTTATACAGAGAGGGGTGTAGATATTTCCATGTTTATAGAGATGGCAGTGTAGATATTTCCATGTTTATACAGATCATGGTGTAGATATTTGCTTGTTTATACAAAGAGTGGTGTAGTTATTTCCATTTTTATACAGATAGCGGTGTAGGTATTTCCATGTATATAAAGATGGCTGTGTAGATATTTCCATGTTTATACAGATGGCTGTGTAGATATTTCCATGTTTGTACAGATGACTTTGTAGGTATTTCCATGTTTATACAGATGGCGGTGTAGATATTTCCATGTTTATAGAGACAGCTGTGTAGATATTTCCATGTTTATACAGATAGCAGTGTAGATATTTCCATGTTTATACAGATCGCGGTGTAGATATTTCCATGTTTATACAGATCGCGGTGTAGATTTTTCCATGTTTATACAGATAGCGGTGTACATATTTCCATGTTTTTACAGATACCAGTATAGATATTTCCACGTTTACCCAGATTGCGGTGTAGATATTTCCATCTTTCTACAGATGGCATTGTAGATATTTCCATGTTTATACAGATGGCGGTGTAGATATTACCATGTTTATATAGATGGTGGTGTAGATATTACCATCTTTATACAGATAGCGGTGTAGATATTTCCACGTTAATACAGATCGCGGTGTAGATATTTCCATGTTTATACAGATAGCGGTGTAAATATTTCCACGTTTGTACAGATAGCGGTGTAGATATTTCCATGTTTATAGAGATAGCGGTGTAGGTATTTCGTTGTTTATAGACATAGCGATATAGATATTTCCATGTTTATATAGATGGCGTTGTAGATATTTCCATGTTTATACCGATAGCGGTGTTGGTATTTCCATGATTATACAGATAGCGATGTAGATATTTCCATGTTTATACAGCTCGCGGTGCAGATATTTATATCTTTATACCGATGGCATTGTAGATATTTCCTTATTCACACAGATGGCGGTGTAGATGTTTCCATGTTTATACAGATGGCGGAGTAGTTAGTTCCATGTTTATGGAGATAGCAGTGTAGATATTTTCATGTTTATGGAGATGGCGGTGTAGATATTTCCATGTTAGAGAGATAGCAGTGTAGATATTTACATGTTTATAGAGATGGCTGTGTAGATATTTCCATGTGTATACAGATGGCATTGTAGATATTTCCATGTTTATACAGATGACTGTATAGGTATTTCCATGTTTTTACAGATGGCAGTGCAGATATTTCCATGTTTATAGAGATAGCAGTGTAGATATTTCCATGTTTGTACAGATTGCGGTGTTGGTATTTCCATCTATACACAAATGGCCGTGTAGATATTTCCATGTTTATGCAGATGGCGGCGTAGATATTTCCATGGACATGCAGATGGTGGTGTAGATATTTCCATGTTTATACAGATAGCGGTGTAGATATTTCCATGTTTATACTGATCGCCGTGTAGATATTTCCATGTTTATAGAGATGGCGGTGTAGATATTTCCATGTTCATAGAGATAGCGGTGTTGATTTTTCCATGTTTATAGAGATAGCTGTGTGGATATTTCCATGTTTATACAGATAGGGGTGTAGATATTTCCATGTTTATAGAGATGGCGGTGTAGATATTTCCATGTTTATACAGATCACGGTGTAGGTATTTCCATGTTTATACAGATCGCGGTGTAGATATTTCCTTGTTTATAGAGATGGCGGTGTAGATATTTCCCTGTTTATACATATCGCGGTGTTGTTATTACCATGTTTATAGGGATAGTGCTGCAAATATTTCCATATTTTTACAGATAGTGGTGTAGTTATTAGCATGTTTATACAGATAGCAGTGTAGATATTTCCATGGATAAACAGATGTCTGTGTATATATTTCCATGTTTAAACAGATGGCGGTGTAGATATTTCCTTGTTTATACAAATAGCAGTGTAGTTATTTCCATGTTTATACAGATAGTGGTGCAGATATTTCCATGTTTGTACAGATGGCGGTGTTGATATTCCCATCTATACACAGATGACTATGTAAATATTTCCATGTTTATACAGATGGCGCACAGATATTTCTATGGATATGTAGATGGCAGTGTAGATATTTCCATGTTTATACAGATAGCGGTGTAGTTATTTCCATGTTTATATATATAGCGGTGTAGGTATTTCCATGTATATACACATGGCAGTGTAGATATTTGCATGTTTATACAGATGGCGGTGTAGACATTTCCATGTTTATTTAGATGGTGGTGTAGATATTACCATGTTTATGGAGATAGCGGTGTAGATATTTCCATGTTTATACAGATCACAGTGTAGATATTTCCATGTTTATACAGATCGCGGTGTAGATATTTCCATGTTTATACAGATAGCGATGTAGATATTTCCATGTTTATACAGATAGCGGTGTAGATATTTCCATGTTTATAGAGATAGCGGTGTAGGTATTTCCATGTTTATAGACATAGCGGTGTAGATATTTCCATGTTTATATAGATGGCGTTGTAGATATTTTCATGTTTATACCGATAGCGGTATTGGTATTTCCACGTTTATACAGATAGCGATGTAGATATTTCCATGTTTATACAGCTCGCGGTGCAGATATTTATATCTTTATACAGATGGCATTGTAGATATTTCCTTATTCACACAGATGGCGGTGTAGATGTTTCCATGTTTATACAGATGGCAGAGAAGTTAGTTCCATGTTTATGGAGATGGAAGTGTAGATACTTCCATGTTTATACTGATCGCGGTGTAGATATCTCCATGTTTATAGAGATGGCGGTGTAGATATTTCCATGTTCATAGAGATGGCGGTGTTGATTTTTCCATGTTTATAGAGATAGCAGTGTGGATATTTCCTTGTTTATACAAATAGGGGTGTAGATATTTCCATGTTTAAAGAGATGGCGGTGTAGATATTTCCATGTTTATACAGATCACGGTGTAGGTATTTCCATGTTTATACAGATCGCGGTGTAGATATTTCTATGTTTATACAGATCATGGTGTAGATATTTCCATGTTTATACAGATCGCGGTGTTGATATTACCATGTTTATAGGGATAGTGGTGCAAATATTTCCACATTTATACAGATAGCGGTGTAGTTATTAGCATGTTTATACAGATAGCAGTGTAGATATTTCCATGTATAAACAGATGTCTGTGTATATATTTCCATGTTTAAACAGATGGCGGTGTAGATATTTCCTTGTTTATACAAATAGAAGTGTAGTTATTTCCATGTTTATACAGATAGCGGTGCAGATATTTCCATGTTTGTACAGATGGCGGTGTTGATATTTCCATCTATACACAGATGACCGTGTAGATATTTCCATGTTTATACAGATGACGCACAGATATTTCTATGGATATGTAGATGGCGGTGTAGATATTTCCATGTTTATACAGATAGCGGTATAGTTATTTCCATGTTTATATAGATGGTGGTGTAGATATTACCATGTTTATAGAGATAGCGGTGTAGGTATTTCCATGTATATACACATGGCTGTGTAGATATTTGCATGTTTATACAGATGGCGGTGTAGATATTTCCATGTTTATATAGATGGTGGTGTAGATATTACCATGTTTATAGAGATAGCGGTGTAGATATTTCCATGTATATACACATGGCTGTGTAGATATTTGCATGTTTATACAGATGGCGGTGTAGATATTTCCATGTTTATATAGATGGTGGTGTAGATATTACCATGTTTATAGAGATAGCGGTGTAGATATTTCCATGTTTATACAGATAGCGGTGTAGGTATTTCCCTGTTCATTCAGATAGCGGTGTAGATATTTCCATGTTTATACAGATAGCGGTGTAGGTATTTCCAGGTTTATAGACATAGCGGTGTAGATATTTCCATGTTTATATAGATGGCATTGTAGATATTTTCATGTTTATACCGATAGCGGTGTTGGTATTTCCACGTTTATACAGACAGCGATGTAGATATTTCCATGTTTATACAGCTCGCGGTGCAGATATTTATATCTTTATACAGATGGCATGGTAGATATTTCCTTATTCACACAGATGGCGGTGTAGATGTTTCCATGTTTATACACATGGCGGAGTAGTTAGTTCCATGTTTATGGAGATGGCAGTGTAGATATTTTCATGTTTATAGAGATGGTGGTGTAGATATTTCCATGTTTATAGAGATAGCAGTGTAGATATTTACATGTTTATACAGATGGCTGTGTAGATATTTCCATGTGTATACAGATGGCATTGTAGATATTTCCATGTTTATACAGATGACTGTATTGGAATTATCATGTTTTTACAAATGGCAGTGAAGATATTTCCATGTTTACAGAGATAGCGGTGTAGATATTTCCATGTGTGTACTGATGGCGGTGCTGATATTTCCATCTACACACAGATGGCCGTGTAGATATTTCCATGTTAATACAGATGGCGGCGTAGATATTTCCAGGGACATGCAGATGGCGGTGAAGATATTTCCATGTTTATACAGATAGCGGTGTAGATATTTCCATGTTTACACAGATGGTCGTGTAGATATTTCCGTGTTTATACACACGGCGGAGTAGATACTTCCATCTTTATGGAGATGGCAGTGTAGATATTTTCATGTTTATAGAGATGGCGGTGTAGATATTTCCATGTTTATAGAGATAGCGGTGTAGATATTTCCATCTTTCTACAGATGGCAGTGTAGATATTTCCATGTTTATACAGATGTTGGTGTAGATATTTTCCAGGTTTACACAGATGACTGTATAGGTATTTCCAAGTTTATACAGATGGCGGTGTAGATATTTCCATATTTATACAGATAACGGTGTAGAAATTTCCATGTTTATACAGATAGCGGTGTAAATATTTCCATGTTTATACAGATCACGGTGTAGATATTTCCATGTTTATAGAGATAGCGGTGTAGATATTTCCATGTTTATACAGATAGCGGAGTAGATATTACCATGTTTATGCAGAGAGCGGTGCAGATATTTCCATGTTTGTACTGATGGCAGTGTTGATATTTCCATCTATACACAGATGACCGTGTAGTTATTTCCATGTTTATGCAGGTCGCGGCGCAGATATTTCTATGGATATGTAGATGGTGGTGTAGATATTTCCATGTATATACAGATAGCGCTGTACTTATTTCCATGTTTATATAGAGAGCGGTGTAGATATTTTCATGTATGTACACATGGCTGTGTAGATATTTCCATGTTTATACAGATGGCGGTGTAGATATTTCCATGTTTATACAGATAACTTTGAAAGTATTTCCATGTTTATACAGATGGCGCTGTAGATATTTCCATGTTTATAGAGATAGCAGTGGAGATATTTCCATGTTTATACAGATAGCGGTGTAGTTATTTCCATGTTTATGTAGATAGCGGTGTAGTTATTTCCATGTTTATACTGATCGCGGTGTAGATATTTCCATGTTTATAGAGATGGCAGTGTACATATTTCCATGTTCATAGAGACAGCGGTGTTGATTTTTCCAAGTTTATAAAGATATCTGTGTGGATATTTCCATGTTTAAACAGATAGGGGTGTAGATATTTCCATGTTTATGGAGATGGCGGTGTAGATATTTCCATTTTTATACAGATAGCGGTGTAGATATTTCCATGTTTATACTGACCGCGGTGTAGATATTTCCATGTTTATACAGATGGCGATGCAGATATTTCCATGTTTGTACAGATGGCGTTGTTGATATTTCCATCTACACACAGATGACCGTGTAGATATTTCCATGTATATACAGATGGCGCACAGATATTTCTATGGATATGTAGATGGCAGTGTAGATATTTCCATGTTTATACAGATAGCGGTGTAGTTATTTCCATGTTTATATAGATAGCGGTGTAGATATTTCCATGTATATACAAATGGCTGTGTAGATATTTGCATGTTTATACAGTTGTCGGTGTAGATATTTCCATGTTTATATAGATGGCGGTGTAGATATTACCATGTTTATAGAGATAGCGGTGTAGAAATTTCCATGTTTATACAGATCGCGGTGTAGATATTTCCATGTTTATACAGATCGCGGTGTAGATATTTCCATGTTTATACAGATAGCGGTGTAGATATTTCCATGTTTATTGAGAGAGCGGTGTAGATATTTCCATGTTTATAGAGATAGCGATGTAGGTATTTCCATGTTTATAGACATTGCGGTGTAGATATTTCCTTGTTTATATAGATGGCGTTGTAGATATTTCCATGTTTATACCGATAGCGGTGTTGGTATTTCCATCTTTATACAGATAGCGATGTATATATTTCCATGTTTATACAGCTCGCGGTGCAGATATTTATATCTTTATACAGATGGCATTGTAGATATTTCCTTATTCACAGAGATGGCGGTGTAGAAGTTTCCGTGTTTATACAGATGGCGGAGAAGTTAGTTCCATGTTTATGGAGATGGCAGTGTAGATATTTTCATGTTTATAGCGATGGCGGTGTAGATATTTCCGTGTTTATAGAGATAGCAGTGTAGATATTTACATGTTTATACAGATGGCTGTGTAGATATTTCCATGTGTATACAGATGGCATTGTAGATATTTCCATGTTTATAGAGATGACTGTATTGGCATTTCCATGTTTTTACAGATGGCAGTGAAGATATTTCCATGTTTATAGAGATAGCGGTGTAGATATTTCCATGTTTGTACTGATGGCGGTGCTGATATTTCCATCTACACACAGATGGCCGTGTAGATATTTCCATGTTTACACAGATGGCGGCGAAGATATTTCCAGGGACATGCAGATGGCGGTGAAGATATTTCCATGTTTATACAGATAGCGGTGTAGATATTTCCATGTTTGCACAGATGGTGGTGTAGATATTTCCGTGTTTATACACACGGCGGAGTAGATACTTCCATCTTTATGGAGATGGCAGTGTAGATATTTTCATGTTTATAGAGATGGTGGTGTAGATATTTCCATATTTATAGAGATAGCGGTGTAGATATTTCCATCTTTCTACAGATGGCAGTGTAGATATTTCCATGTTTATACAGATGGCGGTGTGGATATTTCCATATTTATACAGATGTCTGTGTAGATATTTCCATGTGTATACAGATGGTATTGTAGGTATTTCCATGTTTATACAGATGGTGGTGTAGATATTTCCATGTTTATTCAGATGACTGTGTAGATATTTCCATGTTTTTACAGATGGCAGTGTAGATATTTCAATGTTTATAGAGATGGCGCTGTAGATATTTCCATGTTTGTACAGATATCGGTGGAGATATTTCCATGTTTACACAGAGAGCAGTGGAGATATTTCCATGTTTATACATATAGCAGTGTACATATTTCCATGTTTATAGAGACAGCGGTGTAGTTATTTCCATGTTTATACAGATAGCGGTGAAGATATTTCCATGTTTATACAGATGCCTATGCAGATATTTCCATATTTATACAGAGGTCTGTGTAGATATTTCCAAGTTAATTGAGATAGCGGTGTTGATTTTTCCATGTTTATAGAGATAGCTGTGTGGATATTTCCATGTTTACACAGATAGGGGTGTAGATATTTCCATGTTTATACAGATGACGGTGTAGATATTTCCATGTTTATACAGATCGCGGTTTAGCTATTTCCATGTTTATACAGATCATGGTGAAGATATTTCCAGGTTTATACAGATCACGGTGTTGTTATTACCATGTTTATAGGGATAGCGGTGCAAATATTTCCACATTTATACAGATAGCAGTGTAGTTATTGCCATGTTTATACAGATAGCGGTGTAGATATTTCCATGTATAAACAGATGTCTGTGTATATATTTCCATGTTTAAACAGATAGCGGTCTAGATATTTCCATGTTTATACAGATCGCGGTGTAGATATTTCCATGTTTATACAGATCGCGGTGTAGATATTTCCATGTTTATACAGATAGCGGTGTAGATATTTCCATGTTTATACAGATGGCGGTGTAGATATTTCCATGTTTATAGAGATGGCGGTGTAGATATTTCCATGTTTATAGAGATAGCGGTGTAGATATATCCATGTTCATAGAGATAGCAGTGAGGATATTTCCATGTTTATACAGATAGCTGTGTAGATATTTCCACTTTTATAGAGATAGCGGTTTAGATATTTCATATTTATACAGATAGCGGTGTAGATATTTCCATGTTTATACAGATTGCGGTGTAGATATTTCCATGTTTATACAGAAAGCGGTGTAGATATTTCCACGTTTATATAGATGGCGGTGTAGATTATTCCATCTTTCTACAAATGGCTGTGTAGATATTTCCATGTTTATAGAGATGGCTGTGTAGATATTTTCTTGTTTATGTAGATGGCGTAGTTACCTCCATGTTTAAAGAGATGGCGGTGTGTATATTTCCATGTTGATGGAGACAGCAGTGCAGGTATTTCCATGTTTATAGAGATAGCGGTGTAGTTATTTCCATGTTTATAGAGGCAGCGGTGTAGATGTTTCCATGTTTATAGAGATAGCGGTGTAGTTATTTCCATGTTTATAGAGATATCGGTGTAGATATTTCCATGTTTCTTCAGATGACTGTGTAGATATTTCCATGTTTGTACAGATGGCTGTGTAGATATTTCCAAGTTTACAAAGATACCTGTGTCGATATTTCCATGTTTACAGAGACATCATTTAAGATATTTCCATGTTTATACAGATAGCGGTGTAGTTATTTACATGTTGATACAGATAGCGGTGTAGATATTTTCAGGGTTATACAGATAGTGGTGTAGATATTTCCACGTTTTACAGACAGCTGTGTAGATATTTCCCTGTTTACACAGATAGCGTTGTAAATATTTCCATGTTTACACAGATAGCATTGTAGATATTTCCATGCTTACACAGATTGCGGTGTAGATATTTCCAAGTTTACACAGATAGCTGTGTAGATATTTCCATATTTACACAGATAGCGTTGTAGATATTTCATTGTTTATAGAGTTAGCGGTGTAGGTATTTCCATGTTTTTAAAGATACCGCTGTAGGTATTTCCGTGTTTATAAAGATAGCGGTGGAGATATTTCCATGTTCATACAGATAGCAGTGTAAAAATTTCCATGTTTATACAGATGGCGGTGTAGATATTTCCATGTTTATAGAGATAGCTGTGTAGATATTTCCATGTTTACACAGATTGCGGTCTAGATATTTCCATGTTTATACAGATCGCGGTGTAGATATTTCCATGTTTATACAGATCGCGGTGTAGATACTTCCATGTTTATACAGATAGCGGTGTAGATATTTCCATGTTTATACAGATGGCGGTGTAGATAATTCCATGTTTATAGAGATGGCGGTGTAGTTATTTCCATGTTTATAGAGATAGCGGTGTAGATATATCCATGTTCATAGAGATGGCAGTGAGGATATCTCCATGTTTATACAGATAGCAGTGTAGATATTTCCACTTTTATAGAGATAGCGGTTTAGATATTTCCTATTTATACATATCGCGGTGTAGATATTTCCATATTTATACAGATTGCGATGTAGATATTTCCATGTTTATACAGATAGCGGTGTAGATATTTCCACGTTTATACAGATGGCGGTGTACATTTTTCCATCTTTCTACAAATGGCTGTGTAGATATTTCCATGTTTATAGAGATGGCGGTGTAGATATTTCCATGTTTATATAGATGGCAGTGTAGATATTTTCTTGTTTATGTAGATGGCGTTGTAGGTACCTCCATGTTTAAAGAGATGGCGGTGTGTATATTTACATGTTTATGGAGATAGTGGTGTAGGTATTTCCATGTTTATAGAGATAGCGGTGTAGTTATTTCCATGTTTATAGAGGCAGCGGTGTAGATATTTCCATGTTTATACAGATAGGGGTGCAGATATTTCCATGTTTGTACAGGTAGCGGAGTAGTTATTTTCATGTTTACAGAGATATCGGTGTAGATATTTCCATGTTTCTTCAGATGACTGTGTAGATATTTCCATGTTTGTACAGATGGCTGTGTAGATATTTCCATGTTTATAGAGATAGCGGTGTAGATATTTTCATGTTTACACAGATTGCGGTGGAGATATGTCCATGTTTATAGAGATAGCAATGGAAATATTTCCACATTAATACACATAGCGGTGTAGATATTTCCATGTTTATACAGATAGCGGTGTAGATATTTCCATGTGTATACAGATGGCTGTGCCGATATTTCCATGTTTATACAGAGTTCTCTGTAGATATTTCCGTGTTTATATAGATGACAGTGTAGATATTTCCAGGTTTATACAGATGACTGTGTAGATATTTCCATGTTAATACAGATGGCGGTGTAGATATTTCCATGTTTATAGAGATAGCGGTGTAGATATTTCCATGTTTATAGAGATAGCGGTTTAAATATTTCCATCTTTATACAGATAGTGGTGTAGAGATTTCCATGTTTATACAGATGGCGGTGTAGATACAGCCATGTTTCTGAATATGGCAGTGTAAATATTTTCATCTTTACATAGACGGCGGTGTAGATATTTCCATGTTTACAGAGATTGCGGTGTAGATATTTCCATGTTTATAGTGCAAGTGGTGTAGGTGTTTCCATGTTTATAGAGATAGCAGTGTAGACATTTGAATATTTATACTGGTATTGGTGTAGGTATTTCCATGTTTATAGAGATAGCGGTGTAGTTATTTCCATGTTTATAGAGGCAGCGGTGTAGATATTTCCATGTTTATACAGATAGGGGTGCAGATATTTCCATGTTTGTACAGGTAGCGGAGTAGGTATTTTCATGTTTACAGAGATATCGTTGTAGATATTTCCATGTTTCTTCAGATGACTGTGTAGATATTTCCATGTTTGTACAGATGGCTGTGTAGATATTTCCATGTTTATAGAGATAGCGGTGTAGATATTTTCGTGTTTACACAGATTGCGGTGGAGATATGTCCATGTTTATAGAGATAGCAATGGAGATATTTCCACATTAATACACATAGCGGTGTAGATATTTCCATGTTTATACAGATAGCGGTGTAGATATTTCCATGTATATACAGATGGCTGTGCCGATATTTCCATGTTTATACAGAGTTCTCTGTAGATATTTCCGTGTTTATATAGATGACAGTGTAGATATTTCCAGGTTTATACAGATGACTGTGTAGATATTTCCATGTTAATACAGATGGCGGTGTAGATATTTCCATGTTTATAGAGATAGCGGTGTAGATATTTCCATGTTTATAGAGATAGCGGTTTAAATATTTCCATCTTTATACAGATAGTGGTGTAGAGATTTCCATGTTTATACAGATGGCGGTGTAGATACAGCCATGTTTCTGAATATTGCAGTGTAGATATTTTCATCTTTATATAGACGGCGGTGTAGATATTTCCATGTTTACAGAGATTGTGGTGTAGATATTTCCATGTTTATAGTGCAAGTGGTGTAGGTATTTCCATGTTTATAGAGATAGCAGTGTAGACATTTGAATATTTATACTGGTATTGGTGTAGGTATTTCCATGTTTATACAGATAGCGGTGTAGATATTTCCATGTTTATACAGATCGCGGTGTAGATATTTCCATGTTTATACAGATAGCGGTGTAGATATTTCCATGTTTATAGAGATAGCGGTGTAGATATTTCTATGTTTATACAGATGGCTGTGTAGATATTTCCATGTGTATACAGATGGCAGTGTAGATATTTCCATGTTTATACATATAGCGGTGTAGATATTTCCATGTTTACAGATATAGAGGTAAAGATATTTCCATCTTTGCACAGATTGCGGTGTAGACATTGCAAACTTTACACAGATAGCTGTGTAGATATTTCCAAGTTTACACAGATATCTGTGTCGATATTTCCATGTTTACAGAGATATCATTGTAGATATTTCCATGTTTATACAGATAGCTGTGTAGTTATTTACATGTTGATACAGATAGCGGTGTACATATTTTCAGGGTTATACAGATAGCGGTTTAGATATTTCCAGGTTTTACAGATAGCTGTGTAGATAATTCCCTGTTTACACAGATAGCATTGTAAATATTTCCATGTTTACACAGATAGCGTTGTAGATATTTCCATGTTTACATAGATTGCGGTGTAGATATTTCCAAGTTTACACAGATAGCGTTGCAGATATTTCATTGTTTATACAGATAGCGTTGTAGGTATTTCCATGTTTTTAAAGATACCTGTGTAGGTATTTCCGTGTTTATAAAGATAGCGGTGGAGATATTTCCATGTTTATACAGATAGCGGTGTAAAAATTTCCATGTTTATACAGATGGCGGTGTAGATATTTCCATGTTTATAGAGATAGGTGTGTAGATATTTCCATGTTTACACAGATAGCGGTCCAGATATTTCCATGTTTATACAGATAGCGGTCTAGATATTTCCATGTTTATACAGATCGTGGTGTAGGTATTTCCATGTTAATAGAGATAGCGGTGTAGATATTTCCATATTTATACAGATAGCGGTGTAGTTATTTCCAGGTTTATACAGATTGCGGTGCAGATATTTTCATGTTTCCACAGATGGCGGTGTAGATATTTCCTTGTTTATACAGACAGCGGTGTAGATATTTCCATGTTTATACAGGTAGCGGTGTAGATATTTCCATGTTTACAGAGATAACATTGTAGTTATTTCCATCTTTGCACAGATTGCCGTGTAGATATTTCCATGTTTACGCAGATAGCTGTGTAGATATTTCCATGTTTACACACATAGCGTTGTAGATATTTCCATGTTTATACAGATTGCGGTGTAGATATGTCCATGTTTATACAGAAAGCGGTGGAGATATTTCCATGTTTATAGAGACTGCGGTATAGATATTACCATGTTTATACAGATAGCGGTGAAGATATTTCCATGTATATACAGATGGCTTTGTAGAGATTTCCATATTTATACATATGGCTGTGTAGATATTTCTATGTTTATACAGATGACTTTGTAGGTATTTCCATGTTTATACAGATGGCTTTGTAGATATTTCCATTTTTATAGAGATAGCGGTGCAGATATTTCCATGTTTATACAGATAGTGGTGTAAATATTTCCATGTTTATACAGATCGTGGTTTAGATATTTCTATGTTTATACAGATACCGGTGTAGATATTTACATGTTTATACAGAACTCAGTGTAGGTATTTCCATGTTTATAGAGATAGCGGTGTAGATATTTCCATGTTTGTACAGATGGCGGTGTTGACGTTTCCATCTATACACACATTGCCGTGTAGGTATTTCCATGTGTATACAGATGGCATTGTAGATATTTCCATGTTTATACAGGTGGGGGTGTAGATATTTCCATGTTTATACAGATGACTCTATAGGTATTTCCATGTTTTGACAGATGGCATTGGAGATATTTCCATGTTTATAGAGATAGCAGTGTAGATATTTCCATGTTTATACAGATGGCGGTGTAGATATTTCCATGTTTATAGGGATAGCGGTGTAGATATTTCCATATTTATACAGGTAACTGTGTAGATATTTCCATGTTTATACAGATAGCAGTGTAAATATTTCCATGTTTATACAGATCATGTTGTAGACGTTTCCATGTTTATAGAGATAGCGGTGTAGACATTTCCATGTTTATACAGATAGCGGTGTAGATATTTCCATGTTTATACTGACCGCAGTGTAGATATTTCCATGTTTATTCAGATAGCGGTGCAGATATTTCCGTGTTTGTACAGATGGCGGTGTTGATATTTCCATCTATACACAGATGACCGTGTAGATATTTCTATATTTATGCAGATGGCGTCACAGATAGTTCTATGGATATGTAGATGGCGGTGTAGATAATTCCATGTTTATACATATAGTGGTGTAGTTATTTCGATGTTTATATAGATATTGGTGTAGATATTTCCATGTATATATACATGGCTGTGTAGATATTTCCATGTTTATGCAGATGGCGGTGTAGCTATTTCCATGTTTTTGCAGATAACTTTGTAAGTATTTCCATGTTTATACAGATGGCGGTGTAGATATTTCGATGTTTATAGAGATAGCAGTGGAGATATTTCCATGTTTATACAGATAGCGGTGTAGATATTTCCATGTTTCTATAGATCGCGTTGTAGATATTTCCATGTTTATACAGATAGCGGTGTAGATATTTCCATGTTTATATAGATGGCAGTGTAGATATTTTCTTGTTTATGTAGATGGCGTTGTAGATACCTCCAAGTCTAAAGAGATGGCGGTGTGTATATTTCCATGTTGATGGAGATAGCGGTGTAGGTATTTCCATGTTTATAGAGATAGCGCTGTAGCTATTTCCATGTTTATACAGATAGCGGTGTAGATATTTCCATGTTGATACAGGTAGCGGCGTAGAAATTCCCATGTTTATATAGATCGCTTTGTAGATATTTCCATCTTTCTACAGATGTCAGTGTAGATATTTCAAAGTTTATACAGATGTCTGTGTATATATTTCCATGTTTATGCAGATGGCGGTGTAGATATTTCCATGTTTATAGAGATGGCGGTGTAGTTATTTCTATGTTTATAGATATAGCGGTGTAAATATTTCCATGTCTATAGAGATGGTGGTGTAAGTATTTTCATGTTTATAGAGATAGCGGTGTAGATATTTCCATGTTTATACAGATAGCGGTGTTGCTACTTCCATGTTTATACAGATAGCGGTGTAGATATTTCCATGTTTATACAGCTCGCGGTGTAGATATCTCCCTCTTTATACAGATGGGAGTGGAGTTATTTCCATGTTTATACCGACAGCGGTGTAGATATGTCCATGTCTACAGAGATAGCGGTGTAGGTATTTCCATATTTATACAGATTGCGGTGAAGATATTTCCATCTTTATACAGATGGCGGTGTAGATATTTCCATGTTTATACAGAGAGAATTGAAGTTATTTCCATGTTTATACAGATAGTGGTGTAGATATTTCCAAGTTTATACTGATGGCAGTGTAGATACATCCATGTTTCTGAAGATGGCGGTGTAGATATTTTCATGTTTATAGAGATGGCGGTGTAGATATTTCCATGTATATAGAGATTGCAGTGTAGATATTTCCATGTTTATAGAGAAAGTGGTGTAGGTATTTCCATGTTAATAGAGATAGCGGTGTAGATATTTCCATATTTATACAGATAGCGGTGTTATTTCCAGGTTTATACAGATTGCGGTGCAGATATTTTCATGTTTCCACAGATGGCGGTGTAGATATTTCCTTGTTTATACAGACAGCGGTGTAGATATTTCCATGTTTATACAGGTAGCGGTGTAGATATTTCCATGTTTACAGAGATAACATTGTAGTTATTTCCATCTTTGCACAGATTGCCGTGTAGATATTTCCATGTTTACGCAGATAGCTGTGTAGATATTTCCATGTTTACACACATAGCGTTGTAGATATTTCCATGTTTATACAGATTGCGGTGTAGATATGTCCATGTTTATACAGAAAGCGTTGGAGATATTTCCATGTTTATAGAGACTGCGGTATAGATATTTCCATGTTTATACAGATAGCGGTGAAGATATTTCCATGTATATACAGATGGCTTTGTAGATATTTCCATATTTATACATATGGCTGTGTAGATATTTCCATGTTTATACAGATGACTTTGTAGGTATTTCCATGTTTATACAGATGGCTTTGTAGATATTTCCATGTTTATAGAGATAGCGGTGCAGATATTTCCATGTTTATACAGAGAGTGGTGTAAATATTTCCATGTTTATACAGATGGTGGTTTAGATATTTCTATGTTTATACAGATACCGGTGTAGATATTTACATGCTTATACAGAACGCAGTGTAGGTATTTCCATCTTTATAGAGATAGCGGTGTAGATATTTCCATGTTTGTACAGATGGCGGTGTTGACGTTTCCATCTATACACACATTGCCGTGTAGGTATTTCCATGTGTATACAGATGGCATTGTAGATATTTCCATGTTTATACAGGTGGGGGTGTAGATATTTCCATGTTTATACAGATGACTCTATAGGTATTTCCATGTTTTCACAGATGGCATTGGAGATATTTCCATGTTTATAGAGATAGCAGTGTAGATATTTCCATGTTTATACAGATGGCGGTGTAGATATTTCCATGTTTATAGGGATAGCGGTGTAGATATTTCCATATTTATACAGGTAACTGTGTAGATATTTCCATGTTTATACAGATACCAGTGTAAATATTTCCATGTTTATACAGATCATGGTGTAGATGTTTCCATGTTTATAGAGATAGCGGTGTAGACATTTCCATGTTTATACAGATAGCGGTGTAGATATTTTCATGTTTATACTGACCGCGGTGTAGATATTTCCATGTTTATTCAGATAGCGATGCAGATATTTCCGTGTTTGTACAGATGGCGGTGTTGATATTTCCATCTATACACAGATGACCGTGTAGATATTTCCATATTTATGCAGATGGCCTCACAGATATTTCTATGGATATGTAGATGGCGGTGTAGATATTTCCATGTTTATACATATAGCGGTGTAGTTATTTCGATGTTTATATAGATATTGGTGTAGATATTTCCATGTATATACACATGGCTGTGTAGATATTTCCATGTTTATGCAGATGGCGGTGTAGCTATTTCCATGTTTTTGCAGATAAGTTTGTAAGTATTTCCATGTTTATACAGATGGCGGTGTAGATATTTCGATGTTTATAGAGATAGCAGTGGAGATATTTCCATGTTTATACAGATAGCGGTGCAGATATTTCCATGTTTATACAGATCGTGGTGTAGATATTTCCATGTTTATACAGATACCGGAGTAGATATTTCCATGATTATACAGACTGCAGTGAAGATATTTCCATGTTTATAGAGAGAGCAGTGTAGATATTTCCATGTTTGTACAGATGGCTGTTTTGATGATTCCATCTATACACAGATTGCCGTGTAGGTATTTCCATGTGTATACAGATGGCATTGTAGATATTTCCATTTTTATACAGATGGCGGAGTAGATATTTCCATGTTTATAGTGATAGCGGTGTAGATATTTCCATATTTATACAGATAACGGTGTAGAAATTTCCATGTTTATACAGATATCGGTGTGAATATTTCCATGTTTATACAGATCACGGTGTAGTTATTTCCAAATTTATAGAGATAGCGGTGTATATATTTCCATGTTTATACAGATAGCGGTGTAGATATTTCCATGTTTATACAGACTGCGGTGTAGATATTTCCATGTTTATACACATAGCGGTGCAGATATTTCCATGTTTGTACAGATGGCGGTGTTGATATTTCCATCTATACACAGATGACCGTGTAGATATTTCCATGTTTATACAGATGGCAGCGAAGATATTTCTATGGATATGTAGATGGCGGTGTAGATATTTCCATGTATATACAGATAGCGGTGTAGTTATATCCATGTTTATATAGAGAGCGGTGTAGATATTTCCATGTATGTACTCATGGCTGTGTAGGTATTTCCATGTTTATACAGATGGCGGTGTAGATATTTCCATGTTTATACAGATAACTTTGTCAGTATTTCCATGCTTATACAGATGGCGTTGTAGATATTTCGATGTGTGTACAGATAGCAGTGTAGATAATTCCATGTTTATATAAATAGCAGTGTAGTTATTTCCATGTTTATATAGATAGCGGTGTAGATATTTCTATGTACATACACATGGCTTTGGTGATATTTCCATGTTTATACAGATGGCGGTGTAGATATTTCCATTTTTATAGAGATAAATTTGTAAGTATTTCCATGTTTATACAGATGGCGGTGTAGATATTTCTATGTTTATAGAGATAGCAGTGGAGATATTTCCATGTTTATACAGATAGTGGTGTAGATATTTCCATGTTTATACTGATCACGGTGTAGATATTTCCATGTTTATAGAGATGGCGGTGTAGATATTTCCATGTTCACAGAGATAGCGGTGTTGATTTTTCCATGTTTATAGAGATAGCTATGTGTATATTTCCATGTTTATGCAGATAGGGGTGCAGATATTTCCATGTTTATAGAGATGGCGCTGTAGACATTTCCATGTTTATGCAGATATGGGTGTAGATATTTCCATGTTTATAGAGATGGCGCTGTACACATTTCCATGTTTATACAGATCACGGTGTAGATATTTCCATGTTTATACAGATCGCGGTGCAGATATTTCCCTGTTTATACAGATCACGGTGTAGATATTTCCATGTTTATACAGATCGCGGTGTTGATATTACCACGTTTATAGCGATAGCGGTGCAAATATTTCCACATTTATACAGATAGCGGTGTAGTTATTAGCATGTATATACAGATAGCGGTGTAGATATTTCCATGTATAAACAGATGTCTGTGTATATATTTGCATGTTTAAACAGATGGAGGTGTAGATATTTCCTTGTTTATACAGATGACTTTGTAGGTATTTCCACGTTTATACAGATGGCGGTGTAGGTATTTCCATGTTTATAGAGATAGCTGTGTAGATATTTCCATGTTTATACAGATAGCTGTGTAGATATTTCCATGTTTATACAGATCACGGTGTAGATATTTCCATGTTTATACAGACAGCAGTGGAGATATTTCCATGTTTATACATATAGCGGTGTACATATTTCCATGTTTATAGAGACCGCGGTGTAGGTATTTCCGTGTTTATACAGATAGCGGTGCAGATATTTCCATGTTTATATTGATAACGGTGTAGATATTTCCATGTTTATTCAGAGGGCTGTGTAGATATTTCCATGTTTATACAGATGGCAGTGTAGATATTTCCATGTTCCTACACATGACTGTGTAGGTATTTCCATGTTTATGCAGATGGCTTTGTAGATATTTCCATGTTTATAGAGATAGCGGTGCAGATATTTCCATGTTTATACAGATAGCGGTGTAAATATTTCCATGTTTATACAGATCGTGGTGTAGATATTTCCATGGTTATACAGACACCGGTGTAGATATTTCCATGTTTATACAGACTTCAGTGTAGATATTTCCATGTTTATAGAGATAGCGGTGTAGATATTTCCATGTTTGTACAGATGGCGGTGTTGATGTTTCCATCTATACCCAGATTGCCGTGTAGGTATTTCCATGTGTATACAGATGGCATTGTAGATATTTCCATGTTTATACAGATGGTGGTGTAGATATTTCCATGTTTATACAGATGACTGTATAGGTATTTCCATGTTTTTTCATATGGCATTGTAGATATATCCATATTTATAGAGATAGCAGTGTAGATATTTCCATGTTTATTCAGATGGTGGTGTAGATATTTCCATCTGTACACAGATGGCCGTGTAGATATTGCCATCTTTTTACTGATGGCGTTTTAGATATTTCCATGTATATGCAGATGGCGGTGTGGATATTTCCATGTTTATAGAGATAGCGGTGTAGGTATTTCCATGTTTACAGACATAGTGGTGTAGATATTTCCATGTTTATGTAGATGGCGTTGTAGATATTTCCATGTTTATACAGATATTGGTGTATATATTTCCATGTTTATACAGATGGCTGTGTAGGTATTTCCATGTTTATACAGATGACTTTGTAGGTATTTCCATGTTTATACAGATGGTGGTGTAGATATTTCCATGTTTATTCAGATGACTGTGTATATATTTCCATGTTTTTACAGATGGCAGTGTAGATATTTCAAAGTTTATAGAGATGGCGCTGTAGATATTTCCATGTTTATACAGATAACGGTGGAGAAATTTCCATGTTTATACAGAGAGCAGAGGAGATATTTCCATGTTTATACACATTGCGGTGTCCATATTTCCAAGTTTATAGAGACAGCGGTGTAGATATTTCTATGTTTATACAGATGGCAGTGTAGATATTTAAATGTTCCTACACATGACTGTGTAGGTATTTCCATGTTTATACAGATGTCTTTGTAGATATTTCCATGTTTATAGAGATAGTGGTGCAGATATTTCCATGTTTATACAGATAGCGGTGTATATATTTCCATGTTTATACAGATCGTGGTGTAGATATTTCCATGTTTATACAGATACCGGTGTAGATATTTCCATGTTTATACAGACCGCAGTGTAGATATTTCCATGTTTATAGAGATAGCAGTGTAGATATTTCCATGTTTGTACAGATGGCGGTGTTGATGTTTCCATCTATACACAGATTGCCGTGTAGGTATTTCCATCTGTATACAGATGGCATTGTAGATATTTCCATCTTTATACAGATGGTGGTGTAGATATTTCCAGGTTTACACAGATGACTGTATAGGTATTTCCAAGTTTATACAGGTGGCGGTGTAGATATTTCCATATTTATACAGATAACGGTGTGGAAATTTCTATGTTTATACAGATAGCGGTGTAAATATTTCCATGTTTACACAGATCGCGGGGTAGATATTTCCATGTTTATAGAGATAGCGGTGTAGATATTTCCATGTTTATACAGACCGCGGTGTAGATATTTCCATGTTTATACAGCTAGCGGTGCAGATATTTCCATGTTTGTACAGATGGCAGTGTTGATATTTCCATCTATACACAGATGTCCGTGTAGATATTTCCATGTTTATACAGATCGCGGCGCAGATATTTCTATGGATATGTAGATGGTGGTGTAGATATTTCCATGTATATACAGATAGCGCTATACTTATTTCCATGTTTATTTAGAGAGTTGTGTAGATATTTCCATGTATGTACACATGGCTGTGTAGATATTTCCATGTTTATACTGATGGCGGTGTAGATATTTCCATGTTTATACAGATAACTTTGTAAGTATTTCCATGTTTATACAGATGGCGGTGTAGATATTTCGATGTTTATAGAGATAGCAGTGGAAATATTTCCATGTTTATACAGATAGCGGTGTAGTTATTTCCATGTTTATATAGATAGCGGTGTAGATATTTCCATATATATACACATGGCTGTGTAGATATTTCCATGTTTATACAGATGGTGGTGTAGATATTTCCATGTTTATACAGATAACTTTGTAAGTATTTCCATGTTTATTCAGATGGCGGTGTAGATATTTATAGAGATAGCAGTGGAGATATTTCCATGTTTATACAGTTAGCGGTGTAGATATTTCCATATTTATACTGATCGTTGTGTAGATAATTCCATGTTTATAGAGATGGCGGTGTAGATATTTCCGTGTTTATAGAGATAGCTGTGTGGATATTTCCATGTTTATACAGATAGGGGTGTAGATATTTCCATGTTTATGGAGATGGCGGTGTAGATATTTGCATGTTTATACAGATAGCGGTGTAGATATTTCCATGTATATACAGTCCGCGGTGTAGGTATTTCCATGTTTATACAGATAGCGGTGCAGATATTTCCATGTTTGTACAGAAGGCGGTGTTGTTATTTCCATCTATACACAGATGATTGTGTAGATATTTCCATGTATATACAGATGGCGCACAGATATTTCTATGCATATGTAGATGGCGGTGTAGATATTTCCATGTTTATACAGATAGCGGTGCAGTTCTTTCCATGTTTATATAGATAGCGGTGTAGATATTTCCATGTATATACACATGGCTGTGTAGATATTTGCATGTTTATAACGATGGCAGTGTAGATATTTCCATGTTTATATAGATGTTGGTGTAGATATTACCATGTTTATAAAGATAGCGGTGTAGGCATTTCCATGTATATACAGATCGCGGTGTAGATATTTCCATGTTTATACAGATCACGGTGTACATATTTCCATGTTTATACAGATAGCGGTGTAGATATTTCCATGTTTATAGAGATAGCGCTGTAGATATTTCCATGTTTATGGAGATAGCTGTGTAGGTATTTCCATGTTTATAGACATAGCGGTGTAGATATTTCCATATTTATATAGATGGCGTTGTAGATATTTCCATGTTTATACCGATAGCGGTGTTGGTATTTCCACGTTTATACAGATAGCGAAGTAGATATTTCCATGTTTATACAGCTCACGGTGCAGATATTTAGATCTTTATACAGATGGCATTGTAGATATATCCTTATTCACACAGATGGCGGTGTAGATGTTTCCATGTTTCTACAGATGGCGGAGTAGTTAGTTCCATGTTCATGGAGATGGCAGTGTAGATGTTTTCATGTTTATAGAGATGGCGGTGTAGATATTTCCATGTTAATAGAGATAGCAGTGTAGATATTTACATGTTTATAAAGATGGCTGTGTAGATATTTCCATGTGTATACAGATGGCATTGTAGATATTTCCATGTTTATACAGATGACTGTATAGGTATTTCCATGTTTTTACAGATGGCAGTGCAGTTATTTCCATGTTTATAGAGAGAGCGTTGTAGATATTTCCATGTTTGTACAGATGGCGGTGCTGATATTTCCATCTACACACAGATGGCCGTTTAGATATTTCCATGTTTATACAGATGGCGGCGTAGATATTTCCAGGGACATGCAGATGGCGGTGTAGTTATTTCCATGTTTATACAGATAGCTTTGTAGATATTTCCATGTTTACACAGATGGTGGTGTAGATATTTCCGTGTTTATACACATCGCGGAGTAGATACTTCCATCTTTATGCAGATAGCAGTGTAGATATTTTCATGTTTATAGAGATGGTGGTGTAGATATTTCCATATTTATAGAGATAGCGGTGTAGATATTTCCATCTTTCTACAGATGGCAGTGTAGATATTTCCATGTTTATACAGATGGCGGTGTAGATATTTCCATGTTTATTCAGATGACTATGTAGATATTTCCATGTTTTTACAGATGGCAGTGTAGATATTTCAATGTTTATAGAGATGGCGCTGTAGATATTTCCATGTTTATACAGATAACGGTGGAGATAATTCCATGTTTTTGCAGAAAGCAGTGGAGATATTTCCATGTTTATACACATAGCGATGTACATATTTCCATGTTTATAGAGACAGCGGTGTAGGTATTTCCATGTTTATACAGATAGCGATGCAGATATTTCCATAATTATACAGATGCCAATGCAGATATTTCCATATTTATACAGAGGGCTGTGTAGATATTTCCAAGTTCATAGAGATAGAGGTGTTGATTTTTCCATGTTTATAGAGATAGCTGTGTGGTTATTTCCATGTTTATACAGATAGGGGTGTAGATATTTCCATGTTTATAGAGATGGCGTTGTAGATATTTCCATGTTTATACAGATCACGGTGTAAATATTTCCATGTTTATACAGATCGCGGTGTAGATATTTCCATGTTTATACAGCTCATGGTGTAGATATTTCCATGTTTATACAGATTGCGGTGTTGATATTACCATGTTTATAGGGATAGCGGTGCAAATATTTCCACATATATACAGATAGCGGTGTAGTTATTGCGTTTATACAGATAGCGGTGTAGATATTTCCATATATAAACAGATGTCTTGTATATATTTCCATGTTTAAACAGATGGTGGTGTAGATATTTCCTTGTGTATACAAATAGCGGTGTAGATATTTCCAGGTTTATACAGATAGCGATGTAGATATTTCCATGTATATACAGATGGCTGTGTAGATATTTCCATGTTTATACAGATGGCTGTGTAGATATTTCCATGTTTATACAGATGACTTTGTAGGTATTTCCATGTTTATACAGATGGCGGTGTAGATATTTCCATGTTTACAGAGATAGCTGTGTAGATATTTCCATGTTTACACAGATAGCGGTCTAGATATTTCCATGTTTATAGAGATGGAGGTGGAGTTTTTCCATGTTTATACAGACAGCGGTGTAGATATATCCATGTTCATAGAGATAGCAGTGAGGATATTTCCATGTTTATACAGATAGCAGTGTAGATATTTCCACTTTTATAGAGATAGTGGTGTAGATATTTCCATGTTTATTGACATGGCGGTGTTGATATTTCCATGTTCATAGAGATAGCGGTGTTGATTTTTCCATGTTTATAGAGATAGTTGTGTGGATATTTCCATGTTTATACAGATAGGGGTGTAGATATTTCCATGTTTATACAGATCGCAGTGTATATATTTCCATGTTTATACAGATCGCGGTGTTGAAATTACCATGTTTATAGGGATAGCGGTGCAAATATTTCCACATTTATACAGAAAGCGCTGTAGTTATTAGCATGTTTATACAGATAGCGGTGTAGATATTTCCATGTATATACAGATGTCTGTGTATATATTTCCATGTTTAAACAGATGGCAGTGTAGATATTTCCTTGTTTATACAAATAGCGGTGTAGGTATTTCCATGTTTATACAGATAACGGTGTAGATATTTCCATGTTTATACAGATAACGGTGTACATATTTCCATGTTTATACCGATAGCGGTGTAGATATTTCCATGTTTATAGACATTACGGTGTAGATATTTCCATGTTTATACAGATGGCTGTGTAGATATTTCCATGTGTATACAGATGGCAGTGTAGATATTTCCATGTTTATACATATAGTAGTGTAGATATTTCCATGTTTACAGATATAGAGGTAAAGATATTTCCATCTTTGCACAGATTGCGGTGTAGACATTGCAAACTTTACACAAATAGCGGTGTAGATATTTCCAAGTTTACACAGATACCTGTGTCGATATTTCCATGTTTAGAGAGATATCATTGTAGATATTTCCATGTTTATACAGATAACGGTGTAGTTATTTACATGTTGATACAGATGGCGGTGTAGATATTTTCAGGGTTATACAGATAGTGGTGTAGATATTTCCACGTTTTACAGATAGCTGTGTAGATATTTCCATGTTTACACAGATAGCATTGTAAATATTTCCATGTTTATATAGATAGCGTTGTAGATATTTCATTGTTTATAGAGATAGCGGTGTAGGTATTTCCACGTTTTTAAAGATACCGGTGTAGGTATTTCCATGTTTTTATAGATGGCAGTGTAGATATTTTCTTGTTTATGTAGATGGCGTTGTAGATACCTCCATGTTTAAAGAGATGGCGCTGTGTATATTTCCATGTTGATGGAGATAGCGGTGTAGGTATTTCCATGTTTATAGAGATAGCGGTGTAGTTATTTCCATGTTTATACAGATAGCGGTGTAGGTATTTCCATGTTTATATAGATCGCGGTGTAGATATTTCCATCTTTCTACAGATGTCAGTGTAGATATTTCCAAGTTTATACAGATGTCTGTGTAGATATTTCCATGTTTACACAGATCATCGTGTAGATATTTCCATGTTTATACAGATCGCGGTGTTGCTATTACCATGTTTATAGGGATAGCGGTGCAAATATTTCCACATTTATACAGATAGCGGTGTAGTTATTAGCATGTTTATTCAGATGGCGGTGTAGATATTTCCATGTATAAACAGATGTCTCTGTAGATATTTCCATGTTTAAACAGTTGGTGGTGTAGAAATTTCCTTGTTTATACAAATAGCGGTGTATTTATTTCCATGTTTATACAGATAGCGTTGTAGATATTTCCATGTATATACAGACGGATGTGTAGATATTTCCATGTTTATAGAGATGGCTGTGTAGATATTTCCATGTTTATACAGATGACAGTGTAGGTATTTCCATGTTTATACAGATTGCAGAGTAGATATTTCCATGTTTATAGAGATAGCTGTGTAGATATTTCCATGTTTATACAGATAGCGGTGTAGATATTTCCATGTTTATACAGATCGCGGTGTAGATATTTCCATGTTTATACAAATCGCGGTGTAGATATTTCCATGTTCCTACACATGACTGTGTTGGTATTCCCATGGTTATACAGATGGCTTTGTAGATATTTCCATGTTTGCAGAGATAGCGGTGTAGATATTTCCATGTTTATACAGATAGCGGTGTAAATATTTCCATGTTTATACAGATCGTGCTGTAGATATTTCCATGTTTATACAGATACCGGTGTAGAAATTTCTGTGTTTATACAGACCGCAGTGTAGTTATTTCCATGTTTATACAGATAGAGGTGCAGATATTTCCATGTTTGTACAGATGGCGGTGTTGATGTTTCCATCTATACACAGATTGCCGTGTAGGTATTTCCATGTGTATACAGATGGCCTTGTAGATATTTCCATGTATATACAGATGGTGGTGTAGATATTTCCATGTTTATACAGATGACTGTATAAGTATTTCCATGTTTTTACAGATGGCATTGTAGATATTTCCATGTTTATAGAGATAGCAGTGTAGATATTTCCATGTTTATAGAGATAGCGGTGTAGATATTTCCACGTTTACACTCATCGCGGTGTAGATATTTCCATGTATATACAGATGGCTGTTTAGATATTTTCATGTTTATACAGATGGCTGTTTAGATATTTCCATGTTTATACAGATGACTTGTAAGTATTTTCATGTTTATACAGATGGCGGTGTAGATATTTCCATGTTTATAGAGATAGCTGTGTAGATATTTCCATGTTTATACAGATAGCGGTGTAGATATTTCCATGTTTATGCACATCGCGGTGTAGATATATCCATGTTAATGCAGATCGCGGTGTAGATATTTCCATGTTTTTACAGATATTGGTGTAGATACTTCCATGTTTACACAGATTGGGATGTAGATATTTCCATCTTTCAACAGATGGCATTATAGATATTTCCATGTTTATACAGAAGGCGGTGTAGATATTTCCAGGTTTATACAGATCGTGGTGAAGATATTTCCATGTTTATACAGATCGCAGTGTAGATATTTCCAGGTTTATACAGATCGCAGTGTTGATATTTCCATGTTTATACAGATAGCGGTGTAGATATTTCCATGTTTATACAGATAGCGGTGTAGATATTTCCATGTTTATAGAGATGGTGGTGTAGATATTTCCATGTTTATAGAGATGGCGGTGTGGATATTTCCATGTTCATTGAGATAGCGGTGTAGATATATCCATGTTCATAGAGATTACAGTGAGGATATTTCCATGTTTATACAGATAGCGGTGTAGATATTTCCATGTTTATACAGATTGCGGTGTAGATATTTCCATGTTTATAGAGATAGCGGTGTAGTTATTTCCATGTTTATAGAGATAGCGGTGCAGATATTTCCATATTTCTACAGATGACTGTGTAGATATTTCCATGTTTGTACAGATGGCCGTGTAGATATTTCCATGTTTATAGAGATAGCGGTGTAGATATTTTCATGTTTATACAGATTGTGGTGGAGGTATGTCCATGTTTATACAGATAGCAATGGAGATATTTCCACGTTAATACACATAGCAGTGTAGATATTTCTATGTTTATACAGATAGCGGTGTAGATATTTCCATGTTTGTACAGATGGCGGTGTTGATATTTCCATCTGTACACAGATGGCCGTGTAGATATTTCCATCTTTATACAGATGGCGTTGTAGATATTTCCATGGATATGCAGATGTCGGTGTGGATATTTCCATGTTTATAGAGACAGCGGTGCAGGTATTTCCATGTTTATAGACATAGCGGTGTAGATATTTCCATGTTTATATAGATGGCGTTTTAGATATTTCCATGTTTATACCGATAGCGGTGTTGGTATTTCCACGTTTATACAGAAAGCGATGTAGATATTTGCATGTTTATACAGCTCGCGGTGCAGATATTTATATCTTTATACAGATGGCCTTGTAGATATTTCCTTATTCACACAGATGGCGGTGTAGATGTTTCCATGTTTATACATATGGCGGAGTAGTTAGTTCCATGTTTATGGAGATGGCAGTGTAGATATTTTCATGTTTATAGAGACGGCGGTGTAGATATTTCCATGTTTATAGAGATAGCAGTGTAGATATTTACATGTTTATACAGATGGCTGTGTAGATATTTCCATGTGTATACAGATGGCATTGTATATATTTCCATGTTTATACAGATGACTGTATAGGTATTTCCAAGTTTTTACAGATAGCAGTGCAGATATTTCCATGTTTATAGAGATAGCGGTGCAGATATTTCCATGTTTGTACAGATGGCGGTGTTGATATTTCCATCTACTCACAGATGGCCGTGTAGATATTTCCATGTTTATACAGATAGCGGTGTAGATATTTCCATGTTTACACAGATGGTGGTGTAGATGTTTGCGTGTTTATACACATGGCGGAGTAAATACTTCCATCTTTATGGAGATGGCAGTGTAGATATTTTCATGTTTATAGAGATGGCGGTGTAGATATTTCCATATTTATAGAGATAGCGGTGTAGATATTTCCATCTTTCTACAGATGACAGTGTAGATATTTCCATGTTTATTCAGATGCCGGTGTAGATATTTCCATATTTATACAGATGTCTGTGTAGTTATTTCCATGTGTATACAGATGGTATTGTAGCTATTTCCATGTTTATACAGATGGTGGTGTAGATATTTCCATGTTTATTCAGATGACTGTGTAGATATTTCCATGTTTTTACAGATGTCAGTGTAGATATTTCAATATTTATAGAGATGGCCCTGTAGATATTTCCATGTTTATACAAATAACGGTGGAGGTATTTCCATGTTTATACAGACAGCAGTGGAGATATTTCCATGTTTATACACATAGCGGTGTACATATTTCCATGTTTGTAGAGACAGCGGTGTAGGTATTTCCATGTTTATACAGATAGCGGTGCAGATATTTCCATGTTTATTCAAATGCCTATGCAGATATTTCCATATTTATAGAGAGGGCTGTGTAGTTATTTCTATGTTTATACAGATGGCAGTGTAGATATTTCCATGTTCCTACACATGACTGTGTAAGTATTTCCATGTTTATACAGATGGCTTTGTAGATATTTCCATGTGCGTAGAGATAGCGGTGTAGATATTTCCATATTTATACAGATAATGGTGTAGAAATTTCCATGTTTATACAGATATCGGTGTAAATATTTCCATGTTTATACAGATCACGGTGTAGATATTTCCATGTTTATACAGACCGCAGTGTAGATAATTCCATGTTTATACAGAACGTGGTGTAAATATTTTCATGTTCATACAGATAGCGTTGCAGATATTTCCATGTTTGGACAGATGGCGGTGTTGATATTTCCATCTATAAACAGATGACCGTGTAGATATTTCCATTTTTATACAGATGGCGGCGCAGATATTTCTATGGATATGTAGATGAAGGTGTAAATATTTCCATGTTTATACAGAAAGCGGTGTAGTTATTCCCATGTTTATATAGATAGCGGTGTAGATATTTTCATGTATACACATGGCTGTGTAGATATTTCCATGTCTATTCAGATGGCGGTGTAGATATTTCCATGTTTATACAGATAACTTTGTAAGTATTTCCATGTTTATACAGATGGCGGTGTACATATTTCGATGTTTATAGAGATAGCAGTGGAGATATTTCCATGTTTATACAGATAGCGGTGTAGATATTTCCATGTTTATACAGATCGTGGTGTAGATATTTCCATGTTTATAGAGATGGCGGTGTAGATATTTCCATGCTCATAGAGATAGCGCTGTTGACTTTTCCATTTTTACAGAGATAGCGGTGTGGATATTTCCATGTTTATACAGATAGGGGTGTAGATATTTCCATGTTTATAGAGATGGCTTTGTAGATATTTCCATGTTTATACAGATCACGGTGTAGATGTTTCCATGTTTATTCAGATCATGGTGTTGATATTTCCATGTTTATACAGATCGCGGTGTTGATATTACCATGTTTATAGGGATAGCGGTGCAAATATTTCCACATTTATACAGATAGCGGTGTTGTTATTAGCATCTTTATACAGATAGTGGTGTAGATATTTCCATGTATAAACAGATGTCTGTGTATATATTTCCGTGTTTAAAGAGATGGCGGTGTAGATATTTCCTTGTTTATAGAAATAGCGGTGTAGTTATTTCCATCTTTATACAGATAGCGGTGTAGATTTTCCATGTATATACAGATGGCTGTGTAGATATTTCCATGTTTATACAGATGGCTCTGTAGATATTTCCATGTTTATACAGAGGACTTTGTAGATATTTCCATGTTTATACAGATGGCGGTGTAGATATTTCCATGTTTATAGAGATAGTTGTGTAGATATTTCCATGTTTATACAGATAGCGGTGTACATATTTCCATGTTTATACAGATCGCGGTGTAGATATTTCCATGTTTATAGAGATCACGGTGTAGATATTTCCATGTTTATACAGATCGCGGTGTAGATATTTCCATGTTTATACAGATAGTGGTGTAGATACTTCCATGTTTATACAGATAGCGCTGTAGGTATTTCCATGTTTATACAGATGGCGGTGTAGATATTTCTATGTTTATAGAGATGGCGGTGTAGGTATTTCCATGTTTATAGAGATAGCGGTGTAGTTATGTCCATGTTCATATAGATAGCAGTGAGGATATTTCCATGTTTATACAGATAGCAGTGCAGATATTTCCATTTTTATAGAGATAGCGGTTTAGATATTTCTTATTTATACAGATAGCGGTGAAGATATTTCATGTTTATACAGATAGCGGTGTAGATATTTCCATGTTTATACACATGACTGTGTAGGTATTTCCATGTTTATACAGACGGCTTTGTAGATATTTCCATGTTTATAGAGATAGCGGTGCAGATATTTCCATGTTTATACAGATAGCGGTGTAAATATTTCCATGTGTATACAGATCGTGGTGTAGATACTTCCATGTTTATACAGATACCGGTGTAGATATTTACATGTTTATACAGACCGCAGTGTAGGTTTTTCCATGTTTATAGAGATAGCGGTGTAGATATTTCCATGTTTGTACAGATGTCGGTGTTAATGTTTCCATCTCTACCCAGATTGCCGTGTAGGTATTTCCATGTGTATACAGATGGCATTGTAGATATTTCCCTGTTTATACAGATGGTGGTGTAGATATTTCCATGTTTATACAGATGACTCTATAGGTATTTCCATGTTTTTACAGATGGCATTGTAGATATTTCCATGTTTATAGAGATAGCACTGTAGATATTTCCATGTTTATACAGATGGCGGTGTAGATATTTCCATGATTATAGAGATAGTGGTGTAGATATTTCCATATTTATACAGACAACTGTGTAGATATTTTCATGTTTATACAGATAGCGGTGTAAATATTTCCATGTTTATACAGATCATGGTGCAGGTAATTCCATGTTTATGGAGATAGCGGTGTAGATATTTCCATGTTTATACAGACCGCGGTGTAGATATTTCCATGTTTATACAGACCGCGGTGCCGATATTTCCATGTTTGTACAGATGGCGGTGTTATTTCCATCTATACACAGATGACCGTGTAGATATTTCCATGTTAATACAGATGGCGGCACAGATATTTCTATGGATATGTAGATGGTGGTGTAGATATTTCCATGTTTATACAGATAGCGGTGTAGTTATTTCCATGTTTATATAGATGGCGGTGTAGTTATTTCCATGTATATACGCATGGCTTTGTATATATTTCCATGTTTATACAGATGGCGGTGTAGATATTTCAATGTTTATACACATAACTTTGAAGTATTTCCATGTTTATGCAGATGGCGGTGTAGATATTTCGATGTTTATAGAGATAGCAGTGGAGATATTTCCATGTTTATACAGATAGCGGTGTAGATATTTCCATGTTTATACTGATCGCGGTGTAGATATTTCCATGTTTATAGAGATGGCAGTTTAGATATTTCCATGTTCATATAGATAGCGGTGTTGATTTTTCCATGTTTCTAGAGAAAGCTGTGTGGATATTTCCATGTTTATACAGAGAGGGGTGTAGATATTTCCATGTTTATAGAGATGGCGGAGTAGATATTTCCGTGTTCATACAGATCACAGTGTAGATATTTCCATGTTTATACAGATCGCGGTGTAGATATTTCCATGTTTATACAGATCATGGTGTAGATATTTCCATGTTTATACAGATCGCCGTGTTGATATTACCATGTTTATAGGGATAGCAGTGCAAATATTTCCACTTTTATACAGATAGCGGTGTAGTTATTAGCATGTTTATACAGATAGCGGTGTAGATATTTCCATGTATAAACAGATGTCTGTGTATATATTTAGATGTTTAAATAGATGGTGGTGTAGATATTTCCTTATTGATACAAATAGCGGTGTAGAGATTCCCTTGTTTCTACAGCTCGCGGTGTAGATATTTCCATCTTTATACAGATGGCAGTGTAGATATTTCCATGTTTTTACAGATAGCGGTGTAGATATTTCCATGTTTACAGAGATAGCATTGTGGATATTTCCGTGTTTATACAGATTGCGGTGTAGTTATTTCCATGTTGATAGAGACAGTGGTGTAGATATTTCCATGTTTATACAAGTAGCGGTGTAGAAATTCCCATGTTTATACAGATCGCTTTGTAGACATTTAAATCTTTCTACAGATGTCAGTGTAGATATTTCCAAGTTTATACAGATGTCAGTGTAGATATTTCCATGTTTTTTACAGATGTCTGTGTAGATATTTCCATGTTTATTCAGATGGCGGTGTAGATATTTCCATGTTTATAGAGATGTTGGTGTAGTTATTTCTATGTTTATAGAGATAGCGGTGTAAATATCTCCATGTTTATAGAGATGGGGGTGTAAGTATTTTAATGTCTATAGAGATAGCGCTGTAGATATTTCCATGTTTATACAGATAACGGTGTTGGTATTTCTATGTTTATACAGATAGCGGTGTAGATATTTCCATGTTTATACAGATCGCCGTGTAGATATTTCCATATTTATACAGATGGCAGAGTAGATATTTCCATGTTTATACAGATATCGGTGTAGATATTTCCATGTCTATAGAGATAGCGGTGTAGGTATTTCCATATTTATACAGATTGCAGTCTAGATGTTTCCATCTTTATACAGATGGTGGTGTAGATATTTCCATGTTTATACAGATGGCAGTGAAGATATTTCCATGTTTATACAGATAGTGGTGAAGATATTTCCATGTTTATACAGATGGCGATGTAGATAAATCCATGTTTCTGATGATGGCGATGTAGATAGTTTCATGTTTATAGAGATGGCGGTGTATATATTTCCATGTTTATACTGATGTCTGTGTAGATTATTCCATGTTTATGCAGATAGCGGTGTAGATATTTCCATGTTTATAGAGATGGCGGTCTAGTTATTTCTAAGTTTATAGAGATAGCGGTGTAAATATTTCCATGTTTATAGAGATGGTGGTGTAAGTATTTTCATGTTTATAGAGATAGCGGTGTAGATATTTCCATATTTATACAGATAGCGGTGTTGGTATTTCCATGTTTATACAGATAGCGGTGTAGATATTTCCATGTTTATACAGAGAGCGGTGGAGATATATCCTTGTCTATAGAGATTGCGGTGTAGTTATTTCCATATTTATACACATTGCGGTGTAGATATTTCCATTTTTATACAGATGGCGGTGTAGACATTTCCATGTTTATACAGATGGCAGTGAAGATATTTCCATGTTTATAAAGATATTGGTGTAGATATTTCCTTGTCTATAGAGATAGTGGTGTAGTTATTTCCATCTTTATACAGATAGCGGTGGAGATATTTCCCTGTTTATACAGATAGCGATGTAGATATTTCCATGTTTATACAGATAGCTGTGTAGATATTTCCGTGTTTATACAGATTGCGGTGGAGATATTTCCCTGTTTATACAGATAGCGATGTAGATATTTCCATGTTTATACAGATAGCGGTGTAGATATTTCCATGTTTATAGAGATAGCGGTGTAGATATTTCCATGTTTATACACATGGCTGTGTAGATATTTCCAAGTGTGTACAGATGGCAATGTAGATATTTCCATGTTTATACAGATGGCGCTGTAGATATTTCCAAGTTTATACAGATGGCAGTGTAGATATTTCCATGTTTATACAGATAGCGGTGTAGATATTTCCATGTTTACAGAGATAGTGGTGTAGATATTTCCATCTTTGCACAGATTGCGGTGTAAGTATTGCCAAATTTACACAGATAGCGGTGTAGATATTTCCAAGTTTATACAAGTAGTGGTGTAGAAATACCCATGTTTATACAGATCGCTTTGTAGACATTTAATTCTTTCTACAGATGTCTGTGTAGATATTTCCAAGTTTATACAGATGTCAGTGTAGATATTTCCATGTTTATACAGATGTCTGTGTAGACATTTCCATGTTTATGCAGATTGCGGCGTAGATATTTCCATGTTTATGGAGATGGCGGTGTAGTTATTTCTATGTTTATAGAGATAGCGGTGTAAATATCTCCATGTTTATAGACATGGTGGTGTAAGTATTTTCATGTCTATAGAGATAGTGCTGTAGATATTTCCATGTTTATACAGATAACGGTGTTGGTATTTCCATGTTTATACAGATAGCGGTGTAGATATTCCCATGTTTATACAGACCGCGGTGTAGATATTTCCATGTTTATACAGACCGCGGTGTAGATATTTCCTTGCTTATACAGACGGCGGTGTAGATATTTCCATGTTTATACAGGTAGCGGTGTAGATATTTCCATGTTTACAGATATAGTGTTGTAGATATTTCCATCTTTGCACAGATTGCTGTGTAGATATTTCCATGTTTACGCAGATAGCTGTGTAGATATTTCCAAGTTTACACAGATAGCTGTGTAGATATTTCCATGATTACACACATAGCGTGGTAGATATTTCCATGTTTATACAGATGGCGGTGTAGATATGTCCATGATTATACAGATAGCGGTGTAGATATTTTCTTGTTTATACAGACAGCGGTGGAGATATTTCCATGTTTATACAGATCGCACTGTAGATATTTCCATGTTTATACAGATCGCAGTGTAGATATTTCCATGTTTGTACAGATAGCGGTGTAGATATTTCCATGTTTATACAGAGAGCGGTGTAGATATTTCCATGTTTATACAGAGAGCGGTGGAGATATTTCCATGTTTATACAGATAGCAGTGGAGATATTTCAATGTTTATAGAGATGGTGGTGTAGATATTTTCAAGTATATGCAGATAGCGGTGTAGATATTTCCGTGTTTATAGAGATAGTGGTGTAGATATTTCCATGTTTATACAGGGAGTGGTGTAGATATTTCCGTGTTAACAGAGATAGCGGTGTAGATACTTCCATATTTATAGAGATAGCGGTGTAGATATTTGTATGTTTATTCAGATGGTAGTGTAGATATTTCCATGTTTATACAGAGAGCGGTGTAGTCATTTCCATGTTTATAGAGATATCGGTGTAGATATTTCCATATTTATACAGATAACGGAGGAGATATTTCCATGTTTATACAGATATTGGTGTAGATATTTCCATGTTTATACAGATAGCGCTGTAGATATATCCTTGTTTATACAGATAGCGGTGGAGATATTTCCATGTTTATATAGATAGCGCTGTAGATATTTGCATGTTTATACAGATAGCGGTTTAGATATTTCCATGTTTATACAGATGGAGGTGTAGATATTTCCATGTTTATACAGATATCGGTTTAGATATTTCCATGTTTATACAGATGACTATGTTGTTATTTCCATGTTTATACAGATAGCGGTGTAGATTTTTCCACGTTTATGGAGATGGTGATGTAAATATTTTCATGTTTACAGAGATGGTGGTGTAGATATTTCCATGTGTATACAGATGACTGTGTAGATATTTCCATGTATATACAGATGGCGGAGTAGATATTTCCATGTTTATACAGATAAAAATGGATATATTTCCTTGTTTATACAGATCGTGGTGTAGATATTTCTATGTTTATAAAGAGAGCCGTGAAGATATTTCCATGATTATACAGGTAGCAGTGTACATATATCCATGTTTATACAGATCGTTGTGTAGATATTTCCATTTTCCTCAGATGGCAGTTTAGATATTTCCATGTTTATACAGATAGCGTTGTAGAAATTTCCATGTTTATACAGACAGCGGTGTAGATATTTCCATGTTCATTCAGAATGCGGTGTAGATATTTCCATGTTTACAGAGATGGCGGTGTAGATATTTCTATGTTTATAGAGATAGCGGTGTAGGTATTTCCATGTGTATAGAGATAGTGGTGTAGGTATTTCCATGTTTATAGAGATAGTGGTGTAGATATTTCCATGTCTATTCAGATAGCGTAGAAGATATTTCCATGTTTATACAGATGGCGGTGTAGATAGTTTCATGTTTATGGAGATGGCCGTGTACATATATACACGTTTATAGAGATGGCGGTGTAGATATTTCCATGTTTATAGAGATATCAGTGTAGATATTTCCATGTTTATACAGATAGCGGTGGACATATTTCCATATTTATAAAGATAGCGTTGTAGATATTTCCATGTTTATACAGTTAATGGTGTAGATATATCCATGTTTATAAAGATAGCGGTGTAGATATTTTCATGTTTATACAGATAGTGGTGTTGGTATTTCCATGATTATACAACTAGCATTGTAGATATTTCCATGTTTATACAGCTCGCAGTGTTGTGATTTCCATCTTTATAGAGATGGCAGTGTAGATAATTCCATGTTTTTACAGTTAGCGGTGTAGATACTTCCGTGTTTATACAGATGGTGGTGTAGCTATTTCCATGTTTATGGAGATCACGGTGCAGATATTTTCAGTTTTATAGAGATGGCGGTGTAGATATTTCCACGTATATAGAGATGGCGGTGTAGTTATTTCCATGTTTATAGAGATAGCGGTGTAGGTATTTCCGTGTTTATATAGATGGCGGTGAGGATATTTCCATGTCAATGCAGATGGCTGTTTAGATATTTCCATGTGCAAACAGATGGCAGTGTAGATATTTCCATGTTTAAACAGATGGTGGTGTCGATATTTCCATGTTTATAAAGATGACTGTGTAGATATTTCCATGTTTATACAGGTGGTGGTGTAGGTATTTCCATGTTTTTAGAGATAGTGGTGTAGATATTTCCATGTTTATACAGAAAGCGGTGTAGGTATTTCCATGTTTATAGAGATAGCGGTGCAGATATTCCATATTTATACAGATAGATTTGTAGATATTTCTATGTTTATAAAGATCGCGGTGTAGATATTTCCATGTTTATAGAGATGGCGGTGTAGATATTTCCATGTTTATACAGATATCGGTGTAGATATTTACATGTTTATACAGATGGCGGTGTAGATATTATCATGTTTACACAGATAGCGGTGTAGATATTTCCATATTTGAACAGATTGCGGTGTGGATATTTCCATGTTTATTTAGATAGCGTTGTAGATATTTCCATGTTTACACAGATAGCTCTGTAGATATTTCCATGTTTACACAGATAGCATTATAGATATTTCCATGTTTATAGAGATAGTGGTTTAGGTATTTCCATGTTTATACAGATAGCTGTGTTGTTATTTCCATGTTTATACAGATAGCAGTGTAGATTGTTCCATGTTTATGGAGATGGCGGTGTAGATATTTTCATGTTTATAGAGATGGTGGTGTAGATATTTCCATGTTTATACTGATCGTGGTGTAGATATTTCCATGTTTATAGAGATGGCGGTGTAGGTATTTCCATGTTTATAGACATAGCGGTGTAGATATTTCCATGTTTATATAGATGGCGGTGTAGGTATTTCCATGTTTATAGACATAGCGGTGTAGATATATATATATTTATATAGATGGCTTTGTAGATATTTCCATGTTTATATAGATGGCGTTTTAGATATTTCCATGTTTATACCGATTGCGGTGTTGGTATTTCCACGTTTATACAGATAGCGATGTAGATATTTCCATGTTTATACAGCTCGCGGTGCAGATATTTATATCTTTATACAGATGGCATTGTAGATATTTCCTTATTCACACTGATGGTGGTGTAGATGCTTCCATGTTTATAAAGATGGCGGAGTAGTTAGTTCCATGTTTATGGAGATGGCAGTGTAGATATTTTCATGTTTATAGAGATGGCGGTGTAGATATTTCCATGTTTATAGAGATAGCAGTGTAGATATTTACATGTTTATACAGATGGCTGTGTAGATATTTCCATGTGTATACAGATGGCTGTGTAGATATTTCCATGTTTATACAGATGACTGTATAGGTATTTCCATGTTTTTACAGATGGCAGTGCAGATATTTCCATGTTTATAGAGATAGCGGTGTAGATATTTCCATGTTTGTACAGATGGCGGTGTTGATATTTCCATCTATACACAGAAGGCCGTGTAGATATTTCCATGTTTATACAGATGGAGGCGTAGATATTTCCATGGACATGCAGATGGCGGTGTAGATATTTCCATGTTTATACAGATAGCGGTGTAGATATTTCCATGTTTTCACAGATGGTGGTGTAGATATTTCCGTGTTTATACACATGGCGGAGTAGATACTTCCATCTTTATGGAGATGGCAGTGTAGATATTTTCATGTTTATAGAGATGGTGGTGTAGGTATTTCCATATTTATAGAGATAGCGGTGTAGATATTTCCATCTTTCTACAGATGGCAGTGTAGATATTTCCATGTTTATACAGATGGCGGTGTAGATATTTCCACATTTATACAGATGTCTGTGTAGATATTTCCATGTGTATACAGATGATATTGTAGGTATTTCCATGTTTATACAGATGGTTGTGTAGATATTTCCATGTTTATTCAGATGACTGTGTAGATATTTCCATGTTTCTAGAGATGGCAGTGTAGATATTTCAATGTTTATAGAGATGGCGCTGTAGATATTTCCATGTTTATACAGATAACGGTGGAGATATTTCCATGTTTATACAGAGAGCAGTGGAGATATTTCCATGTTTATACACATAGCAGTGAACATATTTCCATGTTTATAGAGACAGCGGTGTAGGTATTTCCATGTTTATACAGATAGCGGTGCAGATATTTCCATGTTTATACAGATGCCTATGCAGACAACTCCATATTTATACAGAGGTCTGCGTAGATATTTCTATGTTTATACAGATGGCTGTGTAGATATTTTCGTGTTCCTACACATGACTGTGTAGGTATTTCCATGTTTATACAGATGGCATTGTAGATATTTCCATGTCTATAGAGATAGCAGTGCAGATATTTCCATGTTTATACAGATAGCGTTGTATATGTTTCCATGTTTATACAGATCGTGGTGTAGTTATTTCCATGTTTATTCAGATACCGGTGTAGATATTTCCATGTTTATACAGACCGCATTTTAGATATTTCCGTGTTTATAGAGATAGCAGTGTAGATATTTCTAAGTTTGTACAGATGGCGGTGTTGAGGTTTCCATCTATACACAGATTGCTGTGTAGGTATTTCCGTGTGTATACAGATGGCATTGTAGATATTTCCATGTTTATACAGATGGTGGTGTAGATATTTCCATGTTTACACTGATGACTGTATAGGTATTTCCATGTTTATACAGATGGCGGTGTAGATATTTCCATGTTTATAGAGATAGCGGTGAAGATATTTCCATATTTATACAGATAACGGTGTAGAAATTTCCATGCTTATACAGATAGCGGTGTTAATATTTCCATGTTTATACAGATCACGGTGTAGATATTGCCATGTTCATAGAGATAGAGGTGTAGATATTTCCATGTTTATACAGATAGCGGTGTAGATATTTCCATGTTTATACAGATAGCGGTGTATATATTTCCATGTTTATACATATCATGGTGTAGATTTTTCCATATTTATACAGATACCGGTGTAGATATTTCCATGTTTATACAGACCGCAGTGTAGATATTTCCATGTTTATAGAGATAGCAGTGTAGACATTTCCAGGTTTGTACAGATGGCGGTGTTGATGTTTCCATCTATACACAGATTGCCGTGTAGGTATTTCCATGTGTATACAGATGGCATTGCAGATTTTTCCATGTTTATACAGATGGTGGTGTAGATATTTCCATGTTTACACAGATGACTGTATAGGTATTTCCATGTTTATAAAGATGGCGGTGTAGATATTTCCATGTTTATAGAGATAGCGGTGAAGATATTTCCATATTTATACAGATAACGGTGTAGAAATTTCGATGTTTATACAGATAGCGGTGTAAATATTTCCATGTTTATACAGATCACGGTGTAGATATTTCCATGTTTATAGAGATAGCGGTGTAGATATTTCCATCTTTATACAGATAGCGGTGTAGATATTTCCATGTTTATACAGATAGCGGTGTATATATTTCCATGTTTATACAGATCATGGTGTAGATATTTCCATGTTTATACAGATACCGGTGTAGATATTTCCATGATTATGCAGACCGCAGTGTAGATATTTCCATGTTAATAGAGATAGCAGTGTAGATATTTCCAGGTTTGTACAGATGGCGGTGTTGATGTTTCCATCTATACAAAGATTGCCGTGGAGGTATTTCCATGTGTATACAGATGGCATTGTAGATATTTCCATGTTTATATAGATGGTGGTGTAGATATTTCCATGTTTACACAGATGACTGTATAGGTATTTCCATGTTTATACAGATGGCGGTGTAGATATTTCCATGTTTTTAGAGATAGCGGTGAAGATATTTCCATATTTATACAGATAACGGTGTAGAAATTTCCATGTTTATACAGATAGCGGTGTAAATATTTCCATGTTTATACAGACCACGGTGTAGATATTTCCATGTTTATACAGACCGTGGTGTAGATATTTCCATGTTTATACAGATAGCGGTGCAGATATTTCCATGTTTGTACAGATGGCGGTGTTGATATTTCCATCTATACACAGATGACCGTGTAGTTATTTCCATGTTTATACAGATGGCGGTGCAGATATTTCCATGGATATGTAGATGGCGGTGTAGATATTTCCATGTTTATACAGATAGCGGTGTAGTTATTACCATGTTTATATAGATAGCGGTGTAGATATTTCCATGTATATACAGATGGCTGTGTAGATATTTCCATGTTTATACAGATGGCGGTGTAGATATTTCCATGTTTATACAAATAACTTTGTAAGTATTTCCATGTTTATACAGAGGGCGGTGTAGATATTTCGATGTTTATAGAGACAGCAGTGGAGATATTTCCATGTTTATACAGATAGCGTTGTAGATATTTACATGTTTATACTGATCGTGTTGTAGATATTTCCATGTTTATAGAGATGGCGGTGTAGGTATTTCCATGTTTATAGACATAGCAGTGTAGTTATTTCCATGTTTATATAGATGGCGTTGTAGTTATTTCCATGTTTATACCGATTGCGGTGTTGGTATTTCCACGTTTATACAGATAGCGATGTAGATATTTCCATGTTTATACAGCTCGCGGTGCAGATATTTATATCTTTATACAGATGGCATTGTAGATATTTCCTTATTCACACTGATGGTGGTGTGGATGTTTCCATGTTTATACAGATGGCGGTGTAGTTAGTTCCATGTTTATGGAGATGGCAGTGTAGATATTTTCATGTTTATAGAGATGGCGGTGTAGATATTTCCATGTTTATGGAGATAGCAGTGTAGATATTTACATGTTTATACAGATGGCTGTGTAGATATTTCCATGTGTATACAGATGGTATTGTAGATATTTTCATGTTTATACAGATGACTGTATAGGTATTTCCATGTTTTTACAGATGGCAGTGCAGATATTTCCATGTTTATAGAGATAGCGGTGTAGCTATTTCCATATTTGTACAGATGGCGGTGTTGATATTTCCATCTATACAGAGAAGGCCGTGTAGATATTTCCATGTTTATACACATGGCGGCGTAGATATTTCCATGGAAATGCAGATGGCGGTGTAGATATTTCCATGTTTATACAGATAGCGGTGTAGATATTTCCATGTTTTCACAGATGGTGGTGTAGATATTTCCGTGTTTATACACATGGCGGAGTAGATACTTCCATCTCTATGGAGATGGCAGTGTAGATATTTTCATGTTTATAGAGATGGCGGTGTAGATATTTCCATATTTATAGAGATAGCGGTGTAGATATTTCCATCTTTCTACAGATGGCAGTGTAGATATTTCCATGTTTATACAGATGGCGGTGTAGATATTTCCATATGTATACAGATGTCTGTGTAGATATTTCCATGTGTATACAGATGATATTGTAGGTATTTCCATGTTTATACAGATGGCGGTGTAGGTATTTCCATATGTATACAGATGTCTGTGTAGATATTTCCATGTGTATACAGATGATATTGTAGGTATTTCCATGTTTATACAGATGGTTGTGTAGATATTTCCATGTTTATTCAGATGACTGTGTAGATATTTCCATGTTTTTACAGATGACAGTGTAGATATTTCAATGTTTATAGAGATGGCGCTGTAGATATTTCCATGTTTATACAGATAACGGTGGAGATATTTCCATGTTTATACATACAGCATTGGAGATATTTCCATGTTTATACACATAGCAGTGAACATATTTCCATGTTTATACAGACAGCGGTGTAGGTATTTCCATGTTTATACAGATAGCGGTGCAGATATTTCCATGTTTATACAGATGCCTATGCAGATAACTCCATATTTATACAGAGGGCTGTGTAGATATTTCTATGTTTATACAGATGGCAGTGTAGATATTTCCATGTTCCTACACATGACTGTGTAGGTATTTCCATGTTTATACAGATGGCTTTGTAGATATTTCCATGTCTACAAAGATAGCGCTGCAGATATTTCCATGTTTATACAGATAGCGGTGTATATATTTTCATGTTTATACAGATCGTGGTGTAGTTATTTCCATGTTTATTCAGATACCGGTGTAGATATTTCCATGTTTATACAGACCACAGTTTAGATATTTCCATGTTTACAGAGATAGCACTGTAGATAGTTCGAAGTTTGTACAGATGGCGGTGTTGATGTTTCCATCTATACACAGATTGCCGTGTAGGTATTCCCATGTGTATACAGATGGCATTGTAGATATTTCCATATTTATACCGATGGGGGTGTAGGTATTTCCATGTTTACACAGATGACTGTATAGTTATTTCCATGTTTATACAGATGGCGCTGTAGATATTTCCATGTTTATAGAGATAGCGGTGAAGATATTTCCATATTTATACAGATAACGGTGTAGAAATTTCCATGTTTATACAGATAGCGGTGTAAATATTTCCATGTTTATACAGATCACGGTGTAGATATTTCCATGTTTATAGAGATAGCGGTGTAGATATTTGCATGTTTATACTGATAGCGGTGTAGATATTTCCATGTTTATACAGATAGCGGTGTATATATTTCCATGTTTATACAGATCATGGTGTAGATATTTCCATGTTTATACAGATACCGGTGTAGATATTTCCATGTTTATACAGACCGCAGTGTAGATATTTCCATGTTAATAGAGATAGCAGTGTAGATATTTCCAGGTTTGTACAGATGGCGGTGTTGATGTTTCCATCTATACACAGATTGCCGTGTAGGTATTTCCATGTGTATACAGACGGCATTGTAGATATTTCCATGTTTATACAGATGGTGGTGTAGATATTTCCATGTTTACACAGATGACTGTATAGGTATTTCCATGTTTATACAGATGGCTGTGTAGATATTTCCATGTTTATAGAGATAGCGGTGAAGATATTTCCATATTTATACAGATAACGGTGTAGAAATGTCCATTTTTATACAGATAGCGGTGTAAATATTTCCATGTTTATACAGATAACGGTGTAGATATTTCCATGTTTATGGAGATAGCGGTGTAGATATTTCCATGTTTATACAGATAGCGGTGTAGATATTCCCATGTTTATACAGACCGTGGTGTAGATATTTCGATATTTATACTGATAGCGGTGCAGATATTTCCATGTTTGTACAGATGGTGGTGTTGATATTTCCATCTATACACAGATGACCGTGTAGATATTTCCATGTTTTTACAGATGGCGGTGCAGATATTTCCATGGATATGTAGATGGCGGTGTATATATTTCCATGTTTATACAGATAGCGGTGTAGTTATTTCCATGTTTATATAGATAGCGGTGTAGATATTTCCATGTATATCCACATGGCTGTGTAGATATTTCCATGTTTATACAGATGGCGGTGTAGATATTTCCATGTTTATACAAATAACTTTGTAAGTATTTCCATGTTTATACAGATGGCGGTGTAGATATTTCGATGTTTATAGAGACAGCAGTGGAGATATTTCCATGTTTATACAGATAGCGGTGTAGATATTTCCATGTTTATACTGATCGTGGTGTAGATATTTCTATGTTTATAGAGATAGTGGTGTAGATATTTCCATGTTTATAGACATAGCGGTGTAGGTAATTCCATGTTTATAGAGATAGCGGTGTAGTTATTTCCATGTTGATACAGATGGTGGTGAAGATATTTCCATGTTTATACAGATGACTGTGTAGATATTTCCATGTTTTTACAGATGGCGGTGTAGATATTTCCATATTTATACAGAAATTGTTGTAGATATTTCCATGTTTATACAAATAACTGTGTAGATATTTCCACGTTTATACAGATGGCGGTGTAGATATTTCCATGTTTATAGGGATAGCGGTGTAATTATTTCTAGGTTTATACAAATAGTGATGTGGATATTTCCATGTTTATAGAGATAGTGGTGCAGTTATTTCCATATTTATACATATAGCGCTGTAGAAATTTCCATGTTTATGCAAATAGCGGTGTAGATATTTCCATGTTTATACAGATAGCCCTGTAGATATTTCCATGTTTATAAAGATAGCGGTGGAGATATTTCCATGTTTATTCAGATAGCGGTGTAGATATTTCCATGTTTATACAGATAGCGGTGTAGATATTTCCATGTTTATAGAGATAGCGGTGTAAATATTTCCATGTTTATGCAGATGGCAGTGTAGATGTTTCCATGTGAATACACATGGCAGTGTAGGTATTTCCATGTTTATACAGATGGAGGTGTTGATATTTCCATGTTTATACAGATGACTCTGTAGATGTATCCATGTTTTTACAGATGGCGGTGTAGATATTTCCATGTTTATACAGATAGCGATGTGGATATTTCCATGTTTATACAGATAGCGGTGTAGCTATTTCCGTGATTATAGAGATGGCTGTGTAAATATTTCCATGTTTATACACATGGCAGGGTAGATATTTCCATGTTTATACTGATGGTGGGGTAGATATTTCCATGTTAATACAGATGACTCTCTACCTTTTTCTATGTTTGTACAGTTGGCGGTGTAGATATTTCCATGTTTATAGAGATAGCCGTGTAGATATTTCCATGTTTATACAGATAGCGGTGTAGACATTTCCATGTGTATAGAGATAGCGGTATAGATGTTTCCACGTTTACACCGATGGCTGTGTAGCTATTTCCATGTGTATAAAGATGGCAGTGTAGATATTTCCATGTTTATAGAGATGGTGGTGTAGATATTTCCATGTTTATACAGATAGTACTGTAGATATTTCCATGTTTATAGAGATGACGGTGTAGATATTCCCTTGTTTATACACAAGGCAGTGTAGATATTTCCATTTTATACAGATAGCGGTGTAGATATTTCCATGTTTATACAGATAGTGGTGTAGATATTTCCATGTTTACACAGATAGCGGTGTAGATATTTCCATCTTTGCACAGATTGCGGTGTAGAAATTTCCATCTTAAAACACGTAGCGTTGTAGTTATTTCCATGTTTATAGAGATAGCCGTGTAGATATTACCACATTTATTTAGATAGCGGTGTAGATATTTCCATGTTTATACAGATAGTGGTGTAGATATTTCCATGGTTACAGAGATAATAGTGTAGATATTTCCATCTTTGCACAGATTGCGGTGTAGATATTTCCATCTTTATACAGATATCGGTGTAGATATTTCCATGTTTACACAGATAGCTGTTTAGATATTTCCATGTTTACACAGATAGCGTTGTAGATATTTCCATGTTTACACAGATAGCCTTGTAGATACTTCTGTGTTTATTAAGACAGCGGTGTAGATATTTCCATTTTTATACAGATGGCGGTATAGATATTTCCATGTTTATACAGATAGCGGTGGAGATATTTCCATGTATACACAGATGGCGGTGGAGATATTTCCATATTTACACAGATAGCGGTGTAGATATTTCCATGTTTATACAGATAGCGGTGTAGATATTTCCATATTTATACAGTTAGCGGTGTAGATATTTCCATGTTTATAGAGATGGCTGTGTAGATATTTCCATGTGTATACAGATGGCAGTGTAGATATTTCCATTTTTATAGAGATGGAGGTGTAGATATTTCCATGTTTATACAGATGACTGTGTAGATATTTCCATGTTTATACAGATGGCGGTGTAGATATTTCCATGTTTATAGAGATAATGGTGTAGATATTTCCATGTTTATAAGGATAGCAGTGCAGTTATTTCCATGTTTATAGACATAGCGGTGTAAATATTTCCATGTTTATACAGATATCGTTGTTATATTTCCAAGTTTATACAGATGACAGTGTAGATATTTCCATGTTTATACAGATAGCGTTGTTATATTTGCATGTTTATACAGATGACGGTGTAGATATTTCCATGTTTATACAGATAGCGGTGTAGATATTTCCATGTTTATACAGATAGCGATGTAGATATTTCCATGTATTTAGAGATGGCTGTGTACATATCTCCATGTATATACAGATGACAGTGTTGATATTTCCATGTTTATATAAATGGCGGTGTAGATATTTCCATGTTTATACAGATAGCGGTGTAGATATGTCCATCTTTATACAGACAGCAGTGTTGGTATTTCCTTGTTTACACAGATGGAGATGTAGTTAGTTCCATGTTTATGGAGATGGCAGTGTAGATATTTTCATGTTTATAGAGATGTCGGTGTAGATATTTCCATGTTTATAGACATTGCCGTGTAGATATTTCCATGTTTATAGAGATAGCAGTGTAGGTATTTCCATGTGTATAGAGATAGTGGTGTAGTTATTTCCATGTAAATACACATGGCTGTGTAGATATTTCCATATTTATACATATGACGGTGTAGATAGTTCCATGTTTATGTAGATGGCACTGTTGATGTTTTCATGTTTATAGAGATGGCGGTGTAGATATTTCCATGTTTATACAGATCGCGGTGTAGATATTTCCATGTTTATAGAGAGAGCGGTGTATATATTTCCATGTTTATACAGATCGTGGTGTAGATACTTCCATGTTTATACAGATACCGGTGTAGATATTTCCATGTTTATACAGACCGCAGTGTAGATATTTCCATGTTTATAGAGATATCAGGGTAGATATTTCCATGTTTGTACAGATGGTGGTGTTGATGTTTCCATCTATACACAGATTGGCGTGTAGGTATTTCCATGAGTATACAGATGGCATTGTAGATATTTCCATGTTTATACAGACGGCGGTGTAGATATTTCGATGTTTATAGAGATAGCATTGGAGATATTTTCATGTTTATACAGATAGCGGTGTAGATATTTCCATGTTTATACTGATCGTGGCATAGATATTTCCATGTTGATAGAGATGGCGGTATATATATTTCCATGTTCATAGAGATAGCAGTGATGATTTTTCCATGTTTATAGAGATAGCTGTGAAATTATTTCCATGTTTATACAGATAGGGGTATAGATATTTCCATGTTTATAGAGATGGCGGTGTAGATATTTCCATGTTTATACAGATCACGGTGTAGATAATTCCTTGCTTATACAAATAGCGCTGTAGTTGTTTCCAAGTTATACAGATAGCGTTGTAGATGTTTCCATGTATATACAGATGGCTGTGTAGATATTTCCATGTTGATACAGATGGCTGTGTAGATATTTCCATGTTTATACAGATGACTTTGTAGGTATTTCCATGTTTATACAGATGGCGTTGTATGTATTTCCATGTTTATGGAGATTCCTGTGTAGATATTTCCATGTTTATACAGATAGTGGTGTAGATATTTCCATGTTTATACAGATTGCGGTGTAGATATTTCCATGTTTATACAGATCGAGATGTGGATATTTCCATGTTTGTACAGATAGCGGTGTAGATATTTCCATCTTTCTACAGATATCGGTGTAGATATTTCCATGGTTACACAGATTGCGGTGTAGATATTTCCATCTTTCTACAGATGGCATTGTAGATATTTCCATGTTTATACAGATGGCGGTGTAGCTATTTCCATGTTTATATAGATGGTGGTGTAGATATTACCATGTTTATACAGATAGCGGTGTAGATATTTCCATGATTATACAGATCGTGGTGAAGATATTTCCATATTTATACAGATCACGGTGTGGATATTTCCATGTTTATACAGATCACGGTGTAGATATTTCCATGTTTATACAGATAGCGGTGTAGATATTTCCATGTTTATATAGATGGCGTTGTAGATATTTCCATGTTTATGCTGATAGCGGTGTTGGTATTTCCACGTTTATACAGATAGCGATGTAGATATTTCCATGTTTATACAGCTCGCGGTGCAGATATTTATATCTTTATACAGATGGCATTGTAGATATTTCCTTATTCACACAGATGGCGGTGTAGATGTTTCCATGTTTATACAGATGGCGGAGTAGTTAGTTCCATGTTTATGGAGATGGCAGTGTAGACCTTTTCATTTTTATGGAGATGGCCGTGTAGATATTTCCATGTTTATAGAGATAGCAGTGTAGATATTTACATGTTTATACAGATGGCTGTGTAGCTATTTCCATGTGTATACAGATGGCATTGTAGATATTTCCATGTTTATACAGATGACTGTATAGGTATTTCCATGTTTTTACAGACGGCAGTGCACATATTTCCATGTTTATAGAGATTGTGGTGCAGATATTTCCATGTTTGTACAGATGGCGGTGTTGATATTTCCATCTATACACAGATGGCCGTGTAGATATTTCCATGTTTATAGAGATAGCAGTGTAGATATTTACATGTTTATACAGATGGCTGTGTAGCTATTTCCATGTGTATACAGATGGCATTGTAGATATTTCCATGTTTATACAGATGACTGTATAGGTATTTCCATGTTTTTACAGACGGCAGTGCACATATTTCCATGTTTATAGAGATTGTGGTGCAGATATTTCCATGTTTGTACAGATGGCGGTGTTGATATTTCCATCTATACACAGATGGCCGTGTAGATATTTCCATGTTTATACAGATGGCGGCACAGATATTTCCATGGATATGTAGATGGTGGTGTAGGTATTTCCATTTTTATACAGATAGCTGTGTAGTTATTTCCATGTTTATATAGATAGCGGTGTAGATATTTCCATGTATATACACATGGCTGTGTAGATATTTCCATGTTTATACAGATGGCGCTGTAGATATTTCCATGTTTATACAGGTAACTTTTGTAAGTATTTCCATGTTTATACAGATGGCGGTGTAGATATTTCGATGTTTATAGAGATAGCAGTGGAGATATTTCCATGTTTATACAGATATCGGTGTAGATATTTCCATGTTTATACTGATCGTGGTGTAGATATTTCCATGTGTATGGAGATGGCGGTGTAGATATTTCCATGTTCATAGAGATAGCGGTGTTGAGTTTTCCATGTTTATAGAGATAGCGGTGTGGATATTTCCATGTTTATACAGATAAGGGTGTAGATATTTCCGTGTTTATAGAGATGGCGGTGTAGATATTTCCATGTTTATACAGATCACGGTGTAGATATTTCCTTGTTTATACAAATAGCGATGTAGTTATTTCCATGTTTATACAGATAGCGGTGTAGATACTTCCATGTTTTTACAGATATCGGTGTAGATATTTCCATGTTTATAGAGATAGTGGTGTAGATATTTCCATGTTTGTACAGATGGCGGTGTTGATATTTCCATGTATACACAGATGGCCGTGTAGTTATTTCCACGTTTATACAGATGGCGGCGTAGATATTTCCATGGACATGCAGATGGCGGTGTAGATATTTCCATGTTTATACGGATAGCGGTGTAGACATATCCATGTTTACACAGATGGTGGTGTAGATATTTCCGTGTTTATACACAAGGTGGAGTAGATACTTCCATCTTTATGGAGATGACAGTGTAGATATTTTCATGTTTATAGAGGAGGCGGTGTAGATATTTCCATATTTATAGAGATAGCGGTGTAGATATTTGCATCTTTCTACAGATGGCAGTGTAGATATTTCCATGTTTAAACAGCTGGCGGTGTAGATATTTCCATATTTATACAGATGTCTGTGTAGATATTTCCATGTGTATACAGATGATATTCTTGCTATTTCCATGTTTATACACATGGTGGTGTAGATATTTCCATGTTTATTCAGATGACTGTGTAGATATTTCCATGTTTTTACAGATGGCAGTGTAGATATTTCAATTTTTATAGAGATGGCGCTGTAGATATTTCCATGTTTATACAGATAACGGTGGAGATATTTCCATGTTTATACAGACAGCAGTGAAGATATTTCCAAGTTTATACACATAGCGGTGTACACATTTCCATGTTTATACACATAGCGGTGTACATATTTCCATGTTTATAGAGACAGCGGTGTAGGTATTTCCATGTTTATACAGATAACGGTGCAGTATTTCCATGTTTATTCAGATGCCTATGTAGATATTTCCATATTTATACAGAGGGCTGTTTAGATATTTCCATGTTTATATAGATGGCAGTGTAGATATTTCCAAGTTCCTACACATGACTGTGTATGTATTTCCATGTTTATACAGATGGCTTTGTAGATATTTCCATGTTTATAGAGATAGAAGTGCAGATATTTCCATGTTAATACAGATAGCGGTGTATATATTTCCATGTTTATACAGATCGTGGTGTAGATATTTCCATGTTTATACAGATACCAGTGTAGATATATTTATGATTATACAGACCGCAGTGTAGATATTTCCATGTTTATAGAGATAGCAGTGTAGATATTTCCATGTTTGCATAGATGGCGGTGTTGATGTTTCCATCTATACACAGATTGCCGTGTAGGTATTTGCATGTGTATACAGATGGCCTTGTAGATATTTCCATGTTTATACAGATGGTGGTGTAGATATTTCCATGTGTACACAGATGACTGTATAGTTATTTCCATGTTTATACAGATGGCGGTGTAGATATTTCCATGTTTACAGAGATAGCGGTGTAGATATTTCCATGTTTATACAGATAGCGGTGTAAATATTTCCATGTTTATACAGATCACGCTGTAGATATCTCCATGTTTATAGAGATAGCGGTGTATATATTTCCATGTTTATACAGATAGCGGTGTAGATATTTCCATGTTTATACAGAACGTGGTGTAGATATTTCCATGTTTGTACAGATGGCGGTGTTGATATATCCATGTTTATACAGATAGAGGTGTAGTTATTTCCATGTTTATATAGATAGCGGTGTAGATATTTCCATGTATGTACACATGGCTGTGTAGATATTTCCATGTTTATTCAGATTGCGGTGTAGATATTTCCATGTTTATACAGATAACTTTGTAAGTATTTCCATGTTTATACAGAAGGCAGTGTAGATATTTCGATGTTTATAGAGATAGCATTGGAGATATTTCCATGTTTATACAGATAGCGTTGTAGATATTTCCATGTTTGTATTGATCGTGGTGTAGATATTTCCATGTTTATAGAGATGGCGGTATAGATATTTCCATGTTCATAGAGATAGCGGTGTTGATTTTTCCATGTTTATAGAGATAGCGGTGTGGATATTTCCATGTTTATGCAGATAGGGGTGTAGATATTTCCATGTTTATAGAGATGGCGGTGTAGATATTTCCAAGTTAATACAGATCACGGTGTAGATATTTCCTTGTTTATACAAATAGCGGTGTAGTTATTTCCAAGTTTATACAGATAGCATTGTAGATATTTCCATGAATATACACATGGCTGTGTAGATATTTCCATGTTTATACAGATGGCTGTGTAGATATTTCCATGTTTATACAGATGACTTTGAAGTTATTTCCATGTTTATACAGATGGCTGTATAGGTATTTCCATGTTTATGGAGATAGCAGTGTAGATATTTCCATAATTATACAGATAACGGTTTAGAAATTTCCATGTTTATTCAGATAGCGGTTTAAATATTTCCATGTTTACACAGATCACGGTGTAGATATTTCCATGTTTATAGAGATAGCGGTGTAGATATTTCCATGTTTATACAGATCACGGTGTAGATATTTGCTTGTTTATACAAATAGCGGGGTAGTTATTTCCATGTTTATACAGATAGCGGTGTAGATATTTCCATGTATATACCCATGGCTGTGTAGATATTTCCATGTTTATACAGATGGCTGTGTAGATATTTCCATGATTATATAGATGACTTTGTAGGTATTTCCATGTTGATACAGATGGCGGTGTAGATATTTCCATGTTTATAGAGATAACTGTGTAGATATTTCCATGTTTATACAGATCGCGGTGTAGATATTTCCATGTTTATACAGATCGCGGTGTAAATATTTCCAAGTTTATACAGATAGCGGTGTAGATATTTCCATGTTTTTACAGATATCGGTGTAGATATTTCCATGTTTACACAGATTGCAATGTAGATATTTCCATCTTTCTACAGATGGCATTGTAGATATTTCCATGTTTATATCGATGGCGGTGTACATATTTCCATGTTTATATAGATGGTGGTGTAGATATTACCATGTTTATAAAGATAGCGGTGTAGATATATCCATGTATATACAGATCGTGGTGAAGATATTTTCATGTTTATACAGATCGCGGTGTAGATATTTCCATGTTTATACAGATCGTGGTGTAGATATTTCCATGTTTATACAGATAGCGTTGTAGATATTTCCATGTTTATAGAGATAGCGGTGTAGGTATTTCCATGTTTATAGACATAACGGTGTAGATATTTCCATGTTTATATAGATGGCTTTGTGGATATTTCCATGTTTATACTGATAGCGTTGTTGGTATTTCCACGTTTATACAGATAGCGATGTTGATATTTCCATGTATATACAGATAGCGGTATAGATATTTCCATGTTTTTACAGATATCGGTGTAGATATTTCCATGTTTACACAGATTGCGGTGTAGATATTTCCATCTTTCTACAGTTGGCATTGTAGATATTTCCATGTTTATACAGATGGCGGTGTAGATATTTCCATCTTTATACAGATGGTGGTGTAGATATTACCATGTTTATACAGATAGCGGTGTAGATACTTCCATGTTTATACAGATCGAGGTGAAGATATTTCCGTGTTTATACAGATCGCGGTGTAGATATTTCCATGTTTATACAGATAGCGTTGTAGATATTTCCATGTTCATATAGATAGCGGTGTAGGTATTTCCATGTTTATAGAGATAGCGGTGTAGGTATTTCCATGTCTATAGACATAGTGGTGTAGATATTTCGTTTCCATGTTTATATAGATGGCGTTGAAGATATTTCCATGTTTATACCGATAGCGGTGTTGGTATTTCCAAGTTTATACAGATAGCGATGTAGATATTTCCATGTTTATACAGCTCGTGTTGCCGATATTTATATCTTTATACAGATGGCATTTTAGATATTTCCTTATTCACACTGATGGCGGTGTAGATGTTTCCATGTTTATACAGGTGGCGGAGTAGTTAGTTCCATGTTTATGGAGATGGCAGTGTAGATATTTTCATGTTTATAGAGATGGTGGTGTAGATATTTACATGTTTATAGAGATAGCAGTGTAGATATTTACATGTTTGCATAGATGGCGGTGTTGATGTTTCCATCTATACACAGATTGCCGTGTAGGTATTTCCATGTGTATACAGATGGCCTTGTAGATATTTCCATGTTTATACAGATGGTGGTGTAGATATTTCCATGTGTACACAGATGACTCTATAGTTATTTCCATGTTTATACAGATGGCGGTGTAGATATTTCCATGTTTACAGAGATAGCGGTGTAGATATTTCCATGTTTATACAGATAGCGGTGTAAATATTTCCATGTTTATACAGATCACGCTGTAGATATCTCCATGTTTATAGAGATAGCGGTGTATATATTTCCATGTTTATACAGATAGCGGTGTAGATATTTCCATGTTTATACAGAACGCGGTGTAGATATTTCCATGTTTGTACAGATGGCGGTGTTGATATATCCATGTTTATACAGATAGAGGTGTAGTTATTTCCATGTTTATATAGATAGCGGTGTAGATATTTCCATGTATGTACACATGGCTGTGTAGATATTTCCATGTTTATTCAGATAGCGGTGTAGATATTTCCATGTTTATACAGATAACTTTGTAAGTATTTCCATGTTTATACAGAAGGCAGTGTAGATATTTCGATGTTTATAGAGATAGCATTGGAGATATTTCCATGTTTATACAGATAGCGGTGTAGATATTTCCATGTTTATACTGATCGTGGTGTAGATATTTCCATGTTTATAGAGATGGCGGTATAGATATTTCCATGTTCATAGAGATAGCGGTGTTGATTTTTCCATGTTTATAGAGATAGCGGTGTGGATATTTCCATGTTTATACATATAGGGGTGTAGATATTTCCATGTTTATAGAGATGGTGGTGTAGATATTTCCAAGTTAATACAGATCACGGTGTAGATATTTCCTTGTTTATACAAATAGCAGTGTAGTTATTTCCAAGTTTATACAGATAGCATTGTAGATATTTCCATGAATATACACATGGCTGTGTAGATATTTCCATGTTTATACAGATGGCTGTGTAGATATTTCCATGTTTATACAGATGACTTTGAAGTTATTTCCATGTTTATACAGATGGCTGTATAGGTATTTCCATGTTTATGGAGATAGCTGTGTAGATATTTCCATATTTATATAGATAACGGTTTAGAAATTTCCATGTTTATTAAGATAGCGGTTTAAAAATTTCCATGTTTACACAGATCACGGTGTAGATATTTCCATGTTTATAGAGATAGCGGTGTAGATATTTCCATGTTTATACAGATCACGGTGTAGATATTTGCTTGTTTATACAAACAGCGGGGTAGTTATTTCCATGTTTATACAGATAGCGGTGTAGATATTTCCATGTATATACCCATGGCTGTGTAGATATTTCCATGTTTATACAGATGGCTGTGTAGATATTTCCATGATTATATAGATGACTTTGTAGGTATTTCCATGTTGATACAGATGGCGGTGTAGATATTTCCATGTTTATAGAGAGAGCTGTGTAGATATTTCCATGTTTATACAGATCGTGGTGTAGATATTTCCATGTTTATACAGATCGCGGTGTAGATATTTCCAAGTTTATACAGATAGCGGTGTAGATATTTCCATGTTTTTACAGATATCGGTGTAGATATTTCCATGCTTACACAGATTGCAATGTAGATATTTCCATCTTTCTACAGATGGCATTGTAGATATTTCCATGTTTATATCGATGGCGGTGTACATATTTCCATGTTTATATAGATGGTGGTGTAGATATTACAATGTTTATACAGATAGCGGTGTAGATATATCCATGTATATACAGATCGTGGTGAAGATATTTCCATGTTTATACAGCTCGCGGTGCAGATATTTATATCTTTATACAGATGGCATTTTAGATATTTCCTTATTCACACTGATGGCGGTGTAGATGTTTCCATGTTTATACAGGTGGCGGAGTAGTTAGTTCCATGTTTATGGAGATGGCAGTGTAGATATTTTCATGTTTATAGAGATGGCGGTGTAGATATTTCCATGTTTATAGAGATAGCAGTGTAGATATTTACATGTTTATACAGATGGCTGTGTAGATATTTCCCCGTGTATACAGAGGGCATTGTAGATATTTCCATGTTTATACAGATGACTGTATAGGTATTTCCATGTTTTTACAGATGGCAGTGCAGATATTTCCATGTTTATAGAGATAGCGGTGTAGATATTTCCATGTTTGTACAGATGGCGGTGTTGATATTTCCATCTATACACAGACGGCCGTGTAGATATTTCCATGTTTATACAGATGGCGGCGTAGATATTTCCATGTACATGCAGATGGCGGTGTAGATATTTCCATGTTTATACAGATAGCGGTGTAGATATTTCCATGTTTTCACATATGGTGGTGTAGATATTTCCGTGTTTATACACATGGCGGAGTAGGTACATCCATCTTTATGGAGATGGCAGTGTAGATATTTTCATGTTTATAGAGATGGCGGTGTAGATATTTCCATATTTATAGAGATAGCGGTGTAGGTATTTCCATGTTTCTACAGATGGCAGTGTAGATATTTCCATATTTATACAGCTGGCGGTGCAGATATTTCCATATTTATACAGATGTCTGTGTAGATATTTCCAAGTGTATACAGATGGTATTGTACGTATTTCCATGTTTATACAGTTGGTGGTGTAGATATTTCCTTGTTTATTCAGATGACTGTGTAGATATTTCCATGTTTTTACAGATGGCAGTGTAGATATTTCAATGTTTATAGAGATGGCGCTGTAGATATTTCCATGTTTATACAGATAACGGTGGAGATATTTCCATGTTTATACAGAGAGCAGTGGAGATAATTCCATGTTTATACACATAGCGGTGCACATATTTCCATGTTTATAGAGACAGCGGTGTAGGTATTTCCATGTTTATACAGATAGGGTTGCAGATATTTCCATGTTTATACAGATGCCTAGGCAGATATTTCCATATTTATACAGGGGGCTGTGTAGATATTTCTATGTTTATACAGATGGCAGTGTAGATATTTCCATGTTCCTACACATGACTGTATAGTTATTTCCATGTTTATACAGATGGCTTTGTAGATATTTCCATGTTTATAGAGATAGCGGTGCAGATATTTCCATGTTTATACAGATAGCTGTGTATATATTTCCATGTTTATACAGCTCGTGTTGTAGATATTTCCATGTTTATACAGATAACGGTGTAGATATTTCCATGTTTATACAGACCACAGTGTAGATATTTCCATGTTTATAGAGATAGCAGTGTAGGTATTTCCATGTTTGTACAGATGGTGGTGTTGATGTTTCCATTTATACCCACATTGCCGTGTAGTTATTTCCATGTGTATACAGATGGCATTGTAGATATTTCCATGTTTATACAGATGGTGGTATAGATATTTCCATGTTTACACAGATGACTATATAGGTATTTCCATGTTTACACACATGGCGGTGTAGATATTTCCAAGTTTATAGAGATAGCGGTGTAGATATTTCCATATTTATACAGATTACGGTGTAGAAGTTTCCACGTTTATACAGATAGCGGTGTAAATATTACCATGTTTATACAGATCACGGTTTAGATATTTCCATGTTTATAGGGATAGCGGTGTAGATATTTCCATGTTTATACAGATAGCGGTGTAGATATTTCCATGTTTATACAGACCGCGGTGTAGATATTCCCATGTTTATACAGATAGTGGTGCAGATATTTCCATGTTTGTACAGATGGCGGTGTTGATATTTCCATGTATACACAGATGACCGTGTAGATATTTCCATGTTTATACAGATGGCGGCGCAGATATTTCCATGGATATGTAGATGGCGGTGTAGATATTTCCATGTTTATAGAGATAGCGGTGTAGATATTTCCATGTTTATACAGATCACGGTGTAGATATTTGCCTGTTTATACAAATAGCGTTGTAGTTATTTCCATGTTTATACAGATAGCGGTGTGGATATTTCCATGTATATACAGATGGCTGTGTAGATATTTCCATGTTTATACAGATGGCTGTGTAGATATTTCCATGATTATATAGATGACTTTGTAGGTATTTCCATGTTTATACAGATGGCGGTGTAGATATTTCCATGTTTATTGAGATAGCTGTGTAGATATTTCCATGTTTATTCAGATCGCGGTGTAGATATTTCCATGTTTATACAGATCGCGGTGTAGATATTTCCACGTTTATACAGATAGCGGTGTAGATATTTCCATGTTTTTACAGATATCTGTGTAGATATTTCCATGTTTACACAGATTGCGGTGTAGATATTTCCATCTTTCTACAGATGGCATTGTAGATATTTCCATGTTTATATAGATGGCGGTGTACATATTTCCATGTTTATATAGATGGTGGTGTAGATATTACCATGTTTATACAGATAGCGGTGCAGATATTTCCATGTATATATAGATCGCGGTGAAGATATTTCCATGTTTATACAGATCGCGGTGTAGATATTTCCATGTTTATACAGATAGCGGTGTAGATATTTCCATGTTTATACAGATAGCGTTGTAGATATTTCCATGTTTATAGAGATTGCAGTGTAGGTATTTCCTTGTTTATAGACATAGCGGTGTAGATATTTCCATGTTTATATAGATGGCGTTGTAGATATTTCCATGTTTATACCGATAGCGGTGTTGGTATTTCCAAGTTTACACAGATAGCGATGTAGATATTTCCATGTTTATACAGCTCGTGGTGCAGATATTTATATCTTTATACAGATGGCATTGTAGATATTTCCTTGTTCACACAGATGGAGGTTTAGATGTTTCCATGTTTTACAGATGGCGGAGTAGTTCGTTCCATGTTTATAGAGATGGCAGTGTAGATATTTTCATGTTTATAAAGATGGCGGTGTACATATTTCCATGTTTATAGAGATATCAGTGTAGATATTTACATGTTTATACAGATGGCTGTGTAGATATTTCCATGTGTATATAGAAGGCATTGTAGATATTTCCATGTTTATACAGATGACTGTATAGGTATTTCCATGTTTTTAGAGATGGCAGTGCAGATATTTCCATGTTTATAGAGATAGCGGTGTAGATATTTCCATGTTTGTATAGATGGCGGTGTTGATATTTCCATCTATACACAGATGGCCGTGTAGATATTTCCATGTTTACACAGATGGCGGCGTAGATATTTCCATGGACATGCAGATGGCGGTGTAGATATTTCCATGTTTATACAGATAGCGGTGAAGTTATTTCCACGTTTACACAGATGGTGGTGTAGATATTTCCGTGTCTATACACATGTTGGATTAGATACTTCCTTCTTTATGCAGATGGCAGTGTAGATATTTTCATGTTTTTAGAGATAGCGGTGTAGATATTTCCCTATTTATAGCGATAGCGGTGTAGATATTTCCATCTTTCTAGAGATGGCAGTGTAGTTATTTCCATGTTTATACAGATGGCCGTGTAGATATTTCCATATTCATTCAGATGTCTGTGTAGATATTTCCATGTGTATACAGATGGTATTGTAGTTATTTCCATGTTTATACAGATGGTGGTGTAGATATTTCCATGTTTATTCAGATGACTGTGTAGATATTTCCATGTTTTTACAGATGGCAGTGTAGATATTTCAAAGTTTATAGAGATGGCGCTGTAGATATTTCCATGTTTAAACAGATAACGGTGGAGATATTTCCATGTTTACAGAGAGCTGTGGAGATATTTCCATGTTTATACAGATGACTTTGTAGGTATTTCCATGTTTATACATATGGCGGTGTAGATATTTCCATGTTTATAGAGATAGCTGTGTTGATATTTACATGTTTATACAGATAGCGGTGTAGATATTTCCATGTTTATACAGATCGCGGTGTTGTTATTTCCATGTTTATACAGATAGCGGTGTAGATATTTCCATGTTTTTAAAGATATCGGTGTAGATATTTCCATGTTTGCACAGATTGCGGTGTAGATATTTCCATCTATCTACAGATAGAATTGTAGATATTTCCATGTTTATACAGCTCGCGGTGCAGATATTTATATCTTTATACAGATGGCATTGTAGATATTTCCTTATTCACAGAGATGGCGGTTTAGATGTTTCCATGTTTATACAGATGGCGGAGTAGTTAGTTCCATGTTTATGGAGATGGCAGTGTAGATATTTTCATGTTCATAGAGATGGCGGTGTAGACATTTCCATGTTTATAGAGATAGCAGTGTAGATATTTACATGTTTATACACATGGCTGTGTAGATATTTCCATGTGTATACAGATGGCATTGTAGATATTTCCATGTTTATACAGATGACTGTATAGGTATTTCCATGTTTTTACAGATGGCAGTGCAGATATTTCCATGTTTATGGAGATAGCGGTGTAGATATTTCCATGTTTGTACAGATGGCGGTATTGATATTTCCATCTATACACAGATGGTCGTGTAGATATTTCTATGTTTATACAGATGGCAGTGTAGATATTTAAATGTTCCTACACATGACTGTGTAGGTATTTCCATGTTTATACGGATATCTTTGTAGATATTTCCATGTTTATAGAGATAGCGGTGCAGATATTTCCATGTTTATACAGATAGCGGTGTATGTATTTCCATGTTTATACAGATCGTCGTGTAGATATTTCCGTGTTTATACATATCACGTTGTAGATATTTTCATGTTTATAGAGATAGCGGTGCAGATATTTCCATGTTTATACAGATAGCGGTGTATGTATTTCCATGTTTATACAGATCGTCGTGTAGATATTTCCGTGTTTATACAGATAGCGGTGTAGATATTTCCATGTTTACACAGATAGTGGTGTAGATATTTCCGTGTTTATACACATGGCAGAGTAGATACTTCCATCTTTATGGAGATGGCAGTGTAGATATTTTCATGTTTATAGAGATGGCGGTGTAGATATTTCCATATTTATAGAGACAGTGGTGTAGATATTTCCATCTTTCTACAGATGGCAGTGTAGATATTTCCCTGTTTATACAGATGGCGGTGAAGATATTTCCATATTTATACAGATGTCTGTGTAGATATTTCCATGTGTATACAGATGGTATTGTAGGTATTTTCATGTTTATACAGATAGCGGTGCAGATATTTCCATGTTTATACAGCTGCCTATGCAGATATATCCATATTTATACAGAGGGCTGTGTAGATATTTCTATGTATATACAGATGGCAGTGAAGATATTTAAATGTTCCTACACATGACTGTGTAGGTATTTCCATGTTTATACGGATATCTTTGTAGATATTTCCATGTTTATAGAGATAGCGGTGCAGATATTTCCATGTTTATACAGATAGCGGTGTATGTATTTCCATGAATATACAGACCGCAGTGTAGATATTTCCATGTTTATAGAGATAGCAGTGTAGATATTTTCATGTTTGTACAGATGGCGGTGTTGATGTTGCCATCTATACACAGATTGTCGTGTAGTTATTTCCATGTGTATACAGATGGCATTGTAGATATTTCCATGTTTATTCAGATGGTGGTGTAGATATTTCCATGTTTACACAGATGACTGTATAGGTATTTCCATGTTTATACAGATGGCGGTGTAGGTATTTCCAGGTTTTTACAGATGGCGGTGTAGATATTTCCATGTTTATAGAGATAGCGGTGTAGATATTTCCATATTTATACAGATGGCGGTGTAGTTATTTCCATGTTTATAGAGATAGCGGTGTAGATATTTCCATATTTATACAGATAACGGTGTAGAAATTTCCATGTTTATACAGATAGCGGTGTAAATATTTCCATGTTTATACATATCACGTTGTAGATATTTTCATGTTTATAGAGATAGCGGTGTAGATATTTCCATGTTTATACATATCACGGTGTAGATATTTGCTTCTTTATACAAATAGCGGTGTAGTTATTTCCATGTTTATACAAATAGCGGTGTAGATATTTCCATGTATATAGAGATGGCTGTGTAGATATTTCCATGTTTATACAGATGGCTGTGTAGATATTTCCATGATTATACAGATGACTTCGTACGTATTTCCATGTTTATACAGTTGGCGGTGTAGATATTTCCAAGTTTATAGAGATAGCTGTGTAGATATTTCCAGGTTTATACAAATCGCGGTGTAGATATTTCCATGTTTTTACAGATATCGTTGTAGATATTTCCATGGTTACACAGATTGCGGTGTAGATATTTCCATCTTTCTATAGATGGCATTGTAGGTATTTCCATGTTTATATACATGGCGGTGTACATATTTCCATGTTTATATAGATGGTGGTGTAGATATTACCATGTTTATACAGATAGCGGTGTAGATATTTCCATGTATATACAGATCGTGGTGAAGATATTTCCATGTTTATACAGATCGCGGTGTACATATTTCTATGTTTATACAGATCGCGGTGTAGATATTTCCATGTTTATACAGATAGTGGTGTAGATATTTCCATGTTTATACAGATAGCGGTGTAGATATTTGCATGTTTATAGAGATAGCGGTGTAGGTATTTCCATGTTTATAGACATAGCGGTGTAGATATTTCCATGTTTATATGGATGGCGTTGTAGATATTTCCATGTTTATACTGATAGCATTGTTGGTATTTCCACGTTTATACAGATAGCGATGAAGATATTTCCATTTTTATACAGCTCGCGGTGCAGATATTTATATCTTTATACAGATGGCATTGTAGATATTTCCTTGTTCACACAGATGGAGGTGTAGATGTTTCCATGTTTATACAGATGGCAGAGTTGTTCGTTCCATGTTTATGGACATGGTAGTGCAGATATTTTCATGTTTATAGAGATAGCGGTGTAGATATTTCCATGTTTGTACAGATGGCGGTGTTGATATTTCCATCTATACACAGATGGCCGTGTAGATATTTCCATGTTTATACAGATGGCGGCGTAGATATTTCCATGGACATGCAGATGGCGGTGTAGATATTTCCATGTTTATACAGATATCGGTGCAGATATTTCCATGTTTACACAGATGGTGGTGTAGATATTTCCGTGTTTATACACATGGCGGAGTATATACTTCTTTATGCAGATGGCAGTGTAGATATTTTCATGTTTTTAGAGATGGCGGTGTAGATATTTCCATATTTATAGAGATAGCGGTGTAGATATTTCCATCTTTCTACAGATGGCACTGTAGATATTTCCATGTTTCTACAGATGGCCGTGTAGATATTTCCATATTCATTCAGATGTCTGTGTAGATATTTCCATGTGTATACAGATGGTATTGTAGGTATTTCCATGTTTATACAGATGGTGGTGTAGGTATTTCCATGTTTATTCAGATGACTGTGTAGATATTTCCATGTTTTTACAGATGGCAGTGTAGATATTTCAATGTTTATAGAGATGGCGCTGTAGATATTTCCATGTTTACACAGATAACGGTGGAGATATTTCCATGTTTATACAGAGAGCAGTGGAGATATTTCCATGTTTATACACATGGCGGTATACATATTTACATGTTTATAGGGACAGCGGTGTAGGTATTTCCATGTTTATACAGATAGTGGTGCAGATATTTCCATGTTTACACAGATGCCTATGCAGATATTTCCATATTTATACAGAGGGCTGTGTAGATATTTCCATGTTTATACAGATTGCGGTGCAGATATTTTCATGTTTGTACAGATGGCGATGTTGGTATTTCCATCTATACAGAGATGACCGTGTAGATATTTCCATGTTTATACAGATTACGGTACAGATATTTCCATGTTTGTACAAATGGCGGTGTTGCTATTTCCATCTATACACAGATGACCGTGTAGATATTTCCATGTTTATACAGATGGCGGCGCAGATATTTCCATAGATATTTAGATGGCGGTGTAGATATTTCCTTTTTTATACAGATAGCGGTGTAGTTATTTCCATGTTTATATAGATAGCGGTGTAGATATTTCCATGTATATACACATGGCTGTGTAGATATTTCCATGTTTATACAGATGGCGGTGTAGATATTTCCATGTTTATACAGATAGCGGTGTAGATATTTCCACGTGTATAGAGATGGCGGTGTAGATATTTCCATGTTCATAGAGTTAGCGGTGTTGATTTTTCCATGTTTATGGAGATAGCGGTGTGCATATTTCCATGTTTATACAGACAGGGGTGTAGATATTTCCGTGTTTATAGAGATGGCGGTGTAGATATTTCCATGTTTACACAGATCACGGTGTAGATATTTCCTTGTTTATACAAATAGCGGTGTAGTTATTTCCATGTTTATAAAGATAGCGGTGTAGATATTTCCATGTTTTTACAGATATCGGTGTAGATATTCCCATGTTTAAACAGAATGCGGTGTAGATATTTCCATCTTTCTACAGAGGGCATTGTAGTTATTTCCAGGTTTATACAGATGGCGCTGTAGATATTTCCATGTTTATATAGATGGTGGTGTAGATAATACCATGTTTATACAGAAAGCGGTGTAGATATTTCCATGTATATACAGATCGTGGTGAAGATATTTCCATGTTTATACAGATCGCGGTGTAGATATTTCCATGTTTATACAGATCACGGTGTAGATATTTCCATGTTTACACAGATAGCAGTGTAGATATTTCCATGTTTATACAGATAGCGGTGTGGATATTTCCATGTTTATAGAGATAGCGGTGTAGGTATTTCCATGTTTATAGACATAGCGGTGTAGATATTTCCATGTTTATATAGATGGCGTTGTAGATATTTCCATGTTTATACCGACAGCGGTGTTGGTATTTCCACATTTATACAGATATCGATGTAGATATTTCCATGTTTATACAGCTCACGGTGCAGATATTTATATCTTTATACTGATGGCATTGTAGATATTTCCTTATTCACACAGATGGCGGTGTAGATATTTCCATGTATATACAGATGGCTGTGTAGATATTTCCATGTTTATACAGATGGCTTTGTAGATATTTCCATGTTTATACAGATGACTTTGTAGGTATTTCCATGTTTATACAGATGGCGGTGTAGATATTTCCATGTTTATAGAGAGAGCTGTGTAGACCTTTCCATGTTTATACAGATAGGGGTGTAAATATTTCCATGTTTATAGAGATCGCGGTGTAGATATTTCCATGTTTTTACAGATAGCGGTGTAGATATTTCCATGTTTATACAGATAGTGGTGTAGATATTTCCATGTTTTTACAGATATCGGTGTAGATATTTCCATGTTTACACAGATTGCGGTGTAGATATTTCCATCTTTGTACAGATGGCATTGTAGATATTTCCATGTTTATACAGATGGCGGTGTAGATATTTCCATGTTTATATAGATGGTGGTGTAGATATTACCATGTTTATACAGACAGCGGTGTAGATATTTCCATGTTTATACAGATCGTGGTGAAGATATTTCCGTGTTTATACAGATCGCGGTGTAGATATTTCCGTGTTTATAGAGATCGCGGTGTAGATATTTCCATGTTTATACAGATAGCGGTGTAGATATTTCCATGTTCATACAGATAGCGGTGTAGATATTTCCATGTTAATAGAGATAGCGGTGTAGGTATTTTCATGTCTATAGACACAGCGGTGTAGATATTTCCATGTTTATATAGATGGCGTTGTAGATATTTCCATGTTTATACCGATAGCGGTGTTGGTATTTCCAAGTTTATACAGATAACGATGTAGATATTTCCATGTTTATACAGCTCGCGGTGCAGATATTTATATCTTTATACAGATGTAATTTTAGAGATTTCCTTATTCACACTGATGGCGGTGTAGATGTTTCCATGTTTATACAGATGGCGGAGTAGTTACTTCCATGTTTATGGAGATGGCAGTGTAGATACTTTCATGTTTATAGAGATGGCGGTGTAGATATTTCCATGTTTATAGAGATATCAGTGTAGATATTTACATGTTTATACAGATGGCTCTGTAGATATTTCCATGTGTATACAGAGGGCATTGTAGATATTTCCATGTTTATACAGATGAATGTATAGGTATTTCCATGTTTTTACAGATGGCAGTGCAGATATTTCCATGTTTATAGAGATAGCGGTGTAGATATTTCTATGTTTGTACAAATGGCGGTGATGATATTTCCATCTATACACAGATGGCCGTGTAGATATTTCCATGTTTATAGAGATGGCGGCGTAGATATTTCCATGGACATGCAGATGACGGTGTAGATATTTCCATGTTTATACAGATAGCGGTGTAGATATTTCCATGTTTACACAGATGGTGGTATAGATATTTCCGTGTTTATACACATGGCGGGATAGATACTTCCATCTTTATGGAGATGGCAGTGTAGATATTTTCATGTTTATAGAGATGGCGGTGTAGATATTTCCATATTTATAGAAATAGCGGTGTAGATATTTCCATCTTTCTACTGATGGCAGTGTAGATATTTCCATGTTTATACAGCAGGCGGTGTAGATATTTCCATATTTATACAGATGTCTGTGTAGATATTTCCATGTGTATACAGATGGTATTGTAGGCATTTCCATGTTTATATAGATGCCAGTGTAGATATTTCCATGTTTATACAGATAACTTTGTTAGTATTTCCATGTTTATACAGATGGCGGTGTAGATATTTCGATGTTTATAGAGATAGCAGTGTAGATATTTCCATGTTTATACAGATAGCAGTGTAGATATTTCAATGTTTATACTGATCGTGGTGTAGATATTTCCATGTTTATAGAGATGGCGGTGTAGATATTTCCATGTTCATAGAGATAGCGGTGTTGCTTTTTCCATGTTTATAGGGATAGCGGTGTGGATATTTCCATGTTTATTCAGATAGGTGTGTGGATATTTCCATGTTTATAGAGATGGCGGTGTAGATTTTCCATGTTTGTACAGATCACGGTGTAGATATTTCCTTGTTTATACAAATCGCTGTGTAGTTATTTCCATGTTTATACAGATAGCGGTGTAGATAATTCTATGTATATACAGATGGCTATGTAGATATTTCCATGTTTATACAGATGGCTGTGTAGATATTTCCATTTTTATACAGATGACTTTCTAGTTATTTCCATGTTTATACAGATGGCGGTGTAGTAATTTCCATGTTTATGGAGATAGCTGTGTAGATATTTCCATGTTTATACAGATCGCGGTGTAGATATTTCCATGTTTATACAGATCGCGGTGTAGATATTTCCATGTTTATACAGATAGCGGTGTAGATATTTCCATGTTTATACAGATAGTGGTGTAGATATTTCCATGTTTTTACAGATATCGGTGTAGATATTTCCATGTTTACACAGATTGCGGTGTAGATATTTCCATCTTTGTACAGATGGCATTGTAGATATTTCCATGTTTATACAGATGGCGGTGTAGATATTTCCATGTTTATATAGATGGTGGTGTAGATATTACCATGTTTATACAGACAGCGGTGTAGATATTTCCATGTTTATACAGATCGTGGTGAAGATATTTCCGTGTTTATACAGATCGCGGTGTAGATATTTCCGTGTTTATAGAGATCGCGGTGTAGATATTTCCATGTTTATACAGATAGCGGTGTAGATATTTCCATGTTCATACAGATAGCGGTGTAGATATTTCCATGTTAATAGAGATAGCGGTGTAGGTATTTTCATGTCTATAGACACAGCGGTGTAGATATTTCCATGTTTATATAGATGGCGTTGTAGATATTTCCATGTTTATACCGATAGCGGTGTTGGTATTTCCAAGTTTATACAGATAACGATGTAGATATTTCCATGTTTATACAGCTCGCGGTGCAGATATTTATATCTTTATACAGATGTAATTTTAGAGATTTCCTTATTCACACTGATGGCGGTGTAGATGTTTCCATGTTTATACAGATGGCGGAGTAGTTACTTCCATGTTTATGGAGATGGCAGTGTAGATACTTTCATGTTTATAGAGATGGCGGTGTAGATATTTCCATGTTTATAGAGATATCAGTGTAGATATTTACATGTTTATACAGATGGCTCTGTAGATATTTCCATGTGTATACAGAGGGCATTGTAGATATTTCCATGTTTATACAGATGAATGTATAGGTATTTCCATGTTTTTACAGATGGCAGTGCAGATATTTCCATGTTTATAGAGATAGCGGTGTAGATATTTCTATGTTTGTACAAATGGCGGTGATGATATTTCCATCTATACACAGATGGCCGTGTAGATATTTCCATGTTTATAGAGATGGCGGCGTAGATATTTCCATGGACATGCAGATGACGGTGTAGATATTTCCATGTTTATACAGATAGCGGTGTAGATATTTCCATGTTTACACAGATGGTGGTATAGATATTTCCGTGTTTATACACATGGCGGGATAGATACTTCCATCTTTATGGAGATGGCAGTGTAGATATTTTCATGTTTATAGAGATGGCGGTGTAGATATTTCCATATTTATAGAAATAGCGGTGTAGATATTTCCATCTTTCTACTGATGGCAGTGTAGATATTTCCATGTTTATACAGCAGGCGGTGTAGATATTTCCATATTTATACAGATGTCTGTGTAGATATTTCCATGTGTATACAGATGGTATTGTAGGCATTTCCATGTTTATATAGATGCCAGTGTAGATATTTCCATGTTTATACAGATAACTTTGTTAGTATTTCCATGTTTATACAGATGGCGGTGTAGATATTTCGATGTTTATAGAGATAGCAGTGTAGATATTTCCATGTTTATACAGATAGCAGTGTAGATATTTCAATGTTTATACTGATCGTGGTGTAGATATTTCCATGTTTATAGAGATGGCGGTGTAGATATTTCCATGTTCATAGAGATAGCGGTGTTGCTTTTTCCATGTTTATAGGGATAGCGGTGTGGATATTTCCATGTTTATTCAGATAGGTGTGTGGATATTTCCATGTTTATAGAGATGGCGGTGTAGATTTTCCATGTTTGTACAGATCACGGTGTAGATATTTCCTTGTTTATACAAATCGCTGTGTAGTTATTTCCATGTTTATACAGATAGCGGTGTAGATAATTCTATGTATATACAGATGGCTATGTAGATATTTCCATGTTTATACAGATGGCTGTGTAGATATTTCCATTTTTATACAGATGACTTTCTAGTTATTTCCATGTTTATACAGATGGCGGTGTAGTAATTTCCATGTTTATGGAGATAGCTGTGTAGATATTTCCATGTTTATACAGATCGCGGTGTAGAAATTTCCATGTTTATACAGATCGCGGTGTAGATATTTCCATGTTTATACAGATAGCGGTGTAGATATTTCCATGTTTATACAGACCGCGGTGTAGATATTTCCATGTTTATACAGATAGCGGTGCAGTTATTTCCATGTTTGTACACATGGCGGTGTTGATATTTCCATGTATACAGAGAAGACCGTGCAGATATTTCCATGTTTATAGAGATAGCGGTGTAGATATTTCCATGTTTATAGAGGTAGCTGTGTAGGTATTTCCATGTTTATAGACATAGCGGTGTAGATATATATATGTTTATATAGATGGCTTTGTAGATATTTCCATGTTTATATAGATGGCGTTTTAGATATTTCCATGTTTATACCGATAGCGGTGTTGGTATTTCCACGTTTATACAGATAGCGATGTAGATGTTCCCATGTTTATACAGCTCGCGGTACAGATATTTATATCTTTATACTGATGGCATTGTAGATATTTCCTTATTCACACAGATTGCAGTGTGGATGTTTCCATGTTTATACAGATGGCGGAGTAGTTAGTTCCATGTTTATGGAGATGGCAGTGTGGATATTTTCATGTTTATAGAGATGGCGGTGTAGATATTTCCATGTTTATAGAGATAGCAGTGTAGATATTTACATGTTTATACAGATGGCTGTGTAGATACTTCCATGTATATACAGATGGCATTGTAGATATTTCCATGTTTATACAGATGACTATATAGGTATTTCCATGTTTTTACAGATGGCAGTGCAGATATTTCCATGTTTATAGAGATAGCGGTGTAGATATTTCCATGTTTGTACAGATGGCGGTGTTGATATTTCCATCTATACACAGATGGCCGTGTAGATATTTCCATGTTTATACAGATCGCGGCGTAGATATTTCCATGGACATGCAGATGGCGGTGTAGATATTTCCATGTTTATACAGATAGCGATGTAGATATTTCCATGTTTACACAGATGGTGGTATAGATATTTCCGTGTTTATACACATGGCGGGGTAGATACTTCCATCTTTATGGAGATGGCAGTGTAGATATTTTCATGTTTATAGAGATGGCGGTGTAGATATTTCCATCTTTATAGAGATAGCGGTGTAGATATTTCCATCTTTCTACAGATGGCAGTGTAGATATTTCCATGTTCATACACCAGGCGGTGTAGATATTTCCATATTTATACAGATGTCTGTGTAGATATTTCCATGTGTATACAGATGGTATTGTAGGTATTTCCATGTTTATACAGATGGTGGTGTAGATATTTCCATGTTTAAACAGATTACGTTGGAGATACTTCCATGTTTATACAGACAGCAGTGCATATATTTCCATGTTTATACACATAGCGGTGTACATATTTCCATGTTTATACAGACAGCGGTGTAGGTATTTCCATGTTTATACAGATAGTGGTGCAGATATTTCCATGTTTATACAGATGCCTATGCAGATATTTCCATATTTATACAGAGGGCTGTGTAGATATTTCTATGTTTATACAGATGGCAGTGTAGATATTTCCATGTTCCTACACATGACTGTGTATGTATTTCCATGTTTATACAGATGGCTTTGTAGATATTTCCTTGTCTATAGAGATAGCGGTGCAGATATTTCCATGTTTATGCAGATCGTGGTATAGATATTTCCATGTTTATACAGATACCGGTGTAGATATTTCCATGTTTATACAGACCGAAGTGTAGATATTTCCATTTTTATAGAGATAGCAGTGTAGATATTTCCATGTTTGTACAGATGGCAGTGTTGATGTTTCCATCTATACACAGATTGCCGTGTAGGTATTTCCATGTGTATACAGATGGCCTTGTAGATATTTCCATGTTTATACAGATGGTGGTGTAGATATTTACATGTTTACACAGATGACTCTATAGGTATTTCCATGTTTATACAGATGGCGGTGTAGATATTTCCAAGTTTATAGAGATAGCAGTGTAGATATTTCCATATTTATACAGATAAAGGTGTAGAAGTTTCCATGTTTATACAGATAGAGGTGTAAATATTTCCATGTTTATACAGATCACGGTGTAGATATTTCCATGTTTATAGAGATAGCGTGGTAGATATTTCCATGTTTATACAGATAGCGGTGTAGATATTTCCATGTTTATACAGACCGCGGTGTAGATATTTCCATGTTTATACAGATCGCGGTGCAGATATTTCCATGTTTGTACAGATGGCGGTGTTGATATTTCCATGTATACACAGATGACCGTGTAGATATTTCCATGTTTATACAGATGGCGGCGCAGATATTTCCATGGATATGTAGATTGCGGTGTAGATATTTCCATGTTTATACAGATAGCGGTGTAGTTATTTCCATGTTTATATAGATAGCGGTGTAGATATTTCCATGTATGTACACATGGCTGTGTAGATATTTCCATGTTTATACAGATGGCGGTGTAGATATTTCCATGTTTATACAGATAACTTTGTAAGTATTTCCATGTTTATACAGATGGCGGTGTAGATATTTCATTGTCTATAGAGAAAGCGGTGCAGATATTTCCATGTTTATGCAGATCGTGATATAGATATTTCCATGTTTATACAGACACCGGTGTAGATATTTCCATGTTTATACAGACGGAAGTGTAGATATTTCCATTTTTATAGAGATAGCAGTGTAGATATTTCCATGTTTGTACAGATGGCGGTGTTGATGTTTCCATCTATACACAGATTGCCGTGTAGGTATTTCCATGTGTATACAGATGGCCTTGTAGATATTTCCATGTTTATACAGATGGTGGTGTAGATATTTCCATGTTTACACAGATGACTCTATAGGTATTTCCATGTTTATACAGATGGCGGTGTAGATATTTCCAAGTTTATAGAGATAGCAGTGTAGATATTTCTATGTTTAAACAGATGGCAGTGAAGATTTTTCCATGTTTATACAGATAATGCTGAAGGTATTTCCATGTTTATAGAGATGGCGGTGTAGTTATTTCTATGTTTATAGAGATAGCGGTGTAAATATCTCCATGTTTATAGAGATGGTGGTGTAAGTATTTTCATGTTTATAGAGATAGCGCTGTAGATATTTCCATGTTTATACAGATAACGGTGTAGATATAAACATGTTTATACAGCTCGTGGTGTAGATATTTCCATCTTTTTACAGATGGCAGTGTAGATATTTCCAGGTTTATACAGATAGCGGTGTAGATATTTCCATGTCTATAGAGATAGCGGTGTACGTATTTCCATATTTATACAGATTGCGGTGTAGATATTTCCATCTTTATACAGATGGCGGTGTAGATATTTCCATGTTTATACAGATGGCAGTGAAGATATTTCCATGTTTATACAGATAGTGGTGTAGATATTTCCATGTTTATACAGATGGCGGTGTAGATACATCTATGTTTCTGAAGATGTCAGTGTAGATATTTTCATGTTTATAGATATGGCGGTGTAGATATTTCCATGTTTATACAGATGTCTGTGTGGATAAGTCCATGTTTATGCTGATAGCGGTGTAGATATTTCCATGTTTATAGAGATGGCGGTCTAGTTATTTTTAAGTTTATAGAGATAGCGATGTAAATATTTCCATGTTTATAGAGATGGTGGTGTAAGTATTTTCATGTTTATAGAGATAGCGCTGTTGATATTTCCATGTTTATACAGATAGCGGTGTTGGTATTTCCATGTTTATAAAGATAGCGGTGCAGATATTTCCATGTTTATACAGCTCGTGGTGTAGATATTTCCATCTTTATACAGATGGCAGTGTAGATATTTCCATGTTTATACAGATACCGGTGTAGATATTTACATGTTTTTACAGATATCGGTGTAGATATTTCCATGTTTACACAGATTGCGGTGTAGATATTTCCATCTTTCTACAGATGGCATTGTAGATATTTCAATGTTTATACAGATGGCGGTGTAGATATTTCCATGTTTATATAGATGGTGGTGTAGATATTACCATGTTTATACAGATAGCGGTGTAGATATTTCCAGGTTTATACAGATCGTGGTGAAGATATTTCCATGTTTATACAGATCGTGGTGTAGATATTTCCATGTTTATACAGATAGCGGTGTAGATATTTCCATATCTATACAGAGAGCAGTGTAGGCATTTCCATATTTATACAGATTGCGGTGTAGAAATTTCCATCTTTATACAGATGGCGGTGTAGATATTTCCATGTTTATACAGATGGCAGTGAAGATTTTTCCATGATTATACAGATAATGGTGAAGGAATTTCCATGTTTATAGAGATGGCGGTGTAGTTATTTCTATGTTTATAGAGATAGCAGTGTAAATATCTCCATGTTTATAGAGATGGTGGTGTAAGTATTTTCATGTTTATAGAGATAGCGCTGTAGATATTTCCATGTTTATACAGATAACGTTGTTGGTATTTCCATGTTTATACAGATAACGGTGTAGATATTTCCATGTTTATACAGCTCGTGGTGTAGATATTTCCATCTTTATACAGATGGCAGTGTAGATATTTCCAGGTTTATACAGATAGCGGTGTATATATTTCCATGTCTATAGAGATAGCGGTGTACGTATTTCCATATTTATACAGATTGCGGTGTAGATATTTCCATCTTTATACAGATGGCGGTGTAGATATTTCCATGTTTATACAGATGGCAGTGAAGATATTTCCATGTTTTTACAGATAGTGGTGTAGATATTTCCATGTTTATACAGATGGCGGTGTACATACATCTATGTTTCTGAAGATGTCAGTGTAGATATTTTCATGTTTATAGATATGGCGGTGTAGATATTTCCATGTTTATTCAGATGTCTGTGTAGATAATTCCATGTTTATGCAGATAGCGGTGTAGATATTTCCATGTTTATAGAGATGGCAGTCTAGTTATTTTTAAGTTTATAGAGATAGCGGTGTAAATATTTCCATGTTTATAGAGATGGTGGTGTAAGTATTTTCATGTTTATAGAGATAGCGCTGTTGATATTTCCATGTTTATACAGATAGCGGTGTTGGTATTTCCATGTTTATAAAGATAGCGGTGCAGATATTTCCATGTTTATACAGCTCGCGGTGTAGATACTTCCATCTTTTTATAGATGGCAGTGCAGATATTTCCATGTTTATACAGATCGCGGTGTAGATATTTCCATGTTTATACAGATAGCGGTGTAGATATTTCCATGTTTTTACAGATATCGGTTTTGATATTTCCATGTTTACAATGATTGCGGTGTTGATATTTCCATCTTTCTATAGATGGCATTGTAGATATTTCCATGTTTATACAGATGGCGGTGTAGATATTTCCATGTTTATATAGATGGTGGTGTAGATATTTCCATGTTTATACAGATAGCGGTGTAGATATTTCCATGTTTATAGAGATAGCAGTGTAGATATTTCCATGTTTATACAGATGTCGGTGTAGATATTTCCATGTTTACAGAGATAGCGTTGTAGATATTTCGATATTTATACAGATAACGGTGTAGATATTTCCATGTTTATACAGATAGCGGTGTAGATATTTCCATGTTTATACAGATCACGGTGTAGTTATTTACGTGTTTATAGAGATAGCGGTGAAGATATTTCCATGTTTATACAGATAGCGGTTTAGATATTTCCATGTTTATACAGACCGCGGTGTAGATATTTCCATGTTTATACAGATAGCGGTGCAGATATTTCCATGTTTGTACAGATGGCGGTGTTGATATTTCCATCTCTACACAGATGACTGTGTAGATATTTCCATGTTTATACAGATGACAGCGCAGATATTTCCATGGATATGTAGATGGCGGTGTAGATATTTCCATGTTTATACAGATAGCGGTGTAGTTATTTCTGTGTTTATATAGATAGCGGTGTGTATATTTCCATGTATATACACATGGCTGTGTAGATATTTCCATGTTTATACAGATGGCGGTGTAGACATTTCCATGTTTATACAGATGGCGATGTAGATAATTCCATGTTTATAGAGATGGCAGTGTAGATATTTCCATGTTTATTTAGATAGCGGTTTAGATATATATATGTTCATAGAGATAGCAGTGAGGATATTTACATGTTTATAAAGATAGCAGTGTAGATATTTCCATTTTTATAGAGATAGCGGTTTTGATATTTCGTATTTATACAGATATCGGTGTAGATATTTCCATGTTTATACAGATTGCGGTGTAGATATTTCCATGTTTATACAGATAGCGGTGTAGATATTTCCAGGTTTATACTGATGGCTGTGTAGATATTTCCATCTTTCTACAAATGGCAGTGTAGATATTTCCATGTTTACAGAGATGGCGGTGTAGATATTTCCATGTTTATATAGATGGCAGTGTAGACATATTCTTGTTTATGTAGATGGCGTTGTAGATATCTCCACGTTTAAAGAGATGGCGGTGTATATATTTCCATGATGATGGAGATAGCGATGTAGATATTTCCATGTTTATAGAGATAGCGGTGTAGTTATTTCCATGTTTATAGGGATAGCTGTGTAGATATTTCCATGTTTCTCCAGATAACTGTGTAGATATTTCCATGTTTGTACAGATGGCATTGTAGATATTTCCATGTTTATAGAGATAGCGGTGTAGATATTTCCATGTTTATACAGATGGCAGTGAAGATATTTCCATGTTTATACAGATAGTGGTGTAGATATTTCCATGTTTATACAGATGGCGGTGTAGATACATCGATGTTTCTGAAGATGTCAGTGTAGATATTTTCATGTTTATAGATATGGCGGTGTAGATATTTCCATGTTTATACAGATGTCTGTGTAGATAATTCCATGTTTATGCAGATAGCGGTGTAGATATTTCCATGTTTATAGAGATGGCAGTCTAGTTATTTTTAAGTTTATAGAGATAGCGGTGTAAATATTTCCATGTTTATAGAGATGGTGGTGTAAGTATTTTCATGTTTATAGAGATAGCGCTGTTGATATTTCCATGTTTATACAGATAGCGGTGTTGGTATTTCCATGTTTATAAAGATAGCGGTGCAGATATTTCCATGTTTATACAGCTCGCGGTGTAGATACTTCCATCTTTATATAGATGGCAGTGTAGATATTTCCATGTTTATACAGATCGCGGTGTAGATATTTCCATGTTTATACAGATAGCGGTGTAGATATTTCCATGTTTTTACAGATAGCGGTGTAGTTATTTCTGTGTTTATATAGATAGCGGTGTGTATATTTCCATGTATATACACATGGCTGTGTAGATATTTCCATGTTTATACAGATGGCGGTGTAGACATTTCCATGTTTATACAGATGGCGATGTAGATAATTCCATGTTTATAGAGATGGCAGTGTAGATATTTCCATGTTTATTTAGATAGCGGTTTAGATATATATATGTTCATAGAGATAGCAGTGAGGATATTTACATGTTTATAAAGATAGCAGTGTAGATATTTCCATTTTTATAGAGATAGCGGTTTTGATATTTCGTATTTATACAAATATCGGTGTAGATATTTCCATGTTTATACAGATTGCGGTGTAGATATTTCCATGTTTATACAGATAGCGGTGTAGATATTTCCAGGTTTATACTGATGGCTGTGTAGATATTTCCATCTTTCTACAAATGGCAGTGTAGATATTTCCATGTTTACAGAGATGGCGGTGTAGATATTTCCATGTTTATATAGATGGCAGTGTAGACATATTCTTGTTTATGTAGATGGCGTTGTAGATATCTCCACGTTTAAAGAGATGGCGGTGTATATATTTCCATGATGATGGAGATAGCGATGTAGATATTTCCATGTTTATAGAGATAGCGGTGTAGTTATTTCCATGTTTATAGGGATAGCTGTGTAGATATTTCCATGTTTCTCCAGATAACTGTGTAGATATTTCCATGTTTGTACAGATGGCATTGTAGATATTTCCATGTTTATAGAGATAGCGGTGTAGATATTTCCATGTTTATACAGATGGCAGTGAAGATATTTCCATGTTTATACAGATAGTGGTGTAGATATTTCCATGTTTATACAGATGGCGGTGTAGATACATCGATGTTTCTGAAGATGTCAGTGTAGATATTTTCATGTTTATAGATATGGCGGTGTAGATATTTCCATGTTTATACAGATGTCTGTGTAGATAATTCCATGTTTATGCAGATAGCGGTGTAGATATTTCCATGTTTATAGAGATGGCAGTCTAGTTATTTTTAAGTTTATAGAGATAGCGGTGTAAATATTTCCATGTTTATAGAGATGGTGGTGTAAGTATTTTCATGTTTATAGAGATAGCGCTGTTGATATTTCCATGTTTATACAGATAGCGGTGTTGGTATTTCCATGTTTATAAAGATAGCGGTGCAGATATTTCCATGTTTATACAGCTCGCGGTGTAGATACTTCCATCTTTATATAGATGGCAGTGTAGATATTTCCATGTTTATACAGATCGCGGTGTAGATATTTCCATGTTTATACAGATAGCGGTGTAGATATTTCCATGTTTTTACAGATAGCGGTGTAGTTATTTCTGTGTTTATATAGATAGCGGTGTGTATATTTCCATGTATATACACATGGCTGTGTAGATATTTCCATGTTTATACAGATGGCGGTGTAGACATTTCCATGTTTATACAGATGGCGATGTAGATAATTCCATGTTTATAGAGATGGCAGTGTAGATATTTCCATGTTTATTTAGATAGCGGTTTAGATATATATATGTTCATAGAGATAGCAGTGAGGATATTTACATGTTTATAAAGATAGCAGTGTAGATATTTCCATTTTTATAGAGATAGCGGTTTTGATATTTCGTATTTATACAAATATCGGTGTAGATATTTCCATGTTTATACAGATTGCGGTGTAGATATTTCCATGTTTATACAGATAGCGGTGTAGATATTTCCAGGTTTATACTGATGGCTGTGTAGATATTTCCATCTTTCTACAAATGGCAGTGTAGATATTTCCATGTTTACAGAGATGGCGGTGTAGATATTTCCATGTTTATATAGATGGCAGTGTAGACATATTCTTGTTTATGTAGATGGCGTTGTAGATATCTCCACGTTTAAAGAGATGGCGGTGTATATATTTCCATGATGATGGAGATAGCGATGTAGATATTTCCATGTTTATAGAGATAGCGGTGAAGTTATTTCCATGTTTATAGGGATAGCTGTGTAGATATTTCCATGTTTCTCCAGATAACTGTGTAGATATTTCCATGTTTGTACAGATGGCATTGCAGATATTTCCATGTTTATAGAGATAGCGGTGTAGATATTTTCATGTTTATACAGATTGCGGTGGAGATATGTCCATGTTTATACAGATAGCAATGGAGATATTTCCACGTTAATACACATAGCGGTGTAGATATTTCCATGTTTATACAGATGGCTGTGTAGATATTTCCATGTTTATTCAGATCGCGGTGTAGATATTTCCATGTTCCTACACATGACTGTGTTGGTATTTCCATGTTTATACAGATGGATTTGTAGATATTTCCATGTTTATAGAGGTAGCAGTGTAGATATTTCCATGTTTATACAGATAGCGGTGTAAATATTTCCATGTTTATACAGATCGTGGTGTGGATATTTCCATGTTTATACAGATCACGGTGTAGATATCTCCATGTTTATACAGATCGCGGTGTAGATATTTCCATGTTTATACAGATCATGGTGTAGATATTTCCATGTTTATACATATCACGGTGTTGATATTACCATGTTTATAGGGATAGCGGTGCAAATATTTCCACATTTATGCAGATAGCGGTGTAGTTATTAGCATGTTTAAAGATAGCGGTGTGCATATTTCGACGTATAAACAGATGTCTGTGTATATATTTGCATTTTAAACAGATGGCGGTGTAGATATTTCCTTGTTTATATAAATTGCGGTGTAGTTATTTACATGTTTATACAGATCACGCTGTAGATATTTCCTTGTTTATACAAATAGCGGTGTAGTTATTTCCATGTTTATTGAGATAGCGGTGTAGATATTTCCTTGTTTATACAAACAGCGGTGTAGATATTTCCATGTTTATACAGATTACGGTGTAGATATTTCCTTGTTTATATAAATAGCGGTGTAGTTATTTCCATGTTTATACAGATAGCGGTGTAGATATTTCCATGTATATACAGATGGCTCTGTAGATATTTCCATGTTTATACCAATGGCTGTGTAGATATTTCCATGTTTATGCAGATGACTTTGTAGGTATTTCCATGTTTATACAGATGGCGGTGTAGATATTTCCATGTTTATAGAGATAGCTGTGTAGATATTTCCATGTTTATACAGATAGCTGTGTAGTTATTTCCATGTTTATACAGATAGCTTTGTAGATATTTCCATGTTTATACAGATCACGGTGTAGATATTTCCATGTTTATACAGATCGCGGTGTAGATATTTCCATGTTTATACAGATAGCAGTGTAGATATTTCCATGTTTTTACAGATATTGGTGTAGATATTTCCATGTTTACACAGACTGCGGTGTAGATATTTCCATCTTTATACAGATGGCATTGAAGATATTTCCATGTTTATACAGATGGCGGTGTAGATATTTCCATGTTTATATAGATGGTGGTGTAGATATTACCATGTTTATACAGATAGCGGTGTAGATATTTCCATGTTTATACAGATCGTGGTGAAGATATTTCCATGTTTATACAGATCGCGGTGTAGATATTTCCATATTTATACAGATCGCGGTGAAGATATTTCCATGTTTATACAGATCGCGGTGTAGATATTTCCATGTTTATACAGATCGCAGTGTAGATATTTCCATGTTTATACAGATAGCGGTGTAGATATTTCCATGTTTATACAGATGGAGGTGTAGATATTTCCATCTTTATAGAGATGGCGGTGTAGATATTTCCATGTTCATTGAGATAGCGGTGTAGATATATCCATGTTCATAGAGATAGCAGTGAGGATATTTCCATGTTTATACAGATAGCAATGTAGGTATTTCCATTTTTATAGAGATATCGGTTTTGATATTTCATATTTATACAGATAGCGGTGTAGATATTTCCATGTTTTTACAGATTGCGGTGTAGATATTTCCCTGTTTATACAGATAGCGATATAGATATTTCCACGTTTATACAGATGGCGGTGTAGATATTTCCATCTTTCTACAAATGGCAGTGAAGATATTTCCATGTTTATAGAGATGGCGGAGTAGATATTTCCATGTTTATATAGATGGCAATGTAGATACTTTCTTGTTTATGTAGATGGCGTTGTAGATATCTCCATGTTTAAAGAGATGGCAGTGTAAATATTTCCAAGTTGATGGAGATAGCGGTGTAGATATTTCCATGTTTATAGAGATAGCGGTGTAGTTATTTCCATGTTTATATAGATAGCGGTGCAGATATTTCTAGTTATATACACATGGCTGTGTAGATCTTTCCATGTTTATACAGATGGTGGTGTGGATATTTCCATGTTTATACAGATAACTTTGTAAGTATTTCCATGTTTATACAGATGGCAGTGTAGATATTTCGATGTTTATAGAGATAGCAATGGAGATATTTCCATGTTTATACAGATAGCGGTGTAGATATTTCCATGTTTATACTGATCACGGTGTAGATATTTCCATGTTTATAGAGATGGCGGTGTAGATATTTCCAAGTTCATAGAGATAGCGGTGTTGATTTTTCCATGTTTATAGAGATAGCTGTGTGGATATTTCCATGTTTATACAGATAGGGGTGTAGATATTTCCATGTTTATAGAGATGGCGGTGTAGATATTTCCATGTTTATACAGATCACGGTGTAGATATTTCCATGTTTATACAGATCGCGGTGCAGATATTTCCATGTTTATGCAGATCATTGTGTAGATATTTCCGTGTTTATACAGATCGCGGTGTTGATATTACCACGTTTATAGTGATAGCGGTGCAAATATTTCCACATTTATACAGATAGCGGTGTAGTTATTAGCATGTTTATACAGATCTCGGTGTAGATATTTCCATGTATAAACAGATGTCTGTGTATATATTTCCATGTTTAAACAGATGGCGGTGTAGATATTTCCTTGTTTATACAAATAACGGTGTAGTTATTTCTATGTTTATACAGATAGCGGTGTAGATATTTCCATGTATATACAGATGGCTGTGTAGATATTTCCATGTTTATACAGATGACTTTGTAGGTATTTCCATGTTTATACAGATGGCGGTGATAACAATGTAGATATTTCCATGTTTATACAGATAGCGGTTTAGATATTTCCATGTTTTTAGAGATGGCTGTGTAGATATTTCCATGTTTATACAGATGACGGTGTAGATATTTCCAAGTTTATACAGATGGCGGTGTAGATATTTCCATGTTTATTCACATGGTGATGTATATATTTCCATGTTTATACAGATAGCGGTGTGTCTACATTCATGTTTGTACAGATGGCAGTGTAGATATTTCCATGTTTATACAGATAGTGATGTATATATTTCCATGTTTATACTGATGGCTGTGTTGATATTTCCATGTGTATACAGATGGCAGTGTAGATATTTCCATGTTTATACAGATGGAGGTGAAGATATTTCCATGTTTACACAGATGACTGTGTAGGTATTTCCATGTTTTTACAGATGGCGGTGTAGATATTTCCATGTATATACAGAAAACGGTATGGCTATTTCCATGTTTATACTGATAGCAATGTAGATATTTCCAAGTTTATACAGATGGCTGTGTAGATATTTCCATGTTAATACAGATCGCAGTGTTGATATTTCCATGTTTATACAGACGGCGGTGTAGATATTTACATGTTTATACAGGTAGCGGTGTACGTATTTCCATGTTTATACTGATTGCGGTGGAGATATTTCCATGTTTATACAGAGAGCGGTGTAGATAATTCCATGTTTATAGAGATAGCGGTGTAGATATTTCCATGTATATACAGATGGCTGTGTAGATATTTCCATGTTTATACAGATGGCTGTGTAGATATTTCCATGTGTATACAGTTGGCAGTGTAGATATTTCCATGTTATAACAGATGGAGTTGTAGATATTTCCATGTTTATAAAGATGACTGTGTACATATTTCCATGTTTTTACAGATGGCGGTGTAGATATTTCCATTTTTATACAGATAGCGTTGTGGCTACTACCATGTTTCTACAGATAGCGGTGTAGTTATTTCCATGTTTATACAGATAGCAGTGTAGGTATTTACATGTTTATACAGATAGCGGTGGAGATATTTCCATGTTTATACAGAAAGCGGTGTAGATATTTCCATGTTTATACGGATGGGGGTGTAGATATTTCCAAGTTTATGCAGATAGCGGTGTAGATATTTCCATGTTTATAGAGATAACGGTGTGGTTATTTCCATGTTTATACTGATAACGGTGTAGTTATTACCATGTTAATGGAGATAGCGGTGTAGATATTTCCATATTTATACAGATAGCGGTGTAGATATTTCCATGTTCACTCAGATGGCGGTGTAGATATTTCCATGTTTATATACATAGTGGTGTGGCTGTTTCCATGTTTATACAGGTGTCAGTGTAGATATTTCCATGTTTATAGAGATAGCGCTGGAGTTATTTCCATGTTTATAGAGATAGCGGTCGAGATATTTCCATGTTTATACAGATAACGATGTAGATATTTCCATGTTTATACAGATAGCGGTGTAGATATTTCCATGTTTATACAGATGGCTGTGTTGATATTTCCATGTGTATACAGATGTCAGTGTAGATATTTCCATGTTTACACAGATGGAGGTTTAGATATTTCCATGTTTCTACAGATGACTATGTAGATATTTCCATGTTTTACAGACGGCGGTGTAGATATTTCCGTGTTTATACAGATAGCGGTGTGGGTATTTCCATGTTTATAGAGATAGCGATGTAGATATTTCCAGGTTTACACAGAAGGCAGTGTAGATATTTCCATGTTTATACAGATAGCGGTGTAGATATGTCCATGTTTATAGAGATAGCGTTGTAGTTATTTCCATGTTTATTGAGATTGCAGTGTAGTTATTTCCATGTTTATAGAGAGAGCGGTGTAGATATTCCCATATTTATACAGAAAGCGGTGTAGATATTTCCTTGTTTATACACATGACGGTGTAGATGTTTCCGTATTTATACAGATAGCGGTGTAGCTGTTTCCGTGTTTATACAGACGGCAGTGTAAATATTTCCATGTTTATACAGATAGTGGTGTAGATATTTCCATGTTTGTAAAGATAGCGGTGCAGATATTTCCTTGTTTATAGAGATAGCGGTGGAGATATTTCCATGTTTACAGAGATAGCGGTCGAGATATTTCCATGTTTATACAGATAACGATGTAGATTTTTCCATGTATATACAGATAGCGTTGGAGATATTTCCATGTTTATACAGATAGCGCTGTACACATTTACATGTTTATACAGATAGCGGTGTAGGTATTTCCATGTTTATACTGATTTTGGTGGAGATATTTCCATGTTTATACAGATAGCGATGTAGATAATTCCATGTTTATAGAGATAGTGGGGGAGATATTTCCATGTTTGTACAGATAGCGATGTACATATTTCCATGTTCATACAGAAAGCGGTGGAGGTATTTCCATGTTTATACAAATAGCATTGTAGAAATTTCCATGTTTATACAGATAGCGGTGTAGATATTTCCATGTTTATACAGATAGCGGTGGAGATATTTCCATGTTTATACAGATAGCGGTGGAGATATTTCTAGGTTTATACAGATAGTGTTGGATATATTTACGTGTTTATAGAGATGGCGGTGTAGATATTTCCAAGTTTATACAGTTAGCGGTGTAGATATTTCCATGTTTATACAGATAGCGGTGTAGATATTTCCATGTTTATACAGATAGCCATGGAGATATTTCCATGTTTATACATATAGCGGTGGAGATATTTGCATGTTTATACAGATGGCGGTGTACATATTTCCAAGTGTATGCAGATAGCGGTGTAGATATTTCCATGTTTATAGAGATAGCGGTGTAGTTATTTCCATGTTTATTCAGATTGTGGTGTAGTTATTTCCATGTTTATAGAGATAGCGTTGTAGATATTTCCATATTTATACAGAAAGCGGTGTAGGTATTTCTATGTTTATACACATGGTGGTGTAGATGTTTCCGTGTTTATACAGATAGTGGTGTGGCTGTTTCCGTGTTTATACAGATGGCAGTGTAGATATTTCCAGGTTTATACAGATAGCGGTATAGTTATTTCCATGTTTATCCAGACGACTGTGTATATATTTCCATGTTTATACAGATGGCGGTGTAGATATTCCCATGTTTATAGAGATAGCGGTGTAGATATTTCCATGTTTATAGACATAGCGGTGTAGATATTTCCATATTTACAGATAGCCGTGTGGATATTTCCATGTTTATTCAGATGGCGGTGTCGATATTTCCATGTATGTAGAGATAGCGGTGTGGCTATTTCCATGTTTATACAGATGGCAGTGTAGATATTTCCATGTTAATACAGATGGCGATGTAGATATTTTCATGTTTATAGAGATTGCGGTGCAGATATTTCCATGTTTATACAGATAGCGGTGCAGATATTTCCACGTTTATACAGATAGCGGTGCAGATATTTCCATGTTTATACAGACTGCAGTGTTGGGATTTCCAAGTTAATTCAGATAGCGGTGTAGATATTTCCTTGTTTACACAGCTCGCGGTGTTGATTTTTCCATTTTCATACAGATGGCAGTGTAGGTATTTCCATGTTTCTACAGATAGCGGTGTAGATATTTCCACGTTTACACAGATGGTAGTGTAGATAGTTCCATGTTTAAGGAGATGGCGGTGTAGATATTTTCATGTTTATAGAGATGGCGGTGTAGGTATTTCAATGTTTATAGAGATGGCGGTGTAGATATTTCCATGTTTATAGATATTGCGGTGTAGATATTAAATGTTTATAGAGATAGCGGTTTAGGTATTTCCATGTGTATAGAGATAGCAGTGTAGATGTTTCCATGTTTATACTGATGGCTGTGTAGATATTTCCATGTGTATACAGATGGCATTGTAGATATTTCCATGTTTATACAGATGGTGGTGTAGATATTTCCATGTTTATACAGATGACTGTATAGGTATTTCCATGTTTTTACAGATGGCATTGTAGTTATTTCCATGTTTATAGAGATAGCAATGTAGATATTACCATGTTTATACAGATAACGCTGTAGGTATTTCCATGTTTATACAGATAGCCGTGTAAATATTTCCATGTTTATACAGATTACGGTGTAGGTATTTCCATGTTTATAGAGATAGCGGTGTAGATATTTCCATGTTTATAGAGACAGCGGTGTAGATATTTCCATGTTTATACAGACCGCGGTGTAAATATATCCATGTTTATGCAGATAGCGTTGCAGATATTTCCATGTTTGTACAGATGGCGGTGTTGATATTTCCATCTATGCACAGATGACTTTGTAGATATTTCCATGTTCATACAGATGGCGGCGCAGATATTTCTATGGATATGTAGATGGTGGTGTAAATATTTCCATGTTTATACAGAAAGCGGTGTAGTTATTTCCATGTTTATATAGAGAGTGGTGTAGATATTTCCATGTATATACACATGGCTGTGTAGATATTTCCATGGTTATACAGATGGCGTTGTAGATATTTCCATGTTTATACAGATAACTTTGTAAGTATTTCCATGTTTATACAGATGGCGGTGTAGATATTTCGATGTTTATAGAGATAGCAGTGGAGATATTTCCATGTTTATACAGATAGCGGTGTAGATATTTCCATGCTCATACTGATCGCGGCGTAGATATTTCCATGCTTATAGAGATGGCGGTGCAGATATTTCCATGTTCATGGAGAGAGCGGTGTTGACTTTTCCATGTTTATAGAGATAGCAGTGTGGATATTTCCATGTTTATACAGATATGGGTGTAGATATTTCCATGTTTATAGAGATGGCGGTGTAGATCTTTCCATGTTTATACAGATCACGGTTTAGATGTTTCCATGTTTACACAGATCATGGTGTAGATATTTCAATGATTATACAGATCGCGGTGTTGATATTACCATGTTTATAGGGATAGCGGTGCAAATATTTCCACATTTATACAGATAGCGCTGTAGATATTTCCATGTTTATAGAGATAGCGGTGTAGATATGTCCATGTTCATAGAGATAGCAGTGAGGATATTTCCATGTTTATACAGATAGCAGTGTAGATATTTCCATTTTTATAAAGACAGCGGTTTAGATATTTCATATTTATACAGATAGCGGTGTAGATATTTCCATGTTAACACAGATTGCAGTGTAGATATTTCCGTGTTTATACACATGACTGTGTAGCTATTTCCATGTTTATACAGATGGCTTTGTAGATATTTCATGTTTATAGAGATAGCGGTGCAGATATTTCCATGTTTATACAGATAGCGGTGTAAATATTTCCATGTTTATACAGATCGTGGTGTAGATATTTCCATGTTTATACAGATACCAGTGTAGATATTTACATGTTTATACAGACCGCAGTGTAGGTATTTCCATGTTTATAGAGATAGCGGTGTAGATATTTCCATGTTTGTACAGGTGCCGGTGTTGATGTTTCCATCTATACACAGATTGCCATGAAGGTATTTCCATGTGTATACAGACGGCATTGTAGATATTTCCATGTTTATATAGATGGTGGTGTAGATATTTCCATGTTTATACAGATCACTGTATAGGTATTTCCATGTTTATACAGATGGCGGTGTACGTATTTCCATGTTTATAGAGATAGCTGTGTAGATATTTCCATGTTTATACAGATATCGGTGTAGATATTTCCATGTTTATAGAGATAGCAGTGTATGTATTTCCATCTTTGCAGAGATTGCAGTGTAGGTATTGCCAAACTTACACAGATAGTGGTGTAGATATTTCCAAGTTTACACAGATAGCTGTGTACATATTTCCATGTTTACAGAGATAGCATTGTAGATATTTCCGTGTTTATACAGATGGCGGTGTAGTTATTTCCATGTTGATAGAGATAGCGGTGTAGATATTTCCATGTTTACACAACTAGCGGTGTAGACATTCCCATGTTTATACAGATCGCTTTGTAGACATTTCCATCTTTCTACAGATGTCAGTGTAGATATTTCCATGTTTATACAGATGGCGGTCTAGATATTTCCATGTTTATAGGGATGGCGGTGTAGATATTTCTATGTTTATAGAGATAGCGGTGTAAATATTTCCATGCTTATAGAGATGGTGGTGTAAGTATTTTCATGTTTATTGAGATAGCGGTGTAGATATTTCCATGTTTATACAGATAATGGTGTTGATATTTCCATGTTTATACAGATAGCGGTGTAGATATTTCCATGTTTATAAAGCTCGCGGTGTAGATACTTCCATCTTTATACTGATGGCAGTGTATATATTTCCATGTTTATATAGATAGCGGTGTAGATATTAACATGTCTATAGAGGTAGCGGTGTAGGTATTTCCATATTTATACAGATTGTGGTGTAGATATTTCCATCTTTATACAGATGGCGGTGTAGATATTTCCATGTTTATACACATGGCGGTGAAGTTATTTCCATGTTTATACCGATAGTGGTGTAGATATTTCCATGTTTATACAGATGGTGGTGTAGATATTTCCATGTTTATACAGATGGCGGTGTAGGTACATCCATGTTTCTGAAGATGGCGGTGTAGATATTTTCATGTATATAGCGATTGCAGTGTAGATATTTCCATGTTTATAGAGAAAGTGGTGTAGGTATTTCCATGTTTATAGAGATAGCGGTGTGGATATTTCCATATTTATACAGATAGCGGTGTAGGTATTTCCATATTTATACAGATGTCGGTGTAGATATTTCCTTGTTTATACAGATAGCGGTGTAGATATTTCCATGTTTATACAGATATCGGTGTAGATATTTCCAGGTTTATACAAAGTGCGGTGTAGATATTTCCACATTTTACAAATAGTGGTGTAGATATTTCCATGTTTACACAAATAGCCGTGTAGATATTTCTATGTTTACACAGATAGAGTTGCAGATATTTCCATGTTTATACAGATAGCTGTGTAGATATTTCCATGTTTATACAGATAGCGGTGTAGATATATCCATGTTTATACAGATCACGGTGTAGATATTTCCTTGTTTATACAAATAGCAGTGTAGTTATTTCCATGTTTATACAGATAGTGGTGTAGGTATTTCCATGCATATACAGATGGCTGTGTAGATATTTCCACGTTTATACAGATGGCTGTGTAGATGTTTCCATGTTTATACAGATGACTTTGTAGGTATTTCCATGTTTATACAGATGGCGGTGTAGATATTTCCATGTTTATAGAGATAGCTGTGTAGATATTTCCATGTTTATACAGATAGCGGTGTAGATATTTCCATGTTTATACAGATAGCGCTGTATATATTTCCATGTTTATACAGATCATGGTGTAGATATTTCCATGTTTATACAGACCGCAGTGTAGATATTTCCATGATTATAGAGATATCAGTGTAGATATTTCCATGTTTGTACAGATGGCGGTGTTGATGTTTCCATCTATACACAGATTGCCGTGTAGGTATTTCCATGTGTATAGAGATGGCATTGTAGATATTTCCATGTTTATACAGATGGTGGTGTAGATATGTCCATGTTTACACAGATGACTGTATAGGTATTTCCATGTTTATACAGATGGCGGTGTAGATACTTCCATGTTTATAGAGATAGCGATGAAGATATTTCCATATTTATACAGATAACGGTGTAGAAATTTCCATGTTTATACAGATAGCGGTGTAAATATTTCCAGGTTTATACCGATCACGGTGTAGATATTTCCATGTTTATAGTGGTAGCGGTGTGTATATTTCCATGTTTATACAGATAGCCGTGTAGATATTTCCATGTTTATACAGACCGTGGTGTAGATATTTCCATTTTTATACAGATAGCGGTGCAGATATTTCCATGTTTTTACAGATGGCGCTGTTGATATTTTCATCTATACACAGATGACCGTGTAGATATTTCCATGTTTATACAGATGGCGCCGCAGATATTTCCATGGATATGTAGATGGCGGTGTTGATATTTCCATGTTTATACAGATAGCGGTGTAGATATTTCCAAGTTTACACAGATAGCTGTGTAGATATTTCCATGTTTACAGAGATAGCATTGTAGATATTTCCGTGTTTATACAGATTGCGGTGTAGTTATTTAAATGTTGATACAGATAGCGGTGTAGATATTTCCATGTTTATACATGTAGCGGTGTAGAAATTCCGATGTTTATACAGATCGCTTTGTAGACATTTCCATTTTTCAACAGATGTCAGTGTAGATATTTCCAAGTTTAAACAGATGGCAGTGTAGATATTTCCATGTTTATACAGATGTCTGTGTAGAAATTTCCGTCTTTATTCAGATGGCGGTGTAGATATTTCCATGTTTATAGAGATGGCGGTGTAGTTATTTCTATGTTTACAGCGATAGCGTTGTAAATATCTCCATGTTTATAGAGGTGGTGGTGTAAGTATTTTCATGTTTATAGAGATAGCGGTATAGCTATTTCCATTTCATACAGATAACGGTGTTTTTATTTCCATGTTTATACAGCTCCTGGTGTAGGTATTTCCATCTTTATACAGATGGCAGTGTAGATATTTCCATGTTTATACAGATAGCGGTGTAGATATTTCCATGTCTATAGAGATAGCGGTGTAGGTATTTCCATATTTATACAGATTGCGGTGTAGATATTTCCATGTTTATACAGATAGTGGTGTAGATATTTCCATGTTTATACAGATGGCTTTGTAGATACATCCATGTTTCTGAAGATGGTGGGGTAGATATTTTCATGTATATAGAGATGGAGGTGTAGATATTTCCATGTATATAGAGATAGCAGTGCAGATATTTTCATGTTTATAGAGAAAACGGTGTAGGTATTTACATGTTTACAGAGATAGCGGTGTAGATATTTCCGTATTTATACAGATAGCGGTGTAGGTATTTCCAAGTTTATACAGATTGCAGTGTAGATATTTCCATGTTTCTACAGACGGCAGTGTAGATATTTCCTTGTTTATACAGTTAGCATTGTAGATATTTCCAAGTTTACAGAGATAGCGGTGTAGTTATTTCCATCTTTGAACAGATTGCCGTGTAGATATTTCCATGTTTACACAGATAGCTGTGTAGATATTTCCAAGTTTACACAGATAGCTGTGTAGATATTTCCATGTTTACACACACACCGTGGTAGATATTTCCACGTTTATACAGATTGCGGTTTAGATATGTCCATGATTATACAGATAGCGGTGTAGATATTTTCATGTTTATACTGACAGCGGTGGAGATATTTCCATGTTTATAAAGACTGCGGTATAGATATTTCCATGTTTATACTGATAGCGCTGTACATATTTCCATGTTTACAGAGATAGCAGTGTAGATATTTCCATCTCTGCACAGATTGCTCTGTAGATATTTCCATTTTTACACAAATAGCTGTGTAGATATTTCCAAGTTTACACAGATAGCTGTGTAGATATTTCCATGTTTACACAGATAGCATTGTATATATTTCCATGTTTATACAGATAGCGGTGTAGATATTTCCAAGTTTATTCAGATAGCTTTGTAGATATTTCCTTGTTTATACAGATAGCGGTGGAGATATTTCCCTGTTTATACAGATAGCGATGTAGATATTTCCATGTTTATACAGATAGCGGTGTAGATATTTCCATGTTTATAGAGATAGCGGTGTAGATATTTCCATGTTTATACAGATGGCTGCGTAGATATTTCCATGTTTGTTCAGATGGCAGTGTAGATATTTCCATGTTTATACAGATGGCGCTGTAGATATTTCCATGGTTATACAGATGGCAGAGTAGATATTTCCATGTTTATACAGATAGCGGTGTAGATATTTCCATGTTAACAGAGAAAGCGGTGTAGATATTTCCATCTTTGCACAGATTGCCGTGTAGGTATTGCCAAATTTACACAGATTGCGGTGTAGATATTTCCAAGTTTACACAGATAGCTGCGTAGATATTTCCATGTTTACAGATATAGCATTGTAGATATTTCCATGTTTATACAGATTGTGGTGTAGTTATTTCCATGTTGATACAGATAGTGGTGTAGATATTTCCATGTTTATACAGGTAGCGGTGTAGAAATTCCCATGTTTATACAGATCGCTTTGTAGACATTTCCATCTTTCCACAAATGTCAGTGTAGATATTTACAAGTTTATACAGATGGCAGTGTAGATATTTCCATGTTTATACAGATGTCTGTGTAGATATTTCCTTGTTTTTGCAGATGGCGGTGTAGATATTTCCATGTTTATAGGGATGGCGGTGTAGTTATTTCTATGTTTATAGAGATAGCGGTTTAAATATTTCCATTCTTTTAGAGATGGTGGTGTAATTATTTTCATGTTTATAGAGTTAGCGGTGTAGATATTTCCATGTTTATACAGATAACGCTGTTGGTATTTCCATGTTTATACACATAGCGGTGTAGATATTTCCATGTTTATACAGCTCGCGGTGCAGATATTTCCATCTTTATACAGATGGCAGTGTAGATATTTCCATGTTTATACAGATAGCGGTGTAGATATTTACATGTCTATAGAGGTAGTGGTGTAGGTATTTCCATATTTGTACAGATTGCGGTGTAGATATTTCCATCTTTATACAGATGGCGGTGTAGATATTTCCATGTTTATACACATGGCAGTGAAGATATTTCCATGTTTATACAGATAGTGGTGTAGATATTTCCATGTTTATACAGATGGCGGTGTAGATACATCCATGTTTCTGAACCTGGCGGTGTAGATATTTTCATGTTTATAGAGATGGCGGTGTAGATATTTCCATGTATATAGACATTGCAGTGTAGATATTTCCATGTTTATAGAGAAAGCGGTGTAGGTATTTCCATGTTTATAGAGATAGCGGTGTGGATATTTAGATATTTATACAGATAGCGGTGTAGGTATTTCCATGTTTATACAGATGTCAGTGTAGATATTTCCTTGTTTATACAGATAGCCTTGTAGATATTTCCATGTTTATACAGATATCAGTGAAGATATTTCCAGGTTTATACAGAGAGCGGTGTAGATATTTCCACGTTTTACAGATAGTGGTGTAGATATTTCCATCTTTATACAGATAGCGGTGCAGATATTTCCATGTTTACACAAATAGCCGTGTAGATATTTCTATGTTTACACAGATAGAGTTGCAGATATTTCCATGTTTATAAAGATAGCGGTTCAGATATTTCCATCTTTATACAGATAGCGGTGTCGGTATATCCATGTTTATACAGATAGCGGTGTGGGTATTTCCATGTTTATACTGATAGCGGTATAGATATTTCCATGTTTATAGAGATTACTGTCTAGATTTTACCATGTTTATACAGCTTTCCGTGTAGATATTTCCATGTTTATACAGATAGCGGTGTAGATATTTCCATGTTTATACACATAACTGTGTAGATATTTCCATGTTTATACAGACAGCAATGTAGATATTTCTATGTTTATAGAGATAGCCGTGTAGATATTTTCATGTTCATACAAACAACAGTGTAGATATTTTCATGTTTATGGAGTTAGCGGTGTAGATATTTCCATTTTTATAGACATAGCGTTTTAAATATTTCCAAGTTTTTACAGATATCGGTGTAAATATTTCCATGATTATACAGATAGCGGTGTAAATATATTCATGTTTATAGACATAGCGGTGTAGATATTTCCATGTTTTTAGAGATAGCGGTGTAAATATTTCCATGTTTATACAGATAGCCGTGTAAATGTTTACACGTTTATAGAGATAGCGTTGTAGATATTTCCACGTTTATACAGATAGCGGTGAAGATATTTCCAATTTTATACAGATTGCAGTGTAGAAATTTCCAAGTTTATAAACATAGCGGTGCAGACATTTCCACGTTTATACACATACCGGTGTAGATATTTCCATGTTTATACAGATAGCGGTGTAGATATTTCCACGTTTGTAGACATAGCGATGTAGATATTTCCACGTCTATACAGATAGTGGTGTAGTTATTTCCACATTAATACAGATGACGGTGTAGATATTTCCAGGTTTATAGAGACAGCGGTGTAGACATTTCCATGTTTATACAGATAGCGGTGTAGATATTTCCATGTTTATACAGTCAGTGGTGTAGATATTTCCATGTTTAAACAGATAGCCGTGTATATATTTCCATGTTTATACAGACAGCGGTGTAGATATTTCCATGTTTTACAGATAGTGGTGTAGATATTTCCATGTTTATAGAGATAGCGGTGTAGATATTTCCATGTTTATAGAGATAGCTTTGTAAATATTTCCATGTTTATACAGATAGCGGTGTAAGTATTTACATGTTTATAGAGATAGCGGTGTAGATATTTCCATGTTTACACAGTTTGCGGTGTAGATATTTCCACATTTATACTTATAGCGGTGTAGATATTTCCAGGTTTATAGAGTTAGCGGTGTAGATGTTCCCACGTTTATAGAGATAGCTGTGTAGATATTTCCACGTTTTTAGAGATAGCGGTGTATATATTTCCACGTTTATAGAGATAGCGGTGTAGATATTTCCATGTTTCTAGAGACAGCGGTGTAGATATTTCCATGTTCATAGAGAGAGCGGTGTAGATATTTCCATGTTTATAGAGACAGTGATGTAGATACTTGCGTGTTTATAGAGATAGCATTGCAGATATTTCCATGTATATAGAGACAGTGGTGTAGATATTTCCATGTTTATACAGATAGAGGTGTAGATATTTCCATGTTTATAGAGACAGCAGTGTAGATATTTCCATGTTTATACAGATAGCCGTGTAAATGTTTACACGTTTATAGGGATAACGATGTAGATATTCCCACGTTTATACAGATAGCGCTATAGATATTTCCCCGTTTATAGAGATATCGGTGTAGATATTTCCACGTTTATACAGATAGCGGTGAAGATATTTCCACTTTTATACAGATTGCGGTGTATAAATTTCCAAGTTTATACACATAGCGGTGCAGATATTTCCACGTTTATACACATACCGGTGTAGATATTTCCATGTTTATACAGATAGCGGTGTAGATATTTCCACGTTTGTAGACATAGCGATGTAGATATTTCCACGTCTATACAGATAGCGGTGTAGTTATTTCCACTTTAATACAGATAATGGTGTAGATATTTCCATGTTTATAGAGACAGCGGTGTAGATATTTCCATGTTTATACAGATAGCGGTGTAGATATTTCCATGTTTATACAGTCAGTGGTGTAGATATTTCCATGTTTAAACAGATAGCCGTGTATATATTTCCATGTTTATACAGGCAGCGGTGTAGATATTTCCATGTTTATACAGATAGCGGTGTAGATATTTCCATGTTTATACAGTCAGTGGTGTAGATATTTCCATGTTTAAACAGATAGCCGTGTACATATTTCCATGTTTATACAGGCAGCGGTGTAGATATTTCCATGTTTCACAGATAGTGGTGTAGATATTTCCATGTTTATAGAGATAGCGGTGTAGATATTTCCATGTTTATAGAGATAGCTTTGTAAATATTTCCATGTTTATACAGATAGCGGTGTAAGTATTTCCATGTTATATGAGATAGCGGTGTAGTTATTTCCATGTTTATACAGATAGCGGTGTAGATATTTCTACATTTATACTTATAGCGGTGTAGATATTTCCAGGTTTATAGAGTTAGCGGTGTAGATGTTCCCACGTTTATAGAGATAGCGGTGTAGATATTTCCATGTTTTTAGAGATAGCGGTGTATATATTTCCACGTTTATAGAGATAGCGGTGCAGATATTTCCATGTTTCTAGAGACAGCGGTGTAGATATTTCCATGTTCATAGAGATAGCGGTGTAGATATTTCCATGTTTATAGAGACAGTGAAGTAGATATTTGCGTGTTTATAGATATAGCATTGTAGATATTTCCATGTTTATAGAGACAGTGGTGTAGATATTTCCATGTTTATACAGATAGAGGTGTAGATATTTCCATGTTTATAGAGACAGCAGTGTAGATATTTCCATGTTTATACAGATAGCGGTGTATATATTTCCATGTTTATCCAGATAGCGGTGTAGATATTTCCATGTTTATAGAGATAGCGGTGTAGATATTTCCATGTTTATAGAGATGGCAGTGTAAATAGTTCCATGTTTATACAGATAGCGTTGTAAATGTTTACACATTTACAGAGATAGCGGTGTAGATATTTCCACGTTTACAGAGATTTTATGAAAAGTTATTTTATGAAGGCCAAACAAGTCATTGGGTTACCTACCTTATGTCAATTTTTACATTTAGAGTGTTAAAAATACCCCTACCTTAACCAAAACCCTGACATATAGAGCCAGGAATGGCCATGCAATAAAGGATTCTTGGGCTTGTATGCCTGATAACAAAAACTTATCACAGAAGACTGCAAAAAACACAATCTTGCACAAAGCCCATTGCAACTTTGCACACAACAATGCTTCTGAAGGATATTTGCCCAACAACTGCCTGTCCAACCTGTGCCTGGCATCACCTTTGTTATTGATCTTTGTAGCCAAGGATAATCATTTCCAAATGATCATATAATCTTCCTCATTTTTTCTTTTGTCTTCCTTTACCTCCGTGAATATGCATATAGTTTACTCTGGCTTGCCTGTTTCTATTGCAAGGCTCTGTTTCCAAACGAATATCTTTTTCTTGTGGAGAGCCTCTCTCTGTTTGTTATTTAGGTTGATAAGAGAAATGTGAACATTTGAGAGCTCAGGTAAAAGGCCTTAGTCTACAGTGAAACTTTTTTGCACCCTTAGATGCTTACTTCCACTACAACTTGCAGGTGGACCTTGAAAAGTTCTTGGAATAAGTTTGAGCTTTGGTCTTCTCCGATTCATTTAGCATAGATTCTCAAAATGTGGTCCCTGGACCCACAGCATCAGCATCACCTGGAGATTGTTAGAAATGCAAATCATCGGGCCTCATTCCAGACCCTCAGCTGGAAACTCTAGGGGCATGGCCAGACCCTCTGTAGCTGAACAAGCCATCCAGGTGGTTTTGATGCAGCTAAAGTTCTGGAGCAACTAATGTAGCCCCATTTGGAAAACTTGGCTCTACAGGCCTCCCTAGCTGGTAAGCTGCTAGCATTTTTTGTTTGCTTGTTTGTTTGTTTTGATACAGGGTCTTGCTCTGTTGACCAGACCGTGACCTCCTGGGTTGAAGTGAGGACTCAGCCTCCTGAGTAGCCGGGACTACAGGTATGTGCCACCACCATGCCCAACTACTTTTTGTATTTTTTTTTTTGTAGGGATGGGGTTTTAGCCCAGGCTAATCTCAAACTCCTGGACTCAAGCAATCTGCCCACTTTGGCCTCACGAACTGCTGGGATTATAGGCATGAGCCACTGTGCCCGGCCCTGCCAGCTTTGTATAAGCTGAGGAGTTTTTAAAAATTCCTAGACTCAGGGCAAACCCCAGACACTTAAGTCAGATTCTCTGGGAGGTGAAGCCCAGGCACTGGTATTTTTAAAGTCTCTACAGATGGTTCTAATGTGCTGCTAAGTTAGAGAACCGCTGATCTAGACCAGGCCTTTTCAAACTTAATGTGCACGTGAATTACCTGGACCTTGTTAAAATGCAGATTCAGTCTGCATAGGCCTGGGGTGGAGCCTGAGCTTCTGCATTTTTAACAAGTCTCTAGAGGATGCTGCTGCATCTGGGCTGCTAACTACACTTGGAGATAGGAGGTTCTGGAGAGCAGAGGAAAGAGCATGAACCATAACCTAGGGGCTGGTAGTCCTGACTTCTGAGCCAAGGTTTGCCTTTATGTGGCTGGCAACTTGCTTAGACTCCTACCTCAATTCTTTGGGCCCAAGGTTTGTCCTGCCTCAGAAGGATGTCAAGAAAATTGAGTGAGTAATGCAGAATTGTTTCTTTAAGTGTGTGCAGATGCTCCATGAATTTAGAGAGTATGTGGATGCACATTAGTAAATTTTAATAGTTGTGACCATCTTGTTATGAGTACTTAGAACAAGTAATAATGGCTTTTGATGTATAGTAGTAAGAAAGCTTCCTTTTAAAAGGCGTGTATTTAAGTTTCAAAAGTGGGTCTATTTAAAAATATATGAAATAAATAATAGTAGAGGTAATTGACAGATCAAAATTAGGAAGGCAGGATGAGAATGACTCAAGTTTGGGAAATGCTGAGAAAGCAGATGCCCAAGGGCTATGAAAACTTAAAAAAATAGGTAGCACTTGATTTTGATTGGCTGAATGAGATGATGTGTTTGATTATTTATGGGGTTGGCATTTGGCAACATGCACTGGGTGGCTGGGATCACTGTTTATTAAAAAATATTTGAGTCTCCACTTTGCACTAGATACTCTTTTAGTCTCTTGGAAAAGGGATTGGGGGGCAGGCAGGATAAAAACAAGTCATTTATGCCCACAAGAAAATTGCAGGAAGATAAAAGTCATGAAATAAACTCTATGCTTCTAATTTAATATTTTTTATAGATTATGAGAAAAAAGTTTTGCTCACTATCAGCTAGGAAAGCTGTCTTAGCACAACCATTCATTCTTGCACAAATCAAAATCAAGATGAGCCAGATTTAATTTAATATTTTTTTCACAGATTATGAGAAAAAAGTTCTAATTTAATTTTTTTATAGATTATGAGAAAAAAGTTTCGCTCTCTATCAGCTAGGAAAGCTGTCTTAGCACAACCATTCATTCTTGCACAAATCAAAATCAAGATGAGCCAGAAGGCTCCATTCTGACAGCTTCTAATGGAGAAGCTACATTTACTGGACATGGGGAAAGTTGCTGGGCTCTAAGGACTGTGCATTTCTTGAACTAGATAAATGGTCTTGGTGTAGCATAATACCAAAACTTCTTGTCGCAGCCTGTAAGGACAGAACTCAATCAGCCTGAAAAGGAAGTCAGTGACTCCGACTCAACACAGGTCTGTGTTTAGGTCTGTGATTCCTAAAGAAGGATGTAGGAGTGTGGCACAATTCAACCACAGTCTGTGGCCCTGTGCCTCTGCCTTGACATGAGTGGGATTTCCCAGCTGGTCATTTTCTTCTTATCTAAGACATTGGGAACAAATTACTTGACCTCCTCTGGGCTTCAGTACTCCCACTCATCAAATTAGAGGACTGGGCAGTCGCTAGGCTCTCTTTAGGCATCATATTTTAGTTTCTGTGATTTTAAATTTGAGAAGGGGTGTCTAAGGGAGAATACATAGGGGAGGGGGAAAGGCTTATTAAAAGTGTAGTTAGACACTGAATTTTTAAGAATTGCATTTTGTAATAATACCTTTACCTAATCAGGACTGACAATCTTACCTGATGACAGCACATGGAGGAATGGCTGCATTCACAAATAAAAATGAAATAAAACAAGACCTTATTTGAACTTAGCAATAATGCTGATTCCTCTTTTTGATTTGAGGAGGTTATAGCTGTTGTAAATGCTTGAATTGGGTCTGCCCAGGCAAAACGGAGTCAAGAGTCCATGTCGGATGAATTTTAACAATGTAGACAATAGAAAGGGTTGCTTAAACTGCCCCTCTTTTACCAAAACACATTTACAAATGAAAGAACAACACTTCCATTTTTTAAAAACATTTTTTGAGATGAAGTCTTCCTTTGTCACCCAGAGTGGAGTGCAGTGGTGCGATCTTGGCTCACTGCAAACTTTGCCTCCCGGGTTCAAGTGATTCTCCTGCCTCATCCTCCCGAGTAGCTGGGACTACAGGCGCCCACCACCATTCTTAGCTAATTTTTGTATTTTTAGTAGAGACAGGGTTTCACCATGCTGGCCAGGCTGGTCTCGAACTCCTGACCCCAGGTGATCCGCCGACCTCGGCCTCTGAAAGTGCTGGGATTACAGGCGTGAGCCAACAGGCGTGGCCAAAAAATTTCCATTTTTAATTGCAGGGTCTGGGGAATTAAAATGCATCCGTAATTTCTTGCATCTCTCCGCTCAGGCTTGCATGAATGCAGAGGGATGGGGAGGACTTCTTGAGGCAAGCATCCCCCTCTTGTCGCCTGCCATCTAGAGAGAGAGGGCTGTGATTTATCTCACTTTAATCAGGAAGGACCCGATGTGTGGATGGAGAGGTCTGACGGCTTTGTTGCTCCATGTGGGAAAGAAACGGACAGAGTGAATTTGTGTATGATCCCTAAGGAGAAAGCGTCTTTGTGCTCTATTTCTTTTTGACCTGAAGCCCCTGAAAGCAAGCTAGTTACAAGTTGAAATAGGCCGTTTCTAAAGTGTGATTTTGTTTGTGTATGAGCCTTGATTACAAAGGGGAAAAAAACCCGCTTAATTTACATACACCACATGTAGTGCAGGATCCCCTGGGCTGTCTTTTCAGGTATCAGGGAACTTTGATGAAAGTCGCTTGTCTCATCTAGGAGTCATTTCATATTGTTTAGCAGAGCCTGGTATTAACATTTCCTTCCAACTGTTTACTGGAATCTGTGTGTTCCCTTCAAGTGATGCATACTAGGTGCACAGGCTTCCTGCCACTGTCATCCTAATCTTTCCGTGCAGACAGGAGCAGAGGGGAGAGCGCTGAGCCAGGCCCCAGCTTGCTTTTCTTTCCTGACACAGCCCGGCTCCACTGCACTTCTCAGCTCTTGCTCTAGGTGGTGGTGTTTGACCATTTTCTTCATGTGACCCTCCACTCGGTAATATAAATTCATTCGGAGGATGACCTGATATCAAAAAAAATTCCTTTTGATTAGTAGAATCAACTTGTTTCTTCACATGATACTCTTCCCACTGAGACACATGGAGACAATTCTGACTCCAGGTTTGCAACCTTGAGATTTCTCTCAGATGCAATAAAAAAAAACAAAAAAGCATTTTGAGTGGCACAGTGATGCCTAGTGCATGATCATGTTTGTCTGCTCAAACATTAAAGGGAAACTTGTGGGTTTGAGGATGCCCAGCAGCACGACAGCTGCCAATGTAAATGAGCCGTATAGAGAGAGAGGGGGCGGGAGGGGACTACAAACTTCAGAATATGAGCTGATCGTTTATAAGTTAAAAAAAAAAAAAGTCGAAAGGGAGCCCAGGATGGTGCAAGAAAGAGGAGAAAGGAAGATTTTCCTTGCAGCTAATCAGGAGAGTTCATAAGGGCTGATTACATGAGTGGAAGCCTTAAGTTCTTTTTTTAAAAAAATGTGAAAATTTGCATGTATGTATGTATGTATGTATGTATGTATGTATAGCTTCGTGTATTACCATTATTATTGCAATCAGCAAATGGATTTACTTCCTTTATCTCATGGGCTCCTTCCCACTCACTTCTGGCAGCACATTTTCCTTTCTCCTTCATCCCAGAACACCAAAGAACAGATGCGCTTCCTAACCCTGGCTCCAGGGGACTTTATACAATGTAAACAGTGCACCTCTAACATGGTTCACTGCTTAGAGAACGTGTGTCCCATTTTAAAACTGACTCCTTTATATTTTTCTGTGCTTATTTTAATAAGAGACATTGGACTTGTGACTTATTTTTCATGGAGGAGTGAGCTTAATGGTTGAAAGTAATCGATAAACTTGTTTTTCCTCTGATGCCATCAGCCAAGATCCTATGGCAATAGTAAGAGGATGACACTGGGCTGGCACCCCCTCCATAACATATTTGGACCATGTTTTCCCCCCAGAATGCACATGCAATAGCTTTGGTTTGGTAAGAGAGAGATGGTGTACTTGGTTTCCTTCTGTCACACTTTTGGTGAAATGAATTAGACTTTTAAATCAGGAAATTCAGCGAGATGAGTTAGATTTTTACACAAGAGCAGTGGAGGACTTCCAGCTTGTTGGGGGAATGATACGGAAATATCTTGCTAAATCAGGGTCTGGTGGAATGCTGCTCCCCTGGCAGGCTCCTCTTCACAGGGAGCAATCTGTGGGTTGCTTATAGAACAGAGCGAGCAGGAGGCATAGCATGGTCTTGCTCAGGGGAAGACCCGGTGTTCAGATGTTTGTCATTAGGAACTGGGTGTGGGCTTTTTCAAGTTAAACTGAAGCAGCAGTTCTATTAGGAAGAGCCTCCCAGATCAGCATCTTCTGTTTCTGGATACTCTCCCTTTGAAAAGCCAGATTTCAGCAAAAAGCTTTGCTAATGGTGAAATTGCACAACTGAAACCCTATGGGAGCAATGGGAAAGATGGAGAAAGAGGTGGTTATATCATGTACTTCAACAGTTTATTTAGAGGCTGTTGACGTTAGAATAACAAGCCAAGACAAACAAAAATACTCATTTTGGATGAAAATATTGTCTTTTCATGTTATTATAGATAGCTGAGTCCTAAGACTTCTACAGAAACACATTTTCCTAATGAGTGGCTGATTTTTCTGGTTGTGCAAGTAATATCCAAATTATTGTACAAATTTTTGGCTCAGGAGCAAACATTGTATTGTATATTGAGCTAATCACTTGCCCTTTCTAAGGTAAGCCCTTACCTCTGCTTTCCCTTCATCTTGTCATTTCTGTTTGTTGGGTACAGGTTTCCTGTTGGTTCTTTCTGTTGGCTCTGATGTAACATGAATGAAGTTCTTAACATCCTTTCAGACATAAACACAACTTAGCTCATTGTTTCTGAGTTCATATAGAGGTTTTCTTGCCCCTGAGACTGTCGTGTCAGACAGCTGGATGTTGCTGTGTTCAAGGCTCTATATGTTGATTTTGTATCCTTCAACTTTACTGATATCACCTATCAGTTCAGTTCTAACAGTTTTCAAATTTTATTTATTTGTTTTTGTTTTTTAAATATTGCATGTTTCATTTTAGAGTCAGGAGCGTAGATGTACAGGTTTCTTAAACAGGTATATTGCATGGTGCTGAGGTTTGGGCTTCTAATGATCCCACCACCCAAGCAGTGAGCATAGTAATCGATAGGTAGTTTTTCAACCCTTGCTCCCACCATCCTTCCCTCCCACCTTTGGAGTCCCCCAGTGTCTATTGTTCCCTTCTTTGTGTTGAGTTCTAACCTTTTTTTAGTGAAGTTTGTAGGGTTTTCTATATATAACAAGATCATGCCGTCAGTAGAGACAGTTTCACTTCTTCCTTTCCTATTAAGATGCCTTTTATTTCTTTCTTTTGCCTAATTACCCTGAGAAGTGGTGTCTGTGGGCATCCTTGTCTTGTTCCTGATGGTAGAGGAAAAGTTTCAACTTTTCACCATTGATCATGGTGTTAGCTATGGGTTTGTCATATATGGCCTTTATTTTGTTGGGATACAGTCCCTCAATACGTGATCTGTTGGGTGTTTTTTTTTTCACCATGAAAGTGTTTCGAATTTTGTCAAAAGCTTTTTCTATATCTATTGTGATGGCCATATAGTTTCTATCCTTTATTTTTCTAATATGGTATATTATATGTATTGATTTGCTTATGTTGAACCATGACATGATCATGGTGAATGATTCTTTCAATGTGCTATTGAATTTGGTTAGCTAGGATTTTGTTGAGGATTTTTGCATCTATGTAGATCAAGGATATTGGCCTGTCATTTTCCTTTCTTGTAGTGTTCTTGTCTGGCTTTGGAATCAGGGTAATGCTGGCCCTGTAAGATGAGTTTGGAAGTATTCCCTCCACTTCAGCTTTTTGGAAGAGTTTGAGAAGGACTGGTATTAGTTCTTCTTAAAATATTTGGTAGAATTAATCTGGGAAGCCATCTGGTTTTGGGTTTTTCATTGATAGGAGACATTTTCTTACGGATTCAACCTCCTTGCTTGCTATTAGTCTGTTCAGATTTTTAAATTTCTTCATGAGTCAATCTTGGTAGGTTTTATGTGTCTGGGAATTTATCCATTTCTTCTAGATGATCCAATTAGTTAGTGTGTAATTATACCTAGCAGTTTCTTAGGATCCTTTGTATTTCTGTGATATTGGCTATGATGTTTCATCTTTCATTTCTGATTTTATGCTCTATTTAAAACATGAGGCATAGCAGGTAGGGGGCACTGGTCAGGACTTGGGGTATAAACTGGCAGATGTTAAGGTGGGTGATTCTGGTTAACTCAGAAACTCCGAAGTCCCGTGTGGAAGAATTAACTGCCTGTACTCACCTAGTAATGTATATCCTTGGTCAAAAAAGATCCAGCTGAGAATGTTGGATGAAGGGACCAAATCAATATTCATCATTATATTGAAAACAAGTCAGATTGGCTGTGGTCTTTTGACAGCAGGTCAGTGGCTAAGTCTATTTGAACAAAGTTAGGGCAGGTTCAAGGGAGAATCCTGAGATCGGTATTCATTGTTCCATACAAACTTGCCTTTCAGTTTCTTCTCCCCATGCCTCCAGGATGTCCCTGCACAGCCCGTAGGGCCCCCTCCCAAAATATTTTGGGAAACATTGATCTAATCCAAACTTCTCATTTTACCAGCAAACAACTGTGGGGCCCTCTAAGTTTCCTTTCTCCATCATTGTGACAAATTCATTGGAATTAATTCAATCAAACCTGGGGTCAGCTTTGAAGAGATTTATTTAGCAGGTAAATCTGTTTTGTACATTTTGAGGGAGTTCTGAGTTTCCATAGTCAAAAACCACAGATCAATTTAACCAACCTTTATGGAATATCACCTATGGCCCAAAGACCCTTTAGCTACAGTGATGGTCTACAAAAACATAAACTGTAATTCTTGCAATACAGGAGATTAGTAATAATGGTAAATATAATGATGATGACACCATGAATAGCTAACATTTATTGAATGCCTTTCTATTAGTCAGGCACTTTACTAAGTATTTTAATCCTCCCAACAATTTATGAGGTAGGGATTATAATAATTCCCATCTTATAGTGAGGACACTGAGGTTAGGAAATTATCCTAGCCTAAACGTTAAGTGTAAGCATGAATAGAAAGGTGTTATCAGCCTATAAGACATTCCTTTATGAGTGATACAAAATCCTATATAAATTCAGAGAAAAGAAAAGTGGTTTTAGAAGTCCTTGATCAGTGAGTGTGAAGCATGTGGTGGCCCGGTTACTGTTTGTTTGCCCATCTATCCTCCCTCTGGGGATCAGCACCCCCTTACTTTGGAAGAATTGTTTTCCTTTTCACTGTAAGGTTCTTTCTGGCTATGCGATGGGGCACATTGCCTCAAACTAGCCCTGTTCCAGTCTTTGAGAACCTTGAAATTGGAACCAAGGGAAGAGGATTGCCTCTTGAATGGTAATTCTCTAAAATCTAGTCTGAGGTGCTGGTGCCTAATCCCTGGGTCTGTGGAAGGAGCTGGGCTGTGAGAGGGGAGAATGATGTTGATGTCAAGAGAGAGGCAGGTGCTAGGAGCAGAGAGATGGAGGCCTGGAGGGTTTCTGGGCTTCTCTGAGGCTTAGGGTTTGGATCATTGTCTTCATTACTGGAACAAAGGATTTACCATACCTGCTCTTCTGGGAATGAAACTGTCATGCTTTGCAAAATAAAGTGTCATTAGAAAGAGATCTTAAAAACCCCACACCATAGACAGGTGCACAGATCCGTAGAAGTGTTAAAGTTCTGTCTGTTGGATGCTAAGCCAAGACTCTTAAGTATGTTCTAAAGAGAAACTGGTGTGTGTAGGCTGTGCACTCCCAGGGAGATAAAAAGTTAGGAACTTTATGGGTTGGGCTTGGTGGCTCCCACCTGTAATCCCAGCACTGTGGGAGGCTAAAGTGGGCAGATTGATTGAGCTGAGGAGTTCGAGACCAGCCTAGGCAACATGGTGAAACCCCATGTCTACAAAAGCTACAAAAATTAGCTGGGCGTGGTGGCATGTACCTGTAGGCGGGAGGATCACTTGAGCCCAAGAGGGAGAGGGTGCAGTGAGCCATGATTGTGCCACTGCACTCCACCTGGGTGACAGGAATTTTATGGGGAATGGGATCTTGGAGACTGAGTAGAGACTAGAGGAAAAAAAAAAAAAACTACCTCCCCAACTGGCCACACTATTCTTTTAAAAAAATGTTAATTGACAAATTAAAATTGTATGTATTTACGGAGGTATAATGTGATGTTATGATATATGTATACATTGTGGAATAATTAAATCCAGAGAATTAATAGATTCATCACCTCAAAACCTATCTTTTTTGTGGTGAGAACATTTGAAATTTATTGTCTTAGCAATTTTGAAATACACAATACTTCATTGTAAACTACAGTCACCATGCTGTGCTGTAGATCTCAACAAAATGTATTCTTCCTGTCTCAACTAAAACATTGTACTCTTTGACAACATTTCCCCATTCCTCTCACCCCCTCCAAAAACACCAATTCTTTATGTTGAAGAGAATGGCTAAAAAGTCCCAGCAGGTTTCAACTGACAGCTTCAGTGGTTGTCCCATCACACTTCAATGTTATTAATAGAAAGGGGAGGGGCAATACATAATTCGGACAGGCAGAAAGTACCATTCTAACCACTTTCCTGACTTCACAGAAAAAGTCCTCCTGTTTTCATCTGTAAAATGGGAACTGCGTGAATACCATTCTTCTTTTCTTCAGCCTCCAAAGAAAAAACAGATGCAAAGCCTTTTATCAATTGCAAAACAGTATACAATGTGTGTTATTACTCACAGTTGTCTTACTGTGACCAAACACTTTATAAGCCTGCGGCAAGTCAGCCTTACTCTCAGGAAGTGGACAATATTTGGGGAAGGAGAAGCAGCAGGATCTTTCAGGACAGTAGCCTTGGTGGGTCCAAAAATTCCTGAGCGAAATGGGAGACAAAATTTTCTTCCTGCTTTGCGGTTTATCCTGTTAGTCTTGTCTCTCTTCACTCCTATTTTCTATGGAGAATTTCCTGGTTTTGGAGTTTGGGTGCGTTTTATGGAGAGGAGGCAGAACATCTTTAGCTCCAGCAGAATGAAAGGATACATGCAAAGGAACCTAGCACAGTATGTGGTACCCAGTTCCCCTTTAACTTGGCTTTATTCATTCACTCCTGGTAGGGCATTAATAAGGGATTTAGCCCCCTCCTATTGAAAACGATTAATTCAGGGAAGAGTTCAGGCAGTGTGGACAGATACAGTGTAGGCCAAGCCTGTTTCTAAGGCAGGAGCTGGGTAGGGAGGGTGAGAAGGGCGAGAAGAATAGGGAAATATGTGTCGTCTGTGTTGCTGCTGTTGCAACCACCACAACAAACAAACAAGTGAAAAAAAAAAAAAAAAGAATTGTCCATACCGGAAAGTGTGCTGTTTTGGAGGAGGCTGGGGAAAGTGTGGATGGCTCGAGTGGGTCCTGTTGGATTGAAGTCTGACAGTGGTGATTCCCTTCAACAAATGGTCGGGGTGGGAGGGTACACACACACACGCACACACACACACACACACCCCACATGCAGCGCCCAGCCTCCGATTTCAGCGCTGGCAGGAGATAACCATTCTTAGCTCGCCTTTCCAGGGTTATTTTTGGCTGAGGCTGTTCGCTGATGGCAAAAGGTTTCAGCCCCCTCCCAAATCCCTCCCCGTGCTTGTTCTAAAGAGAAACTGGTGCGTGTAGGCTGCGCACTCCCAGGGAGACAGGGAGACGGGCCTGGCGCCGGAGAGGAACCCGGACTCTGCCCAAAGTCTCGCCGCCCGCCGGCTGTTTTCTGGCGGAGGGTGTGCCCCGGAGGGCGGCGATCGCGCGTGAAGGCTGGGGCCAGGCGCGGGTGCAGGCGTCACCGGGGTCGGGCTAGCAGGCCCTGGAATCAGGCTTTTGGGACACCCCGAAAGTGAGTCCAACTTGGGGAGAAACTGAGGACACCTCGGGTGGTCTGGCAGCGGAGAAGGTGGGCGGGAGAAAACTTTACAGGAAGGCAGAAGCAATCTCCACCGAGGGAGTCAGCGAGCAGCCGCACGGAGAGGAGGGGCGGGCAGTCCCCAGGCGGGCGGGTGCAGGGCGCAGGGTGCCGACCTGCCGGAGAGGGGGCCTGGGCGCGAGGCGGAGTCCCGGTGCGCGGCCAGGTGGGCGGAGGCCCCCGGCAGGCTGCAGATTGCCTCCGGCCCCGGAAGCCTCAGCAGGACCGGCCAGGAGGCGCCACGGAGGGGGCCCCATCCCGGTGCTGACAGTGCCCACCGCGCCCTACGAGGACCGGCGGCCGGCCGGCGGCGGGGGTCTGCGGCTACCTACCGGCCTCTTCGAGGGCCAGCGCAACTAACTGCCCAAATTCATCCAGAGCGTGCTATCGTCCATCGACCTGCGCGACCGCCGGGGCTGCACCACGGTGGTGGGCAGCGATGGCAGGTACTTTAGCAGGACGGCCATCGAGATCGTGGTGCAGATGGCTGCGGCCAACGGGGTGAGTGTCCGGATGCCCCTCGCTTCCCGCCGCGCTGCCGCCATGCCCTCTCCTAGCCCTTGTCCCCCTGCTGCCTCCGGGCCCAGCTGGGAGGCCCCTGCCCGGCCCAGGCTTTGCTTCCTCACTCCCGCGTCCTCACCCTCCAGCGCCCCACTCCCGCCGCGCTCGCAGCCTCCCCGGCGCACCCCGGACACTGGGTTCTATTAGTACCCATCGCCCCCAAAAGCCTTGAGGGGTGTCCGTCGTTCCTTGAGCCACTCCGGGTGCCCTGGACTCTTCTCCGAGTCTGCACACATCCCGCACCTGCTCATTTTTCTTTCGGACATTCTCTTACCCGGCCCTGTAGATTCCAAGGCAGCTCCCAGTTTTCCATATTGTTCCCAACGCGTTCACTGCCCACAGTCCCCACACAAACTTCTTTCCCAGGCTCACAACATAGTCCCTCTGCCCCGTGCCCTTTTTGCAATAATCTGCCAGTCCCCTAAGTCTTAGCTCTGCCTATTTAACAGTAGTGGTGTCTCAGAACACACACACACACACACACACACACACACACACACACGATCCCTGACATATTTGGCAAGAGTAGGTCCTGAAGGTTTTTAATATTTTGGTTCTTTAACCCAGTGGAATTACTGAATGATTTATTTAATTAGGGTAGGGATGGAGTGGATCCATTTGTTTGATGCTAAACAGCCTGAGCTCGCAGTTCCCAGGGGGCGTATCTCTAAATGGTCTGAAATGAAATTTGCAGTTTTTTTCTTAATGCAATTCCCAACTTCTCTCCAAATGCCTTTTGACATTTGACAACATTTCATGCCTCTTCCCCTTTCGCTTTTCATCCTTGTTTTCTCTCCCTTCTCCCACGACCTCGGTAGTCTTCTGCAATCCAGATTCTCAGACTTCGGGTTTTTCTCCCTCTGCCCCTTTCCTCTCTGTCCTATAACTAGAAGCATCTTTTGGCATAGACCCGTATCCCAGTTTCCTCTTTCCCAGGTCCAGCAGCATCTCAAGGACATCTAAAAGAGGGATACCTAACTTCAGGGGTCTCTGAATGATATGTGGGAAACATCGTCTAAAAAGGTAATTTTATCCTTAGTCATGCAACCAGACCCACACTCATAGAACTTGTCTTTAAGGGGAGTGTCTTGCAGATGTATAAATGAGTGTTAACATCTTTAAAAGCAAAACTGAACATTTCCCTGGCATTTGTATTCCCTCCTTCCTTCCCAACCCTTTCCTTTTCATTTTCTCATTTATTATTAAAAACATTTTTAAAGGATCTCCATGCTTCATATTTATCTACTATAATTCCTCCTTCTCGGTGTTGCAGGGATAGGGAAAGAGGATTTTTTAAAAAACACAATAAAAAGCAATTGGGAGAAACAGGGCCAGTGGTGTTGGGGTGGGTAGTGGAATTGTGATTTTTGACTCCAGTAGACAATGATGCTGGATATATGGGGTTTGATTTCTCTCTGGCTCCTCACTTGAGATTGATGAAGTTTGGCTAGAATCAGGGAGTTGAAGAGAGGTTGACAAATGGTCTTTCACTCTTCTCTGACAGGCTGTTCCTGTGGAGTGATGGAGAATAATGAGCCTTGGGAGAGCTATGGGAGCTCTCATACTCCTTCCCGAGCCAATTTTTTAGGGAGTGAGAGAAACATGGCCTGTCCAATACTTGTTGTGGGTCAGGATATTTTTGAAGCTACGGTTGTTGACTTGCATGGGAAAATTATTATGTCTTATTATTTCTTGTCCCACTTTACCATAAGGGCTCCTCAGCTTCTTACTTCAATGGGTCTTCCATGACACACACACTTTATTAACTCTAAGAGTGGAATTTATTTTAACAGATAATTAGCATAGGTCAATATATGCTTAAAATAGAGTCAAATTAAACGCACTAGCTGTTATAAAGGACAGCTGACAAAATCCACATAGAAGCATCGACTCTTAAATAATCTGAAAGTACTACTTCTAAGAGGGGCGGGCATGGGTGAAGGGAATGGTGGACATGTTTCAGAATTTCAAACGCCAACTTTAACCAATCGTTTCCTCATTTTGTTCACCTTCTTGGGGGCTTATGCTAAAGTGAAGTGAATAGCCATAAGGCTGGCTTCAGGAGAAAGGTGGTCTAAAAGAACTGGATAATTATAAGCAAAATTGGTCTCGAATGATTGAAAATTGATGAGAATGTGCTTGTCTCCTGATTTGGCATCCTGAGTTAGACTCAGGAATACTGAACATGGATCCCAAAGGCTTTGGTCTTTTTTGATATCCTCTTGGATAATCATAAGCAGGCTAGAAAAATAGGAAACTAGAATTTTTTCTCTTTGAACTGACAAATCTGACCAGTGGGCTGCATTCTCTATATCTGAAAAATCTTGGTTTTGATTGAAAAAGTTAATTTTACAAAGCAATTTTCTTTTTTTAAATTAAATTTCATTTTTTTTGACACAGGGTCTCACTTTGTTGCCCAGGCTGGAGTGCAATGGTACAGTCTTGGCTCACTGTAGCCTTGACCTCCCCAGATTCAGGTGATCTTCCCACCTCAGCCTCCTGAGTAGCTGGGGCTATAGGTGCACGCCACTACGCACACCTGATTTTTGTGTTTTTACTACACATAGGGTCTCTCTGTGTTGCCCAGTCTAGTCTCAAACTCCTGATCTCAAGAGATCTGCCTGCCTTGGCCTCCTAAAGTGTCATGAACCACCATGCCCAGCCTACAAAGCAATGTTCTAGGAAAAACTACAGTTACTCTTTGATTATGTAATTGCTGGAGAAGAAAAGCATGGCATTTCTAAAATGATGAACTATATTACTTATATTTTAATATCTCATAAAGTTTGAAATAGACATTTCAAACATAAACATGTATAAAAATTTTTATAAATTATAAAATCAAAAACATTTTACAATTATTTTATTATAAAATTATTATAGAATCAAAAACATTATGAATTTAAACAACTTTTTAAAAAATTTATTTTGGGATTTCCCATGGAGTGATGGAGAATAATGAGCCTTGGGAGAGCTATGGCAGCTCTCATACTCCTTCCTGGGCCAACTTTTTTAGGAAATGGGAGAAATATACCCTGTTCAATGTTTATTGTGGGTCAGGATATTTTTGAAGCTATAGTTGTTGATTTGCTTCAAACTTTAAAAAAATTATTATAAAATTATGGGATGTAAAAAAATTTATTATAAAACTTTGAAATTTTCAAACTTTCAGAAAAGCAGAGAGATGAGATGAATGGCACTCACAGGCAAGCATAGAACGTAGATTGTAAACATTTTGCTATATTTGTGTCATGACTATTTTTTGCTTGTGTTTGAAAGTATATTAAAGAAAATGATATTTTACCCCTAAATTCTTTAGTACAGATTTCTAAAAAAATAAGAACATTTTCCTGTATAGTTACAAAATCATCTTTTCAAACAAAATAAAAAATGGCTTTTTTATATCATTTATTACCCAGTCCACATTCAGATTTCCTCAATTATTATGAAATGTCCTTTTATTTTTTGAGACAAAGTCTTGCTCTTTCACACAGCCTGAAGTGCAGTGAAACAATCATAGCTCATTGCAGCCTCAAACTCCTGGGCTCAAGTGATCTTCCTGCCTCAGCTTCCTGAGTAGCTAGGACTAGAGGTGCACACCACCATGCCCAGCTAATTTATTGTTTTTGTAGAGATGGAGGTCTTACTACGTTGCCCAGGCTGGTCTCAAACTCCTGGCCTCAAGTGATCCATCCAGCTTGGTCTCCCTGAAATATCTTTTGTGGCTGGTTTGTTCAAATTAGTTTCTTCTAATCAAGGGACACACATTGCATTTGATTATTTAGCTCAAGACTGTTTTAACCTGGCAAATACACATACTCTTTGTTTATGTATTTATTTAGTGAAATTGACTTGTTGAAAAACTAGTCAGTTCTCCTGTAGAATATTTCCCCTTCTGGAATTTTCTGGTTGCTTTTTATGGTGTCATTTAACTTTTCACTCTGTTTTTTCCTGGTTAACTGGAAGTTAGTTCTAAAGGCTTTTAGGCCTGCTATAACAAAATACCAAAAACTGGATGACTTATAAAGAACAGAAATTTATTTCTCACAGTCCTAGAGGCTAGCAACTTTAAAATCAAGGAGCATGTGGTTTTGATATCTGGTTAGGACCAACTTTCTGGTTCATAGATTGGCCTTCTTGCTGGGCCCTCACATAGTGGGAGAGACTAGCTAGCTCTCTGGGGCCTCTTTTATAAGGGCACTAATTCCAATCATGAAGCCTCTGTCCTTATGATCTAATGACCCCCTAAAGGCCCCACCTTTTAATACCAGCACCTTTGGGGTTAGGATGTCAGCATATTAATTTGGGGAAGACATACACGTTCAGCCCATTGCAAGGTTTAGTTAGATTCAGGTTCAACTTCTTTTTTTAAAGACTATTTCATAGGCAATAATGTGTATTCACATCCCATCATTAGTGATGGTGAGATGATCGCAAGGTTAGGGTGATCACTGCCTATCTCCTCTGCTATATTCCCCCTTGGGTCAAGCCAGTAGTCTGTGGCGTGAACTTTGTACCATGTGTATATTCAGTTATATTCTGTATCAATAGTTACTTGATTGTTTTAGCATTTATTAATGATCCTTGCTTGAGTTGATTATTTCATTAGGGGTTTCAAAATGGTGAATTTCTAATTCTCTAATTCTATCTACATGTTTTAGCTGGCATTTTTCTATAAGCAGACCATTTTCTTCACAACTGGGTTATTTGGCTACCCTGAAACATAGTTCCTTCCGGGAAGGCAGAACATATGTTTATTTCTGTCTTTTAAAAATTACTGGTGTTTGGAGTGAAGATTAGGTGAGCTAACTACCTCCACAGGTGACAAATGAATTTTGTTTTGTCTCACTTTTGCTTTTTTGAATATCACTGTGGCTGCTTGGATTTTTATATTTAATTTGAATGGATTAGGGAATAAATGAGAAGATAGGTTTTATCTGTTTCTGTAGTTTTTATGTGGCTGTGTGAACTTACTTTTAAAAATTCCCAGAAATATTTTAATTCCCCTTTAAAGATATAAACTATGTCATACTATAAAGCAAAAGAAAAACCAATCATGTGAAGAGTAAATAGTATCGTTTAAACGAATTGTGGTTAAGCTTAGTTTGTACCTAATTAGTTTTTTATTTTCTTTCTACTTTTATCTGCTTCAGAGCCTCTTCAGTGGTTTAGATCTTCTATGTGTCAAATTATTCTAATCTCTTAAAAAGTTTAAGAGCTAAAATACAACACAATGACTACAGGAATGCCCTTGTCCTTTTCTGGGTAGGTACACCTAAGGCAACTTCTTTTTCTCTTCTTTGTTCTCTTCTTCTTATTCTTAAATCATCTTCAATATTGGACAGATGACAGCACTATGCCTGCCTCAAGATATTTCTGACTTTTTCTTTTTCTTTCTTTTTTTTTTTTTGAGATGGAGTCTTGCTCTGTCACCCAGGCTAGAGTGCAGTGGCACAATCTTGGCTCACTACAACTTCTGTCTCCTGGGTTCCAGTGATTCTCCCAACTCAGCCTCCTGAGTAGCTGTGGTTACAGGCATGCACCACCACGCCTAGCTAATTTTTTGTATTTTTACTAGAGACGGGGTTTCACCATGTCGGCCAGGCTGGTCTTGAACTCCTGACCTCAAGGGATCTGCCTGCCTTGGCCTCCCAAAGTGCTGGGATTACACGTGTGAGCCACTGCACCCGGCCGTTTCTGACTTTTTCTAAAGTCTTCTTTCTCTGGAGATGACATTATATAATAGCACTGTTCAATAGAAGTTTCTTTGATGATGGAACTGTTCTATAATCTGCATTGTCCCAGCCACTAGCCATATGTGACTACTGTAACACTTGAAATGTGGCTAGAGCAACTGAAGAACTGAATTTTGCATTTTACTGAATTGTAATTAATTAAAATAGAAATGCAAATAACCATAAGTGGTTAGTAGCTACCATACTGGACAGCAAAGATCTATAATTCAGCATTTAAAATCGATTTTGTTTTGTTTTCAAAAATGGAGTCAGACTGTTACAACCCAAAAGAACTGTAGGTTAAATTAAGGTAAAACCCCAAATACTACATACACATTTGGGAAATCCAGACCAGATTTTTTCATGTGATAACCACACCCTCTTTTGACTTTAGCCTTGGAGGTAATGGAGTATGGCAGAAAAAACCCTCTATCAGCAGCTGGAAGACTCACATTCTTTTCCTAGCTCTGCCATATATTGACCAAAAGAGTCAAAGTCCATTCAGATGGTTGAAGGGCCTTGGAATTTTGTTTTTGGTTTTCACATACAAGTTGGAGGGCAGATGCGTTAGCCTCTTGAAATACCCAGAAACCACTTGTTTCCTCATCTAAAAATCAGGTATGACAGGATCATGTAATTATCCTGGAAATCAGATGAAGCACTGCATATGAAAGCACTTTGTAACATCGATAGCACTGGGAAATGTAAAGACCTTTTACTGAAATATAAAGGTGTATGGTCAACTGAATATATCTCAGATAGTTAGGATTTGACTGTATATATTGAATATAACCTGTAGTGGGCCCCTTGGTAAACAGCTTACAGTTTTGTTGCAAGTTTTAGCCAAGAGAAAATTTATTTGTTGACTAGTCATGCCCTTTATTGGCCACATGATGAGCAGCCAAGATATTAACACACAGTGCACCTTGCAGAATTCAAGAATGTCTCAGTGTCTTGTGAACTAGGAAGCTGAAATGCAGTGGTATGCAGAAGGCTGGCTCAGTAGGAGCCTTGGGAGTGTCCTCCAGATAGATGTTTGTGCAGGTTGTGTTTGATTCCAGTTGGCCATGAAAAGCTGGTTGCTCTAAAGAATGAGAATATACTTGGTTTTGCATTTACTAGAACTATCTGGGGAACAAATCTTGGGGTGGAAGAAAGAAGGGAGGGAGGGAAAGCTGTGCTTCAATACCTAGGGCTTCTTTCCTGGAATGGATCTGAGAATCTGGGATTGGGTGGCTAATAGCTCATCTCTAGAAGGGAGAAAGAACTGGGTGGTGATGGCTTTGTATTTTCTATTGGAGTTCACTAGAGAATAGGTGAATGGAATGGGCTGCTATGATCCAGACATTAGGGAGGACAGGTTTGTGATACATTAGAAAACTTGAATGAGCCCTTCTATGATTCTCTCTTCCCTCTTTCTGCTTCCCGTTCTTAATCACCATCCGCAGGTTGTGGAATTAGCAAATCTATTATGTGAGCAATAGCAAACTTACAAGAGCCCTTGGCTCCATCTATCTCCCTGTTTGTGTCAGTTCCTTCTGGATGCTTTTAGTCTGTGGTCTTCATTCACTCTTTTTATGGGGAAGTAAAAGGAGTGGGACAGATTATGAGAACAGCTGGGTCCTCCCAGTTTCTGGGGTGGTTATTTTAAGCTTTGTTTAATGTGTCCAGAGACCCAGATGGCATTTTTAACTAAGCTGCTTTATTAAATCTTGTGATAAAGCATAGTGATGTTTATTGAAAAGGCAGACACGCATCAGCAACATTATGCGTGAAACTTGCTCTAAGAATTTTCTATAAAACATCTGTTCTCTTTGAGCCTTTTGTGAACTCTGGAAGTTTGCTAGTTTCTATACAGACTTGAGGACAAGAAGTTGGAACCCACTTTTGGAGATGTCCAAGCATAGGTATTGGAATCATTAATCCTAACCCTCTCAGTTTTAAGGCCCCGGATACCCTTCTGTTAGACAACAGTAACATGAGCAAGCACTGTAATAACCTTTAAACAAGATGATTTGGAAATAATGGACAAGAAAAATTAGTATAAATTGTTTGGGGATTTTAAAATTAAAGATAAAAAGCTAGGGCTTCAATGACCTGTGCCAGCCTATAGCCTTAAGAGTCAATTTGCAAACACTCAAGATTTGGCCAATATGCCTCTACTACTTCTACTTAACACAGTCAAAGGGAAATTTTTAGATTCTTTCATCTGATTTGACTCTCTTAGTTACGAATAAGAGGATATCTAGAATATATATGTGACTTGTTAAAATGAAAATCCACCTTCTCTGAGTCTTCAAATATCTTTCATATCTTACATTTTTTAGTCACATCAACTTTTGAAGTCATGTCCGTAGTTGTATGAAAAGAAAAATTTCAGGAACATTCATCCTCAAAAGTTCTTTTTCTTAGTCTGAAGTCGTAGAAGCATTTGACTTTTACTTTCTCTTTTTAAGTTTGTACTAGTAGGTATTTTGTATAAATATAATATTTAATTATTGCCTTTGTATTCTTTTTCTCTAGTAAACATCCTGGTTTTTAGCTATCAATATGTAGTTTTACATTTAGGGATTTCTAATGGAAAGAGAAAGGAATCTGAAATCAGAGGACGAGAGTTTATTCTACTTGACGAAACACATACACAATACTGGAAGGAGAGTTTTACAACAAATATTTAATATCTATGACATGTAAAACGTTTTTTGAAATCAAGAAAATTCAAACAATTCAATACAAATATCATCAATAATAAGACATGAACAGGTGGCCAACCTTATTAATAACCAGAGAAATATAAATTAAAACAATCCATCAACTTGTAAAAAAGATGAAATTACCCAGAGTTGGTGTAGGTGATGGAAAATTGTCATGTTTGTATACTGTTCATAGAAGTTAAATTGACATAACTTTTTGGTCAGGAAATTTGGAAGTATATATCTAAATTAATAGAGTAGTTTTCTAATAACCTGGGAAACTCTTAATCTAAGAATCTTTACTGTAGATTTTTCTAGAACAAATGTACAAACATCTGTGTACAAGGGTACTCACTGCAGCATTTTGCTAAGGAAAAACTCAGAAAAAATCTATATGTTCAACAGAGAACAGGTACATAATTTATGACACAACTGCACAATATACACCACTAAAATAAAGGATATAAATTTATATGTAGTATGAAAAAGATGTGAATGATAGCTTGTTGGTGAAAAACAGCAATGACTGGAATATTGTGTGTAACGTAATCCTGCTTTTCTGTATATAATGTAGGCATAGAAAATAGGATTGAAAAGACATACTCTAGTCAACAGTGTATATAGCTTGGGTGGAGGGGGTGTATAATGGGGAAGGAGAGTCCCTTTTCCTATCTATTCCATATACATCTCTGGATTTAAAAGATCATACATGCATATGCATTACCTTCAAAATTAAAATGATAAAGACAAAAGGAGAAGCTTTGGATTTGAATCATGATACTACTGTTTGCAACTTCTATGACCGTGGGGAAGTCGCCTAGCCTCCTGGGGTTTATTTCCTCATTTATAAAAATAGGGAAAGTAATAATACTTGTCTACATATCTTCTAGGGTTGTTGGGAGGATTGAATGTGATAATGGGTTACAGCATTATGAATTATTTATTCATAGAACACAATTATTATAAAAATATTTTGCTCTGATTAAAATAAAAGAAGGATGAGATCGTGTGTGTTTTTCAGTCCTAGTAGCTTTACTAACCAGAAAGCGCCTGCTGATGTGGTGATCACAGTTGCTTTGGTGCAGCTTCCTGTTGACTTTTGGCAATTCTCCACGCTGCTAGCTAAGGCTGAGGTGGCGACTGTGGAAGGTGTGATCTCCTCCCCCTCCCAGCACACATTTGTGTGCATACTCACACTCATGCACACACAAACACACACATGCACACTCTATCACAGTACATGAGGTGGCAGCAGCTGCTCCGGCATAGACTTTCACACAACATAAAGGGCTTTTTTGGTGTGGTCTGTGCATTATTTCCTGTTAAGCATGAGCTGAGTCAGTGCCATGCTTTTCCATCTGAAACCTTTCTGAGGCTCAGGCTGTGTTAAGAGCAAACCCTCTCCCCTCCATGCCCACCCCATGGCCCTCTACTGAAGCCAGATCATAATCTGCTCATTTCATGAGGATTTTCAAACCGAATGGACTGGGCCATGTGAGAGATCACTGAAAGGAACAGACCAAGCAGAGGCTAAGAGACTCCACGCTAATCTGCTGAGTCATCTGAAAATGCACAGCTGTGGCAGCTCACGGTGCTTTAAAGTACTTTGGCAGGATGTTTGTTCAGGGGGCCTGTTCCTGCAGCCCTGCTGAATGTTTGGTTAGGAGGCATAATCATTTTTTGGACAGGATCTCCCAAATGCAAAGTGATAGATGCTAATGTGGAATATAATACAGAAGATACAGCTTGGATGTCATAAATAACAATAAATTGTTTAATCTTGCTGAGTTGTAAATATATGATTGCCAGAGGTCTTTAGTTCACTGGAACATAGTATGGGGGCAGGGGCACTTAGCAAATAGGCAGTTATTATTTTCCAACCAGACAGAAACTGGTCTGATGAAATTTATCTAAAAAGGCATACACATGTATTTTAATTAATTGTGACAATTACTCAGAGAAAACACATGGCCCTAAAGAGGCTGAGGGTTTTTTTGTTCTACCTATAAATGTATATGTATATTCACCTATATTCTACCTATGTATAAGTAAGAGAATGAGTTTTTGTTTTGGGGATATATATTTATACGTATCTATACAGACAGATATACACATACTTAATTTCTGTGTACCTATTAAGGTGCGGTGACAGATGGAAAGTATTTTTAAGCATTTAGATAGCTTATTCTATAGCATATGTGTGCATATAGCCCCCCCATAAAGCTTTGTCTCTTTTCTGGATATATTTAACAAGAGGCTAGAACAGAGTCCAAAATGTCAGAAACGTTTGAACATTCCATAGAAATGAAGGAGGAGTTTCCAAATGACCTATGTTTCTATGGCAATAAATAGAACTTGTGCTGAGTTGGATGGGTCAGGAGTAAGGAATATTAACAGTGTAAGTATGGCTATTCCAGGCAGAAATCTACCTTGTAAGAACAGCTTTGTGCAGTGAGCTCGACAACATTGATCAGTTAGCAGTCTGGTTCAGTACAACATTGATCAGGTAGCAAGACGGTTCGGCAGTGCCAGTCGGAGACACAGATAGGGACAATCAAAGAAGATGCAGGTCAGGACAAGGATGCAGACATGTACCTGTCACTACCATGGACTTCAGCAGCTTCTTAGTGAGCAGGTTTATGATCAAAGAAGAAAGACAACGTTGATATGTAGGCATGTTACAATTAATTTGCTGTTTAGTTACTAGCAAACTACATCCAGTTTTTAGTTTTTAGGTTTTTTTTTCTTTTTTCTTTTTTGAAACAGGTTCTTGTTCTGTCATCCAGGTTGGAGTGCAGTCGTTATCCAAGCTCACTGCAGCCTTAAAATCCTGGGCTCCGTAGATCCTCCCACCTCAGCCTCCCGAGAAGCTGGGACTACAGGTGCACACCACCATGGCCAGCTAATATTTCTAATTTTTTTGTAGAGATGAGGCCTTGCTGTATTGCCCAGGCTGCTCTTGAGCTCCTGGCAGTGTAGATATTTCCATGTTTATACAGATGATGGTGTAGATATTTCCATGTTTATACAGATGAGTGTGTAGATATTTCCATGTTTTTAAAGATGGCGGTGTAGATATTTCCATGTTTATAGAGATGGCGGTATAAATATTTCCATGTTCATACAGATCACGGTGTAGTTATTTCCATGTTTATAGAGATAGCGGTGCAGATATTTCCATGTTTATACAGATAGCGGTTTAGATATTTCCATGTTTATACAGACCGAGGTGTAGATATTTCCATGTTTATACAGATAGCGGTGCAGATATTTCCATGTTTGTACTGATGGCGGTGTTGATGTTTCCATCTATACACAGATGACCGTGTAGATATTTCCATGTTTATACAGATGGCGGCACAGATATTTACATGAATATGTAGATGGCGGTGTAGATATTTCCATGCTTATACAGATAGCGGTGTAGATATTTCCATGTTTATATAGATAGCGGTGTAGATATTTCCATGTATATACACATGGCTGTGTAGATATTTCCATGTCGATACAGATAACTTTGTAAGTTTTTCCATGTTTATACAGATGGCGGTGAAGATATTTCGATGTTTATAGAGATAGAAGTGGAGATATTTGCATGTTTATACAGATAGCGGTGTAGATATTTCCATGTTTATACTGATCGCGGTGTAGATATTTCCATGTTAATAGAGATGGCGGTGTAGATATTTCCATGTTCATAGAGATAGCGGTGTTGATTTTTCCATGTTTATAGAGATAGTGGTGTGGATATTTCCATGTTTATACAGATAGCGGTGTAGATATTTCCATGTTTATAGAGATGGCGGTGTAGATATTTCCATGTTTATACAGATCACGGTGTAGATATTTCCATGTTTATACAGATCTCGGTGTAGATATTTCCATGTTTATACAGATCATGGTGTAGATATTTTCATGTTTATACAGATCGCGGTGTTGATATTACCATGTTTATAGAGATAGCGGTGCAAATATTTCCACATTGATACAGATAGCGGTGTAGTTATTAGCATGTTTATACAGATAGCGGTGTAGATATTTCCATGTATAAACAGATCTCTGTGTAGATATTTCCATGTTTAAACTGATGGAGGTGTAGATATTTCCTTGTTTATACAAATAGCGTTGTATTTATTTGCATGTTTATACAGATAGCGGTGTAGATATTTCGATGTATATACAGACGGCTGTGTAGATATTTCCATGTTAATACAGATGGCCGTGTAGATATTTCCATATTTATACTGATAGCGGCTTAGCTATTTCCATGTTTATACAGACCGCGGTGTAGATATTTCCATGTTTATACAGATACCGGTGTAGAAATTTCCATGTTTATACAGACCGCAGTGTAGATATTTCCATGTTTATACAGATAGCAGTGTAGATATTTCCATGTTTGTACAGATGGCGGTGTTGATGTTTCCATCTATACACAGATTGTCGTGTAGGTATTTCCATGTGTATACAGATGGCATTGTAGATATTTCCATGTTTATACAGATGGTGGTGTAGATATTTCCATGTTTACACAGATGACTGTATAGGTATTTCCATGTTTTTACAGATGGCATTGTACATATTTCCATGTTTATACAGATCACGGTGTAGATATTTCCATGTTTATGGAGATAGCGGTGTAGATATTTCCATGTTTATGGATATAGCGGTGTAGATATTTCCATATTTATACAGATAGCGGTTTAGCTATTTCCATGTTTTTACAGACCGCGGTGCAGATATTTCCATGTTTATACAGATAGCGGTGTAGTTATTTCCATGTTTATATAGATAGCGGTGTAGATATTTCCATGTATATACACATGTCTGTGTAGATTTTTCCATGTTTATACAGATGGCGGTGTAGATATTTCCATGTTTATACCAATAACTTTGTAAGTATTTCCATGTTTATACCGATGGCGGTGTAGATATTTCGAAGTTTATAGTGATAGCAGCGGAGATATTTCCATGTTTATAGAGATAGCGATGTAGATATATCCACGTTTATACTGATCGCGGTGTAGATATTTCCATGTTTATAGAGATAGCTGTGTAGATATTTCCATGTTTATACACATAGCGGTGTAGATATTTCCCTGTTTATACAGATCGCGGTGTAGATATTTCCATGTTTATGCAGATCGCGGTGTAGATATTTCCATGTTTTTACAGATAGCGGTGTAGGTATTTCCATGTTTTTACAGATATTGGTGCAGATATTTCAATGTTTACACAGATTGCGGTGTAGATATTTCCATCTTTCTACAGATGGCATTGTAGATATTTCCGTGTTTATACAGATGGCGGTGTAGATATTTCCATGTTTATATAGATGGCAATGTAGTTATTTTCTTGTTTATGTAGATGGCATTGTAGATATCTCCATGTTTAAAGAGATGGCGGTGTATATATTTCCATGTTGATGGAGATAGCGGTGTAGATATTTCCATGTTTATAGAGATAGTGGTGTAGTTATTTCCATGTTTATAGAGATAGCGGTGTAGATATTTCCATATTTCTACAGAGGACTGTGTAGATATTTCCATGTTTGTACAGATGGCAGTGTAGATATTTACATGTTTATAGAGATAGCGGTGTAGATATTTTCATGTTTATACAGATTGCGGTGGAGATATGTCCATGTTTATACAGATAGCAATGGAGATATTTCCACGTTAATACACATAGCGGTGTAGATATTTCCATGTTTATACAGATAGTGGTGTAGATATTTCCATGTTTATACAGATCGTGGTTTATATATTTCTATGTTTATACAGATAGCGGTGTAGAAATTTCCATGTTTATACAGACCGCAGTGTAGATATTTCCATGTATATAGAGATAGCCGTGTAGATAATTCCATGTTTGTACAGATGGCGGTGTTGATGTTTCCATCTATACACAGATTGCCGTGTAGGTATTTCCATGTGTATACAGATGGCAATGTAGATATTTCCATGTTTATACAGATGGTGGTGTAGATATTTCCATGTTTATACAGATAGCAGTGTAAATATTTCCATGTTTATACAGATCACGGTGTAGATATTTCCATGTATATATAGAGAGCGGTGTAGATATTTCCATGTATGTACACATGGCTCTGTAGATATTTCCATGTTTATACAGATGGCGGTGTAGATATTTCCATGTTTCTACAGATAACTTTGTACATATTTCCATGTTTATACAGATGGCGGTGTAGATATTTCGATGTTTATAGAGACAGCAGTGGAGATATTTCCATGTTTATACAGAAAGTGGTGTAGATATTTCCATGTTTATACTGATCACGGTGTAGATATTTCCATGTTTATAGAGATGGCGGTGTAGATATTTCCATGTTCATAGAGATAGCGGTGTTGATTTTTCCATGTTTATAGAGATAGCTGTGTGGATATTTCCATGTTTATACAGATAGGGTGTAGATATTTCCATGTTTATAGAGATGGCAGTGTAGATATTTCCATGTTTATACAGATCACGGTGAAGATATTTCCATGTTTATACAGATCGCGGTGTTGATATTACCATGTTTCTAGGGATAGCGGTGCAAATATTTCCACATTTATACAGATAGCGGTGTAGTTATTAGCATCTTTATACAGATAGCAGTGTACATATTTCCATGTGTTAACAGATGTCTGTGTACATATTTCGATGTTTAAACAGATGGTGGCGTAGATATTTCCTTGTTTATACAAATAGCGGTGTAGTTATTTCCAAGTTTATACAGATAGCGGTGTAGATATTTCCATGTTTATACACATGACTTTGTAGTTATATCCATGTTCATACAGATGGCGGTGTAGATATTTCCATGTTTATAGAGATAGCTGTGTAGATATTTCCATGTTTATACAGATAGCGGTGCAGATATTTCCATGTTTATACAGATCGGGGTGTAGATATTTCCATTTTTATACAGACAGCAGTGGAGATATTTCCATGTTTATACACATATCGGTGTACATATTTCCATGTTTATAGAGACAGCGGTGAAGGTATTTCCATGTTGATACAGATAGCGGTGCAGATATTTCCATGTTTATACAGATGCCTATGCAGATATTTCCATATTTATACAGAGGGCTGTGTAGATATTTCCATGTTTATACAGATTGCAGTGTAGATATTTCCATGTTCCTACACATGACTGTGTAGGTATTTCCATGTTTATACAGATGGCTTCGTAGATATTTCCATGTTTATAGAGATAGCGATGCAGATATTTCCATGTTTATACAGATCGTGGTGTAGATATTTCCATGTTTATACAGATACCGGTGTAGATATTTCCATGTTTATACAGACCGCAGTGTAGATATTTCCATGTTTACAGAGATAGCGGTGCAGATATTTCAATGTTTATACAGATGGCGGTGTTGATGTTTCCATCTATACACAGATTGCCGTGTAGGTATTTCCATGTGTATACAGATGGCATTGTACATGTTTCCATGTTTATACAGATGGTGGTGTAGATATTTCCATGTTTATACAGATGACTGTATAGCTATTTCCATGTTTTTACAGTTGGCATTGTAGATATTTCCATGTTTATAGAGATAGCAGTGTAGATATTTCCATGTTTATACAGATGGCGGTGTAGAGATTTCCATGTTTATACAGATAACGTTGTAGATACTTCCATGTTTATACAGATAGCCGTGTAATATTTCCATGTTTATTCAGATCACGGTGTAGATATTTCCATGTTTATACAGATCGCGGTGTAGATATTTCCATGTTTATACAGACAGCAGTGGAGATATTTCCATGTTTATACACATAGTGGTGTACATATTTCCATGTTTACAGAGACAGCGGTGTAGGTATTTCCATGTTGATACAGATAGCGGTGCAGATATTTCCATGTTTATACAGATGCCTATGCAGATATCTCCATATTTATACAGATGCCTGTGCAGATATTTCCATATTTATACAGAGGGCTGTGTAGGTATTTCCATGTTTATACAGGTGGCAGTGTAGATATTTCCATGTTCCTACACATGACTCTCTAGGTATTTCCAAGTTTATACAGATGGCTTCGTAGATATTTCCATGTTTATAGAGATAGCGGTGCAGATATTTCCATGTTTATACAGATAGCGGTGTAAATATTTCCATGTTTATACAGATATTGGTGTAGATATTTCCATGTTTATACAGATACCGGTGTAGATATTTCCATGTTTATACAGACCGCAGTGTAGATATTTCCATGTTTATAGAGATAATGGTGTAGATATTTCCATGTTTGTGCAGATGGCGGTGTTGATGTTTCCATCTATACACAGATTGCCGTGTAGGTATTTCCATGTGTATACAGATGGCATTGTAGATATTTCCATGTTTATACAAATGGTGGTGTAGATATTTCCATGTTTATACAGATGACTGTATAGGTATTTCCATGTTTTTACAGATGGCATTGGAGATATTTCCATGTTTATAGAGATAGCAGTGTAGATATTTCCATGTTTATACAGATGGCGGTGTAGATATTTCCATGTTTATACAGATAACGGTGTAGATATTTCCATGTTTATACAGATAGCCATGTAAAATTTCCATGTTTATACAGATCACGGTGCAGATATTTCCATGTTTACAGAGATAGCGGTGTAGATATTTCCATCTTTGCACAGATTGCTGTGTAGATATTTCCATATTTACGCAGATAGCTGTGTAGATATTTCCAAGTTTACACAGATAGCTGTGTAGATATTTCCATGTTTAAACACATAGCGTGGTAGATATTTCCGTGTTTATACCGATTACGGTGTAGATATGTTCATGATTATACAGATAGCGGTGTGGATATTTTCATGTTTATACAGATAGCGGTGGTGATATTTCCGTGTTTATAGAGACTGCGGTATAGATATTTCCATGTTTATACAGAGAGCGGTGTAGATATTTCCATGTTTACAGAGATAGCAGTGTAGATATTTCCATCTTTGCACAGATTGCTGTGTAGATATTTCCATTTTTACACAGATAGCTGGGTAGATATTTCCAAGTTTACACAGATAGCTGTGTAGATATTTCCATGTTTACACAGATAGCATTGTATATATTTTCATGTTTAGACAGACAGCGGTGTAGATATTTCCATGTTTATACAGATAGCGGTGTAGATATTTCCATGTTTATACAGATAGCGGTGGAGATATTTCCCTGTTTATACAGATAGCGATGTAGATATTTCCATGTTTATACAGATAGCGGTATAGATATTTCCATGTTTATAGAGATAGCGGTGTAGATATTTCCATGTTTATACAGATGGCTGTGTAGATATTTCCATGTGTGTACAGATGGCAGTGTAGATATTTCCATGTTTATACACATGGCGCTGTAGCTATTTCCATGTTTATACAGATGGCAGTGTAGATATTTCCATGTTTATATAGATAGCGGTGTAGATATTTCCATGTTTACAGAGATAGCGGTGTAGATATTTCCATCTTTGCACAGATTGTGGTGTAAGTATTGCTAAATTTACACAGATAGCGGTGTAGATATTTCCAAGTTTACACATATAGCTGTGTACATATTTCCATGTTTACAGAGATATCATTGTAGATATTTCCATATTTATACAGATTGCGGTGTAGATATTTTCATGTTTATACAGCCCGCGGTGTAGATATTTCCATCTTTATACAGATGGCAGTGTAGATATTTCCAAGTTTATACAGATAGCGGTGTAGATATTTACAAGTCTATAGAGGTAGCGGTGTAGGTATTTCCATATTTATACAGATTGCGGTGTAGGTATTTCCATCTTTATACAGATGGCGGTGTAGATATTTCCATGTTTATACCGATGGCAGTGAAGATATTTCCATGTTTATAGAGATAGTGGTGTAGATATTTCCATGTTTATACAGATGGCGGTGTAGAAACATCCATGTTTCTGAAAATGGCGGTGTATATATTTTCATGTTTATAGAGATGGCGGTGTAGATATTTCCATGTATATAGAGATTGCAGTGTAGATATTTCCATGTTTATAGAGAAATCGGTGTTGGTATTTCCATGTTTATAGAGATAGCGGTGTGGATATTTCAATATTTATACAGAGAGCGTTGTAGGTATTTCCATGTTTATACAGATGGAGGTGTAGATATTTCCTTGTTTATACAGATATCGGTGTAGATATTTCCAGGTTTATACAGAGAGCGGTGTGGATATTTCCACGCTTTACAGATAGTGGTGTAGATATTTCCGTCTTTATACAGATAGCGGTGCAGATATTTCCATGTTTACACAAATAGCCGTGTAGATATTTCTATGTTTACACAGATAGAGTTGCAGATATTAGCATGTTTTTAAAGATAGCGGTGCAGATATTTCTGTGTTTCTACAGATAGCGGTGTGGCTATTTCCATGTTTATACAGAAAGCGGTGTGGGTATTTCCATGTTTATACAGATAGTGGTATAGATATTTCCATGTTTATAGAGATGACTGTCTAGATATTTCCATGTTTATACAGCTTTCCATGTAGTTCTTTCCATGTTTATACAGATGGTGGTGTAGATATTTTCATGTTTATAGAGATAAAGAAGTAGATATTTCCATGGTTATACAGATAGCGGTGTAGACATTTCCATGTTTAGAGAGAGAGCGTTGTAGATATTTCCATATTTATACAGATAGCGGTGTAGATCTTTCCAGGTTTATACAGATAGCGGTGTAGATATTTCCATGTTTATACAGATAGCGGTGTGGGTATTTCCATGTTTATACAGATAGTGGTGTAGATATTTCCATGTTTATAGAGATGACTGTCTAGATATTTCCATGTTTATACAGCTTTCCGTGTAGTTATTTCCATGTTTATACAGATGGTGGTGTAGATATTTTCATGTTTATAGAGATAACGAAGTAGATATTTCCATGTTCATACAGATAGCGGTGTAGACATTTCCATGTTTAGAGAGAGAGCGTTGTAGATATTTCCATATTTATACAGATAGCGGTGTAGATCTTTCCAGGTTTATACAGATAGCGGTGTAGATATTTCCATGTTTATGCAGATAGCTGTGTAGATATTTCCATGTTTATAGAGATGGCGTTGTAGGTATTTCCATGTTTATAGAGATAGCGGTGTAGATATTTCCATTTTTATACAACTCGCAGTGCAGATATTTCCATCTTTATACAGATGGTAATGAAGATTTTTCCACGTTTATACAGATAGTGGTGTAGATATTTCCATGTTTATACAGATGGCGGTGTAGATACAGCCAGGTTTCTGAAGATGGCGGTGTAGATATTTTCATGTTTATAGAGATTGCAATGTAGATATTTCCAAGTTTATGCAGATGGCGCTGTAGATATTTCCATGTTTATAGAGATGGCGTTGTAGTTATTTTTATGTTTATAGAGAAAGCGGTGTAAATATTTCCATGTTTATAGAGATGGTGGTGTAAGTATTTTCATGTTTATAGAGATAGCGGTGTAGATATTTCCATGTTTATACAGATAGCGGTGTTGGTATTTCCATGTTTATACAGAGAGCGGTGTAGATATTTCCATCTTTATACAGCTCGCGGAGTAGATATTTCCATCTTTATACAGATGGCAGTGTAGATATTTCCATGTTTATACAGATAGCGGTGTAGATATTTCCATGTCTATAGAGATAGCAGTGTAGGTATTTCCATATTTATACAGATTGCGGTGTAGATATTTCCATCTTTATACAGATGGCCGTGTAGATATTTCCATATTTATACAGATAGCAGTGAAGATATTTCCATGTTTATACAGATAGTGGTGTAGATATTTCCATGTTTTTACAGATGACTGTGTAGTTATTTCCATGTTTATACAGACGGCGGTGAAGATATTTCCATGTTTATACAGATAGCGGTGTAGATATTTCCCACTTTATACAGATAGTGTTGTAGATATTTCCATGTTTATAGAGATAGCGCTGTAGATATTTCCATCTTTATACAGATAGCGGTGTAGATATTTCCATGTTTATACAGATGGCTGTTTAGATATTTCCATGACTGTACAGATGGCGGTGTAGATATTTCCATGTTTATACAGATGGCGCTGTAGATATTTTCATGTTTATACAGATGGCAGTGTAGATATTTCCATGTTTATATAGATAGCGGTGTAGATATTTCCATGTTTACAGAGATAGCGGATTTAGATATTTCCATCTTTGCACAGATTGCGCTGTAGGTATTGCCAAATTTACCCAGATAGCGGTGTAGATATTTCCAACTTTACACAGATAGCTGTGTAGATATTTCCATGTTTACAGAGATAGCATTGTATATATTTCCATGTTTATACAAATTGCGGTGTAGTTATTTCCATGTTGATACAGATAGCGGTGTAGATATTTCCACGTTTATACAGGTAGCGGTGTAGAAATTCCCATGTTTATACAGATTGCTTTGTAGACATTTCCATCTTTCTACAGATGTCAGTGTAGATATTTCCAAGTTTATACAGATGGCAGAGTAGGTATTTCCATGTTTACACAGATATCTGTTTAGATATTTCCATGTTTATGCAGATGGCGGTGTAGATATTTCCATGTTTATAGAGATGGCGGTGTAGTTATTTCTATGTTTATAGAGATAGCGGTGAAAATATTTCCATGTTTATAGAGATGGTGGTGTAAGTATTTTCATGTTTATAGAGATAGTGGTGTAGATATTTCCATGTTTATACAGATAGCGGTGTTGGTATTTCCATGTTTATACAGATAGCGGTGTAGATATTTCAATGTCTATAGAGATAGCAGTGTAGTTATTTCCATATTTATACAGATTGCGGTGTAGATATTTAAATCTTTATACAGATGGCCGTGTAGATATTTCCATGTTTATACAGATAGTGAAGATATTTCCATGTTTATACAGATAGTGGTGTAGATATTTCCATGTTTTTACAGATGGCGGTGTAGATACATCCATGTTTCTGAAGATGGCGGTGTAGGTGTTTTCTTGTTTATAGAGAAGGCGGTGTAGATATTTCCATGTTTATACAGAGGACTGTGTAGGTATTTCCATCTTTATACAGATAGCAGTGTAGATATATCCATGTTTATAGAGATAGCAGTGTAGATATTTCCATCTTTATACAGATAGCGGTGTAGATATATCCATGTTTATACAGATGGCTGTGTAAATAGTTCCATGTTTATGGAGACGGCGGTGTACATATTTTCATGTTTATATACATGGCCGTGTAGATATTTCCATGGTTGTAGAGATTGCGGTGTAGATATTTCCATGTTTATAGAGATAGCGCTGTAGATATTTCCATGTTTACAAAGATATCAGTGTAGATATTTCAATCTTTGCAGAGATGGCTGTGTAGATATTTCCATTTTTACACAGATAGCTGTGCAGATATTTCCAAGTTTACACAGATAGCTGTGTAGATATTTCCATGTTTACACAGATAGCGTTGTATAGATTTCCAAGTTTATACAGATAGCGGTGTAGATATTTCCATGTTTATACAGATAGCGGTGTAGATATTTCCATGTTTATACAGATAGCGGTGTAGATATTTCCCTGTTGATACAGATAGCGATGTAGACATTTCCATGTTTGTAGAGATAGCAGTGTAGATATTTCCATGTTTATACAGATAGTGGTGTAGATATTTCCATGTTTTTACAGATGGCGGTGTAGATACATCCATGTTTCTGAAGATGGCGGTGTAGATGTTTTCATGTTTATAGAGAAGGCGGTGTAGATATTTCCATGTTTAGACAGATGACTGTGTAGGTATTTCCATGTTTATACAGATGGCGGTGAAGTTATTTCCATGTTTATACAGATAGCGGTGTAGATATTTCCAACTTTATACAGATAGTGGTGTAGATATTTCCATGTTTATAGAGATAGCGGTGTAGATATTTCCATCTTTATACAGATAGCGGTGGAGATATTTCCATGTTTATACAGATAGCCGTGTTGTTATTTCCATGTTTATACAACTGGCGTTGTAGATATTTCCATGTTTGTACAGCTCGCGATACAGATATTTCCATCTTTATATAGATGGCAGTGTAGATATTTCCATGTTTATACAGATAGCGGTTTACATATTTCCATGTATATACAGATGGCGGTGTAGATATTTCCATGTTTATACAGATATCGTTTTAGATATTTCCATGTTTATACAGATAGCTGTGTTGATATTTCCATGTTTATACAGATAGCGGTGTAGATTGTTCCATGTTTATGGAGATGGCGATGTAAATATTTTCATGTTTACAGAGATGGTGGTGGAGATATTTCCATGTTTATACAGATGACTGTGTAGATATTTCCATGTATATACAGATGGCGGAGAAGATATTTCCATGTTTATACAGATAAAGTTGGAGATATTTCCTTGTTTATACAGATCGTGGTGTAGATATTTCTAGGTTTATAAAGAGAGCCGTGTAGATATTTCCATGTTTACACAGGTAGCAGTGTACATATATCCATGTTTATACAGATCGTTGTGTAGATATTTCCATTTTCCTCAGATGGCAGTTTAGATATTTCCATGTTTATACAGATGGCGGTATAGAAATTTCCATGTTTATACAGACAGCGATGTAGATATTACCATGTTCATTCTGAAGGCGGTGTAGATATTTCCATGTTTACAGAGATGGCGGTGTAGATATTTCTATGTTTATAGAGATAGCGGTGTAGGTATTTCCATGTGTATAGAGATAGTGGTGTAGGTATTTCCATGTTTATAGAGATAGTGGTGTAGATATTTCCATGTTTATTCAGATAGCGTAGAAGTTATTTCCATGTTTATACAGATGGCGGTGTAGATAGTTTCATGTTTATGGAGATGGCCGTGTAGATATTTTCACGTTTATAGAGATGGCGGGGTAGATATTTCCATGTTTATAGAGATAGCGGTGTAGATATTTCCATGTTTATACAGATGGCGGTGTAGATATTTCCATGCTTATACAGATGGCAGTGTAGATATATCCATGTTGATACAGATAGCAGTGGAGATATTTCCATATTTATAAAGATAGCGTTGTAGATATTTCCATGTTTATACAGATAACGGTGTAGTTATATACATGTTTATACAGATAGCGGTGTAGATATTTCCATGTTTATACACATTGAGGTGTTGGTATTTCCATGTATATACAACTGGCATTGTAGATACTTCCATGTTTATACAGCTCGCGGTGTTATTATTTCCATCTTTATAGAGACGGCAGTGTAGATAATTCCATGTTTTTACCGATAGCGGTGTAGATACTTCCGTGTTTATACAGATGGTGGTGTAGATATTTCCATGTTTATGGAGATTACGGTGCAGATATTTTCAGGTTTATAGAGATGGCGGTGTAGATATTTCCACGTATATAGAGATGGCGGTGTAGACATTTCCATGTTTATAGAGATAGCGGTGTAGGTATTTCCGTGTTTATAGAGATGGCGGTGAGGATATTTCCATGTCAATGCAGATGGCTGTGTTGATGTTTCCATGTGCATACAGATGGCAGTGTAGATATTTCCATGTTTTAGCAGATTGTGGTTTCGATATTTCCATGTTTATAGAGATGAGTGTGTAGATATTTCCATGTTTATACAGATGGTGGTGTAAGTATTTCCATGTTTATAGAGATAGTGGTGTAGATATTCCCATCTTTATACAGATAGCGGTGTAGGTATTTCCATGTTTATAGAGAAAGCGGTGCAGATATTTCCATATTTATACAGATAGCTTTGTAGATATTTATATGTTTATAAAGATCGCGGTGTAGATATTTCCATGTTTATAGAGATGGCGGTGTAGATATTTCCATGTTTATACAGATAGCGGTGTAGATATTACCATGTTTACACAGATAACAGTGTAGATATTTCCATCTTTGAAAAGATTGCGGTGTGGATATTTCCATGTTTATTCAGATAGCGTTGTAGATATTTCCATGTTTACACAGATCTGTAGACATTTCCATTTTTACACAGATAGCATTATAGATATTTCCATGTTTATAGAGGTAGTGGTTTAGGTATTTCCGTGTTTATACAGATAGCTGTGCTGTTATTTCCATGTTTATACAGATAGCGGTGTAGATTGTTCCATGTTTATGGAGTTGGCGTTGTAGATATTTTCATGTTTATAGAGATGGTGGTGTAGATATTTATATTTTTATAGAGATGACTGTGTAGATATTTCCATGTTTATACAGATGGCGGTGTAGATATTTCCATGTTTATACAGATAGCGGTGGAAATATTTCCTTGTTTATAGAGATCGTGTTGTAGATGTTTCTATGTTTATACAGAGAGCCGTGTAGATATTTCCATGTTTTTAAAGGTAGCGGTGTTCATATTTCCATGTTTATACAGATCGTGGTGTAGATATTTCCATTTTCCTCAGATGGCAGTTTAGATATTTCCATGTTTATTCAGATGGCGGTGTAGATATTTCCATGTTCATTCAGAAGGCGGTATAGATATTTCCATGTTTACAGAGATGGCGGTGTTGGTATTTCTATGTTTATAGAGAGAGCGGTGTAAATATTTCCATGTGTATAGAGATGGTGGTGTAGGTATTTCCATGTTTATAATGACAGTGGTGTAGGTATTTCCATGTTTATATAGATGTCGGTGTAGATAGTTCCATGTTTATGGAGATGGCCATGTAGATATTTCCATGTTTATGCAGATAGCGGTATAGACATTTCCATGTGTATAGAGATAGTGGTGTAGATATTTCCTTATTTATACAAATAGCGGAGTAGATATTTCCATGTTTATACAGTTAGTGGTGTAGATAGTTCCATGTTTATACAGATAGCTGTGTAGATGTATCCATGTTTATACAGATTGTGGTGTAGATATTTCCATGTTTATACAGATAGCGGTGTACATATTTCCATGTTTATACAGAGAGTGGTGTAGATATTTCCATGTTTACAGAGATAGAGGTGTAGATATTTCCATATTTGCAAAGATTGCGGTGTAGATATTTCCATCTTCACACAGATTGCGGTGTACATATTTCCATGTTTAAACAGACGGCTGTGTACATATTTCCATGTTTACACAGATAATGTTGTAGATATTTCCATGTTTATACAGATTGCGGTGTAGATATTTACGTGTTTATAAAGATAGCGGTGTAGATATTTCCATGTTTATACAGATAGCGGTGTAGATATTTCCATGTTTATACAGACAGCGTTGTAGATATTTCCATGTTTATACAGAGGGTGTAGGAGATATTTCCATGTTTATACAGATAGCGGTGGAGATATTTCCATGTTTCTAGAGATGGTGGTGTAGATATTTCCAAGTTTATGCAGGTAGCGGTGTAGATATTTCCATGTTTACAGAGATATCGGTGTAGATATTTCCATATTTATACAGATAGCGGTTTAGATGTTTGTATACTTATTCAGATGGTGGTGTAGATATTTCCATGTTTATACAGATAGCGGTGTGGCTATTACCATGTTTATACAGATGGCAGTGTGGATATATCCATGTTTATACACATAGTGGATTAGATATTTCCATGGTTATAAAGATAGCAGTGAAGATATTTCCAAGTTTATAGAGATAGCGGTGGAGATATTTCCATGTTCATAGAGATAGCGATGGAGATATTTCCATGTTTGCACAGATAACGATGTAGATATTTCCATGTCTATGCAGATAGCGGTGTAGGTATTTCCGTGTTTATGCAGATAGCGGTGTTGATATTTCCATGTTTATAGAGATAGCCATGTAGATATTTCCATGTTTATACAGATAACGGTGTAGACATTTCCACGTTTATAGGGATAGCGGTGTGGATATTTCCATATTTATACAGATAGCTGTGTAGATATTTCCATGTTTATACGGATAGCGGTGTAGATATTTCCATGTTTATACAGATACCGGTGTAATTATTTCCATGTTTATACAGATGACTGTGTACATATTTCCATGTTTACACAGATGGCGGTGTAGATATTTACATGTTCATTCAAAAGGCGGTATAGATATTTCCATGTTTACAGAGATGGCGGTGTTGGTATTTCTATGTTTATAGAGATAGCGGTGTAAATATTTCCATGTGTATAGAGATGGTGGTGTAGGTATTTCCATGTTTATAATGACAGTGGTGTAGGTATTTCCATGTTTATACAGATGTCGGTGTAGATAGTTCCATGTTTATGGAGATGGCCATGTAGATATTTCCATGTTTATACAGATAGCGGTGTAGACATTTCCATGTGTATGGAGATAGTGGTGTAGATATTTCCTTATTTATACCAATAGAGGAGTAGATATTTCCATGTTTATACCGATAGTGGTGTATATATTTCCATGTTTATTCAGATAGCTGTGTAGATGTATCCATGTTTATACAGATTGTGGTGTAGATATTTCCATGTTTATACAGATAGCGGTGTAGATATTTCCATGTTTATACAGAGAGTGGTGTAGATATTTCCATGTTTACAGAGATAGAGGTATAGATATTTCCATATTTGCAAAGATTGCGGTGTAGATATTTCCATCTTCACACAGATTGCGGTGTACATATTTTCATGTTTAAACAGACAGCTGTGTACATATTTCCATGTTTACACAGATAGTGTTGTAGATATTTCCATGTTTATACAGATTGCGGTGTAGATATTTACGTGTTTATAAAGATAGCGGTGTAGATATTTCCATGTTTATACAGATAGCGGTGTAGATATTTCCATGTTTATACAGACAGCGTTGTAGATATTTCCATGTTTATACAGAGAGTGTAGGAGATATTTCCATGTTTATACAGATAGCGGTGTAGATATTTCCATGTCTATAGAGATAGCGGTGTCGGTGTTTCCATATTTATACAGATTGCGGTGAAGATATTTCCATCTTTATACAGATGGCGGTGTAGATATTTCCATGTTTATACAGATAGCGGTGTAGATATTTCCATGTTTACACAGATAGCGGTGTAGATATTTCCATGTTTATACAGACAGCGTTGTAGATATTTCCATGTTTATACAGAGAGTGTAGGAGATATTTCCATGTTTATACAGATAGCGGTGTAGATATTTCCATGTCTATAGAGATAGCGGTGTCGGTGTTTCCATATTTATACAGATTGCGGTGAAGATATTTCCATCTTTATACAGATGGCGGTGTAGATATTTCCATGTTTATACAGATAGCGGTGTAGATATTTCCATGTTTATACAGATAGCGGTGTAGATATTTCCATGTTTATACAGACAGCGTTGTAGATATTTCCATGTTTATACAGAGAGTGTAGGAGATATTTCCATGTTTATACAGATAGCGGTGTAGATATTTCCATGTCTATAGAGATAGCGGTGTCGGTGTTTCCATATTTATACAGATTGCGGTGAAGATATTTCCATCTTTATACAGATGGCGGTGTAGATATTTCCATGTTTATACAGATAGCGGTGTAGATATTTCCATGTTTACACAGATAGCGGTGTAGATATTTCCATCTTTGCACAGATTGCTGTTTAGATATTTTCATTTATACACAGATAGCTGTGTAGATATTTCCAAGTTTACACAGATAGCTGTGTAGATATTTCCATGTTTACACTTATAGCGTTGTAGATATTTCCATGTTTATACAGATAGCGGTGTAGATATTTCCATGTTTATACAGATAGCGGTGTAGATATTTCCATGTTTATAAAGATAGCGGTGCAGTTATATCCCTGTTTATACAGATATTGATGTAGATATTTCCATGTTTGTACAGATAGCGGTGTAGATATTTCCGTGTTTATAGAGATAGCAGTGTAGGTATTTCCATGTTTATACAGATGGCTGTGTAGATATTTCCATGTGTGTACAGATGGCGGTGTAGATATTTCCATATTTATAGAGATGGCGCTGTAGATATTTCCATGTTTATACAGATGGCAGTGTAGATATTTCCATGTTTATACAGATATCGGTATAGGTATTTCCATGTAAACAGAGATAGCGGTGTAGCTATTTCCATCTTTGCACAGATTGCGGTGTAGGTATTGCCAAATTTAAACAGATAGCATTGTAGATATTTCCAAGTTTACACGGATAGCTGTGTAGATATTTCCATGTTTACAGAGATAGCATTGTAGATATTTCCGTGTTTATACAGATTGCGGTGTAGTTATTTCCATGTTGATACAGATAGCGGTGTAGATATTTCCATGTCTATAGAGATAGCGGTGTCGGTATTTCCATATTTATACAGATTGCGGTGAAGATATTTCCATCTTTATACAGATGGCAGTGTAGATATTTCCATGTTTATACAGATGGCAGTGAAGGTATTTCCATGTTTATACAGATAGTGGTGTAGATATTTCCATGTTTATACAGATGGCGGTGTAGATACATTCATGTTTCTGAAGATGGCGGTGTAGATATTTTCATGTCTATAGAGATGGCGGTGTAGATATTTCCATGTTTCTACAGATGTCTGTGTAGATATTTCCATGTTTATGCAGATAGCGGTGTAGATATTTCCATGTTTATAGAGATGGCCGTCTAGTTATTTCTAAGTTTATAGAGATAGCGGTGTAAATATTTCCATATTGATAGAGATGGTGGTGTAAGTATTTTCATGTTTATAGAGATCGCGGTGTAGATATTTCCATGTTTTTACACATAGCGGTGTTGGTATTTCCATGTTTAGACAGATGTCGGTGTAGATATTTCCATGTTTATACAGCTCGCGGTGTAGGTATTTCCATTTTTATACAGATGGCAGTGTATATATTTCCATGTTTATGCAGATAGCGGTGTAGATATTTCCATGTTCGTAGAGATGGCGGTATAGTTATTTCTAAGTTTATAGAGATAGCGGTGTAAATATCTCCATGTTTATAGAGATCGTGGTGTAAGTATTTTCATGTTTTTAGAGATAGCGGTGTAGATATTTCCATGTTTTTACAGATAGCGGTGTTGGTATTTCCATGTTTATACAGATGGCGGTGTAGATATTTCCATGTTTATACAGCTCGCCGTGTAGATATCTCCATCTTTATACAGATGGCAGTGTAGATATTTCCATGTTTATACAGATAGCGGTGTAGATATTTCCATGTCTGTAGAGATAGCGGTGTAGTTATTTCCATATTTATACAGATTGCGGTGTAGATATTTCCATCTTTATACAGATGGCGGTGTAGATATTTCCATGTTTATACAGATGGCAGTGAAGATATTTCCATATATATACAGATAGTGGTGTAGATATTTCCATGTTTATACAGATGTCGGTGTAGATACATCCATGTTTCTGAAGATGGCGGTGTAGATATTTTCATGTTTATAGAGATGGAGGTGTAGATATTTCCATCTATAAAGAGATAGCAGTGTAGATATTTTCATGTTTATAGAGAAAGCGGTGTAGGTATTTCCGTGTTTATACAGATGGCAGTGTAGATATTTCCATGTTTATACAGATATCGTTGTAGATATTTCCATGTTTACAGAGATAGCGGTGTAGGTATTTCCATCGTTGCACAGATTGCGGTGTAGCTATTGCCAAATTTGCACAGATAGCGGTGTAGATATTTCCAAGTTTATACAGAGAGCTGTGTAGATATTTCCATGTTTACAGAGATAGCATTGTAGATATATCCATGTTTATACAGATTGCGGTGTAGATAATTCCATGTTTGTACAGGTAGCGGTGTAGAAATTCCCATGTTTATACAGATCGCTTTGTAGACATTTCCATCTTTCTACAGATGTCAGTGTAGATATTTCCACGTTTATACAGATGGCAGTGTAGATATATCCATGTTTATACCGTTGTCTGTGTAGATATTTCCATGTTTATGCAGATGGCGGTGTAGATATTTCCATGTTTATAGAGATGGCGGTGTAGTTTTTTCTATGTTTATAGAGATAGCGGTGTAAATATCTCCATGTTTATAGAGGTGGTGGTGTAAGTATTTTCATGTTTACAGAGATAGCGGTGTAGATATTTCCATGTTTATACAGATAGCGGTGTTGGTATTTCCATGTTTATACAGTTCGCGGTGTAGATATTTCCATCTTTATACAGATGGCAGTGTAGATATTTCCATGTTTATACAGATAGCGGTGTAGATATTTACATGTCTATAGAGGTAGTGGTGTAGGTATTTCCATATTTATACAGATTGCGGTGTAGATATTTCCATCTTTATACAGATGGCGGTGTAGATATTTCCATGTTTATACAGATGTCTGTGTACATATTTCCATGTTTATGCAGATAGCGGTGTAGATATTTCCATGTTCGTAGAGATGGCGGTATAGTTATTTCTAAGTTTATAGAGATAGCGGTGTAAATATCTCCATGTTTATAGAGATCGTGGTGTATTTTCATGTTTATAGAGATAGCGGTGTAGATATTTCCATGTTTATACAGATAGCGGTGTTGGTATTTCCATGTTTATACAGATAGCGATGTAGATATTTCCATGTTTCTACAGCTCGCGGTGTAGATATTTCCATCTTTATACAGATGGCAGTGTAGATATTTCCATGTTAATACAGATAGCGGTGTAGATATTTCCATGTCTATAGAGATAGCGGTGTGAGTATTTCCATATTTATACAGATTGCGGTGTAGATATTTCCATCTTTATACAGATGGCGGTGTAGATATGTCCATGTTTATACAGATAGAAATGAAGATATTTCCATGTTTATACTGATAGTGGTGTAGATATTTCCAAGTTTATACAGATGGCAGTGTAGATACATCCATTTTTCTGAAGATGGCGGTGTATATATTTTCATGTTTATAGAGATGGCGGTGTAGATATTTCCATGAATGTAGAGATTGCAGTGTAGATATTTCCATGTTTATAGAGAAAGCGGTGTAGGTATTTACATGTTTATAGAGATAGCGGTGTAGATATTTCCATATTTATACAGATAACGTTGTAGGTATTTCCATGTTTATACAGATTGCGGTGTGGATATTTCCATGTTTATACAGATGGCGGTGTAGATATTTCCTAGTTTATACAGACAGCGGTGCAGATATTTCCATGTTTATACAGGTAGCGGTGTAGATATATCCATGTTTACAGAGATAGTGGTGTAGATATTTCCATCTTTGCACAGATTGCTGTGTAGATATTTTCATTTTTACACAGATAGCTGTGTAGATATTTCCAAGTTTACACAGATAGCTGTTTAGATATTTCCATGTTTACACAGATAGCGTTGTAGATATTTCCATGTTTATACAGATAGCGGTGTAGATATTTCCATGTTAATACAGATAGCGGTGTAGATATTTCCATGTTTATACAGATAGCGGTGGAGGTATATCCCTGTTTATACAGATATTGATGTAGATATTTCCATATTTGTACAGATAGCGGTGTAGATATTTCCTTGTTTATAGAGATAGCAGTGTAGATATTTCCATGTTTATACAGATGGCTTTGTAGATATTTCCATGTGTGTACAGATGGCGGTGTAGATATTTCCAGGTTTATACAGATGGCGCTGTAGATATTTCCATGTTTATACAGATGGCAGTGTAGATATTTCCATGTTTATACAGATATCGGTGTAGGTATTTCCATGTTTACAGAGATAGCGGTGTAGCTATTTCCATCTTTGCACAGATTGCGGTGTAGGTATTGCCAAATTTACACAGATAACGGTGTTCTTATTTCCATGTTTATACGGATTGAGGTGTAGATATTTCCATGTTTATACAGCTCGCAGTGTAGATATTTCCATCTTTATACAGATGGCAGTGTAGATCTTTCCATGTTTATACAGATAGCTGTGTAGATATTTCCATGTCTATAGAGATAGCGGTGTCGGTATTTCCATATTTATACAGATTGTGGTGAAGATATTTCCATCTTTATACAGATGGCGGTGTAGATATTTCCATGTTTATACAGATGGCAGTGAAGGTATTTCCATGTTTATAGAGATAGCGGTGTAGATCTTTCCATCTTTGCATAGATTGCTGATGGCGGTGTAGATATTTTCATGTTTATAGAGATGGCAGTGTTCATATTTCTAAGTTTATAGAGATAGCGGTGCAGATAATTCCATGTTTACAGAGATGGCGGTGTAGGTATTTCCATGTTTATAGAGATAGTGGTGTACATATTTCCATGTTTATACAGATAGCGGTGTAGATATTTCCATTTTTATACAGATAGTGGTGTTGCTAATTCCATGTTGATACAGATGGACGTGTACATATTTCCATGTTTATACAGATGTCTGTGAAGATATTTCCATGTTTTTACAGATGGTGGTGTAGATATTTCCATGTTTATAGATATTGCTGTGTAGTTATTTGTATGTTTATACAAATGGCAGTGTAGATATTTCCATGTATATACAGATAGTGTTGTAAATATTTCCATGTTTATACAGATGGCTGTGTAGGTATTTCCATGTTTATACAGATGGTGTTTTAGATATTTCCATGTTTGAAGAGATAGCCATGTAGATATTTCTATGTTTATACAGATAGCGGTGTAGACATTTCCATGTTTATAGAGATAGCAGTGTATACAAATCCATATTTGTACATATAGCGGTGTATATATTTCCATGTTTATACAGGTAGCGGTGGAGGTATTTCCATGTTTATACAGATAGCGGTGTAGATATTTCCATGTTTATACAGATGGCGGTGTAGGTATTTCCATGTTTATAGAGATAGCGGTGTAGATATTTCCATGTTTATACAGATGGCAGTGTACATATTTCCATGTATATACAGATGGCATTGTAGATATTTCCATGTTTATACAGATGGAGGTGTAGATATTTCCATGTTTATGCAGATGACAGTGTAGACATTTCTATGTTTTTACAGATGGCGGTGTAGATATTTCCATGTTTATACAGGGAGCGGTGTGGCTATTTCCATGTCTATACAGATAGCAGTGTAGATATTTCCATGTTTATAGAGATGGCTGTGCAGATATTTCCGTGTTTACACCGATGGCCATGTAAATTTACCATGTTTATACAGATAGTGGTGTAGATATTTCCATGTTTATACAGATGACTTTGCAGGTATTTCCATGTTTATACAGATGGCGGTGTAGATATTTCCATGTTTATAGAGATAGCCATGGAGATATTTCCATGTTTATAAAGATAGCGGTGCAGACATTTCCACGTTCAAAGAGATAGCGGTGTATATATTTCCATATTTATACAGATAGCTGTGTATATATTTCCATGTTTATACAGGTAGAGGTGTAGATATTTCCATGTTTATGCAGATCTCGGTGAAGATATTTCCGTCTTTCTCCAGATGGCAGTGTAGATATTTTTATGTTTATAGAGATGGCGGTGTAGATAATTCCATATTTATACAGAAGGCGGTGTAGTTACTTCCATGTTTATGTTTATGGCGGTGTAGATATTTTCATGTTTATAGAGATGGCAGTGTACATATTTCTAAGTTTATAGACATAGCGGTGTAGATAATTCCAGGTTTATAGAGATGGCGGTGTAGGTATTTCCATGTTTATAGAGATAGTGGTGTAGGTATTTCCATGTTTATACAGATAGTGGTGTAAATATTTCCATTTTTATACAGATAGTGGTGTTGCTAATCCGATGTTTATACAGATAGCGGTGTAGATATTTCCATGTTTATACAGCTCGTGGTGTAGATATTTCCATCTTTATACAGATGGCGGTGTAGATATTTCCATATTTATAGAGATAGCCTTGTAGATATTTCCATGATTATACAGATAGCGGTGTAGTTATTTCCATTTTTATACAGATAGCGGTGCATATAATTCCATGCTTATAGAGATAGCTTTGTAGATATTTCCATCTTTGCACAGATTGCGGTGTAGATATTTCCATCTTTACAGAGATAGCGGTGTAGATATTGCCATGTTTACACAGATAGCTGTTTAGATATTTCCATGTTTACACTGATAGCGTTGTAGATATTTCCAGGTTTATACAGATAGCTGTAAAGGTATTTCCATGTTTTTACAGATACTGGTGGAGATATTTCCAAGTTTATACAGATGGAGGTATAGACATTTACATGTTAATACAGATGACTGAGTAGAAATTTTCATGTTTTTACAGATGGCGGTGTAGATATTTCCAGGTTTATACAGTTCGCGGTGTGGCTATTTCCATGTTTATACAGATAGCATTGTAGATATTTCGATGTTTATAGAGATTGCTCTGTAGATATTTCCATGTTTATACAGATGGCAGTGTAGATATTTCCATGTTTATACAGATATTGGTATAGATATTTCCATGTTTATACAGATAGCTGTGTAGGTATTTCCCTGTTTATACAGATGGCGTTGTAGGTATTTCCATGTTTATAGAGATAGCCATGTAGATATTTCCATGTTTATACAGATAGATGTGTAGACATTTACATGTTTATAGAGATAGCGGTGTAGATATTTCCATATTTATACAGACAGCAGTGTAGATATTTCCATGTTTATAGAGATCGTGGTATAGATATTTCCATATTTATACAGATAGCAGTGTAGATATTTCCATGTTTATACAGACAGCGGTTTAGATATTTCCATGTTTACAGAGAGAACGGTGTAGATATTTCCATATTTGCACAGATTGCGCTGTAGTTATTTCCATCTTTACACAGATAGCTGTGTACATATTTCCATGTTTACACAGATAGCGGTGTATTTATTTCCGTGTTAACACAGTTAGTGTTGTAGATATTTCCATGTTTATACAGATAGCGGTGTAGGTATTTCCATGTTTATACAGATCGTGGTGTAGATACTTCCATGTTTATACAGACAGCATTCTAGATATTTTCATGTTTATAGAGATAGCAGTGTAGATATTTCCATGTTTACAGAGATAGCGGTGTAGATATTTCCATCTTTGCACAGATTGCAATGTAGATATTTCCATCTTTACACAGAGAGCGGTGTACATATTTCCATTTTTACACAGATAGCGGTGTAGATATTTCCATGTTTACACAGATAGGGTTGTAGATATTTCCATGTTTATACAGATAGCAGTGTAGATATTTCTATGTTTATAACGATAGCAGTGTAGAAGTTTCCATCTTTATAGAGATAGCGGTGCAGATATTTCCATGTTTATACAGATGTCAGTGTATATATTTCCATATTTATAGAGATAGCGGTGTAGATATTTCTGTGTTCATGCAGACGGCAGTGTACATATTTTCTTGTGTATACAGATGGCAGTGAAGATATTTCCATGTTTATACAGATGGAGGTGTAGTTATTTCCATGTTTATACAGATGACATTGTAGATATTTCCATGTTTTTACAGATGGCGGTGTAGATATTTCCATGTTTATACAGATGGCAGGGTTGATATTTCCATGTTTGTGCAGATAATGGTGTAGATATTTCCATGTTTTTACAGATAGCGGTGTAAAATATTCCCATGTTTATTCAGATGACGGTGTAGATACTTCCATTATTATAGTGGTAGCGGTGTAATTTCCATGTTTATACAGATAGCGGTGTGGATATTTCCATGATTTACAAATGGCGGTGTAGATATTTCCATGTTTACGCAGATAGCGGTGTGGCTATTTCCAAGTTTATACAGATCATGGTGTAGATATTTCCATATTTATACAGATAACGGTGTAGATATTTCCATGTTTATAGAGATAATGGGGTAGATATTTCCATATTTGCACAGATAGCGGTGTAGATATTTCCATCTTTACACAGATAGCGGTGTACATATTTCCATGTTTCCATAGATAGCGGTGTAGATATTTCCATGATAACACAGATAGTTTTCTAGATATTTCCATGTTTATATAGATTGCGGTATATATATTTCCATGTTTATAAAGATTGCGGTGCAGATATTTCCATGTTTATACAGATAGCGGTGGAGATATTTCCATGTTTATACAGACAGCGATGTAGACATTTCCATTTTTATACAGATAGCGGTGGATATATTTCCATTTTTATACAGATGGCGGTGTAGATATTTCCATATTTATAGAGATAGCCTTGTAGATATTTCCATGATTATACACATAGCGGTGTAGATATTTCCATGTTTATACAGAGAGCGATGCATATAATTCCATGTTAATAGAGATAGCGTTGTAGATATTTTCATCTTTGCACAGATTGCGGTGTAGATATTTCCATCTTTACAGAGATAGCGGTGTAGATATTGCCATGTTTACACAGATAGCTGTTTAGATATTTCCATGTTTTCACAGATAGCGTTGTAGATATTTCCAGGTTTATACAGATAGCGGTGTAGATATTTCCATCTTTATGCAGATAGCGGTGTAGATGTTTCCATGTCTATACAGATAGCGGTGAAGGTATTTCCATGTTTATACAGATCGTGGTGTAGATATTTCCATGTTTATACAGATAGCAGTGTAGATATTTCCATGTTTATACAGATAGTGTTGAAGATATTTCCATGTTTATACAGATAGCGTTGTAGATATTTCCATGTTTATGAAGATAGCCATGTAGATATTTCCATGTTTACACAGATAGCGGTGGAGATATTTCCGTGTTTTTACATATAGTGTTGCAGATATTTCCATGTTTATACAGATACCTGTGTACATATTTGCATGTTTACACAGATAGCGGTGTATTTATTTCCGTGTTAACACAGATAGTTTTGTAGATATTTCCATTTTTATACAGATAGCGGTGTAGATATTTCCATGTTTATTCAGATCATGGTGTAGATATTTCCATGTTTATACCGACAGCAGTGTAGATATTTTCATGTTTATAGAGATAGCACTGTAGATATTTCCATGTTTACAGAGATAACGGTGTAGATATTTCCATCTTTGCACAGATTTCGGTGTAGATATTTCCATGTTTACACAGATAGCGGTGTACATATTTCCAAGTTTACACAGATAGCGGTGTAGATATTTCCATGTTTACAGAGATAGTGTTTTTGATATTTCCATTTTTATAGATATAGCAGTGCAGATATTTCTATGTTTATAAAGATAGTGGTGTAGATGTTTCCATCTTTATACAGATAGCGGTGTAGATATTTCCATGTTTATACAGATGGCGGTGTATTTCCATATTCATAGAGATAGCGGTGTAGATGTTTCCGTGTTCATACAGACGGCAGTGTACTTATTTCCTTGTGTATACAGATGGCAGTGTAGATATTTCCATGTTTATACAAATGGAGGTGTAGGTATTTCCATGTTTATACAGATGACAGTGTAGATATTTCCATGTTTTTACAGATGGCGGGGTAGATATTTCCGTGTTTATACAGAAGGCAGGGTTGGTAATTCCATGTTTGTGCAGATAATGTTGTAGATATTTCCATGTTTATGCAGATAGCGGTGTAAAATATTTCCATGTTTATTCAGATGGCGGTGTAGATTCTTCCATTTTTATACTGATAGCGGTGTAATTTCCATGTTTATACCGATAGCGGTGTAGATGTTTCCATGTTTTTACAGATGGCGGTGTAGATATTTCCATGTTTATGCAGATAGCGGTGTGGCTATTTCCATGTTTATAGAGATCGTGGTGTAGATATTTCCATATTTCTACAGATAAAGGTGTAGATATTTCCATGTTTCCACAGATAGCGGTGTAGATATTTCCATGTTAACACAGATAGTTTTGTAGATATTTCCATGTTTATACAAATTGCGGTATAGATATATCCATGTTTATAAAGATTGCGGTGCAGATATTTCCATGTTTATACAGATAGCGGTGGAGATATTTCCATGTTTACACAGATAGCGATGTAGATATTTCCATGTTTATACAGATAGCGGTGGATATATTTCCATGTTTATACAGATGGTGGTGTAGATATTTCCATGTTTATAGAGATAGCCATGTAGATATTTCCATGTTTATACAGATAGAGGTGTACATATTTCCATGTTTATAAAAATAGCGGTGTAGATACTTCCATGTTTATAGATATAGTGGTGTAGACATTTCGATGTTTATACAGATAGCGGTGCAGATATTTCCAGGTTTATACAGATAGCGGTGTAGATATTTCCATGTTTATACAGATAGTGGGGTAGATATTTCCATGTTTATACAGATAGCGGTGTACATATTTCCATGATTATGCAGATAGCGGTGGAGATGTTTCCATGTTTATTCAGATAGCGGTGGAGATATTTCCATGTTTATATATATGGCGGTGTAGATATTTCCAAGTTTATACAAATCAAGGTGTATATATTTCGATGTTTATTCAGATAGCGGTGTAGATATTACCATGTTTATACCGTTAGCGGTATAGGTATTTCCATGTTTATAGAGATAGCGGTGTAGATAATTCCATGTTTATACAGATGGCGGTGTAGACATTTCGATGTGTATACAGATGTCAGTGTAGATATTTCCATGTGTATTCAGGTGGAGGTGTAAATATTTCCATGTTTAGACAGATGACTGTGAAGATATTTCCATGTTTTTACAGATGGTGGTGTAGATATTTCCATGTTTATAGATATTGCTGTGTAGATATTTGCAAGTTTATACAGATGGCAGTGTAGATATTTCCATGTTTATACAGATAGTGTTGTAGATATTTCCATTTTTATACAGATGGCTGTGTAGGTATTTCCATGTTTATACAGATGGTGGTGTAGATATTTCCATGTTTGTAGAGATAGCCATGTAGATATTTCTATGTTTATACAGATAGCGGTGTAGACATTTCCATGTTTATAGAGATAGTAGTGTATATATTTCCATATTTATACAGATAGCGGTGTATATATTTCCATGTTTATACAGATAGCGGTGGAGATATTTCCATGTTTATACATATAGCGGTGTAGATATTTCCATGTTTACACAGATGGTGGTGTAGATATTTCCAAGTTTACACAGATAGCTGTGTAGATATTTCCGTGTTTACACAGATAGCATTGTATATATTTCCAAGTTTATACAGATCATGGTGTAGATATTTCCATGTTTATACAGATAGCGGTGTAGATATTTCCAAGTTTATACAGATAGCGGTGGAGATATTTCCCTGTTTATACAGATAGCGATGTAGATATTTCCATGTTTATACAGATAGCGGTGTAGCTATTTCCATGTTTATAGAGATAGCGGTGTAGATATTTCCATGTTTATACAGATGGCTGTGTAGATATTTCCATGTGTGTACAGATGGCAGTGTAGATATTTCCATGATTATACAGATGGCGCTGTAGATATTTCCATGTTTATACAGATAGAGCTGTAGATATTTCCATGTTTATAGAGATAGCGGTGTTGGTAATTCCTTGTTTATACAGATAGCAGTGTCCAAATTTCCATGTTTCCACAGATGGCAGTGTAGATTGTTCCATGTTTATGGAGATGGCTGTGTAGATATTTTCATGTTTATAGAGATGGCGGTGTAGATATTTCCATGTTGATACAGATTGCGGTGTAGATATTTCCATGTTTATAGAGATTGCGGTGTAGATGTTTCCATGTTTATACAGATAGCGGTGGAGATATTTCCATGTTTATACAGATCGTGGTGCAGATATTTCCATGTTTATGGAGATAGCGGTGAAGATATTTCCATATTTATACAGGTAGCGGTGTAGATATTTCCATGTTTATTCAGATGGTGTTGTAGGTATTTCCATGTTTCTTCAGATGGTGGTGTAGATATTTCTATGTTTATACTGATAGTGGTGTAGATATTTCCACGTTTATACAGATAGTGGTGTAGATATTTCCATGTTTATACAGATAGCGGTTTAGATATCTCCAAGTTTACAGAGATAGCGGTGTAGATATTTCCATATTTGCACAGATTGCGGTGTAGATATTTCCATCTTTACAAAGATAGCGGTGTACATATTTCCATGTTTACACAGATATCTGTGTAGATATTTCCATGTTTACACATATAGTGCTGCAGATATTTCCATGTTTATACAGATAGTGTTGTAGACATTTCCATGTTTATACAGATAGCGATGGAGATCTTTCCATGTTTCTACAGATGGCCGTGGAGATATTTCCATCTTTATACAGATGGCGGTGTAGATATTTCCAAGGTTATACAGATAGCAGTGTAGATGTTTCCATGTTTATACAGATAGCGGTGTAGATATTTGCATGTTTATACAGGTAGAGGTGTAGATATTTCCATGTTTATACACATCGAGGTGTAGATATTTCCATGTGTATGCAGATGGCAGTGTAGATATTTCCATGTATATAGAGATGGCGCTGTAGATATTTTTATGTTTATAGAGATACCGGTTTAGATAATTCCATGTTTATAGATATGGTGGTGTAGGTATTTCCATGTTTATAAAAATATTGGTGTAGACATTTCCATGTTTATTCAGATGGCGATGTAGATATTTCTATGTTTATACAGATAGTGGTGTTGATATTTCCATGTTTATACACATAGCTGTGTAGACATTTCCATGTTTATTCAGCTCGCGGTGTAAATATTTCCATGTTTATACAGATGTCATTGTAGGTTATTCCATGTTTATGCAGAGAGCGGTGTAGATATTTCCATGCTTATAGAGAGAGCAGTGTAGATATTTCCAGTTTTATACAGATCGTGGTGTATATGTTTCCATGTTTATACAGATAGCGGTGGAGATATTTACATGTTTATACAGATCGTGGTGTCGATATTTCCATGTTTATTGAGATAGCGGTGTAGATATTTCCATATTTATACAGATAGCGGTGTAGATATTTCCAGGTTTATTCAGATGGCGGAGTAGATATTTCCATGTTTATACAGATGGTGTAGATATTTCCATGTTTATACTGACAGTGGTGTAGATATTTGTATGTTTATACAGATAGTGGTGTAGATATTTCCATGTTTATACAGATAGCGGTGTAGATAACTCCATGTTTACAGAGATGGCGGTGTAGATAATTCCATATTTGCACAGATTGCGGTGTAGATATTTCCATCTTTACACAGATAGCGGTGTACATGTTTCCATGTTTACACAGATAGCTGTGTAGATATTTCCATGTTTACACAGATATTGTTGTAGGTATTTCCATGTTTATACAGATAGCGTTGTAGATATTTCCATGTTTATGGAGATGGCGGTGGAGACCTTTCCATGTTTATACAGATGGCCATGGAGATATTTCCCTGTTTATACAGATGGCGGTGTAGTTATTTCTACGTTTATACAGATAGCGGTGTAGGTATTTCCATGTTTATACAGATGGCAGTGTAGATATTTGTATGTTTATACAGGTGGCGGTACAGATATCTTCATGTTTATACAGATGGCGGTGTAGATATATCCATGTTTATGCAGATGGCGGTGTAGATATTTCCATGTTTTTGGAGATGGCGGTGTAGATATTTCTGTGTTTATAGAGATAGCGGTGTAGATATTTCCATGTGTATAAACATGGCAGTGTACCTATTTCCATGTTTATAGAAATAGCGGTGCAGTAATTTCCATGTTTATACAGATAGTGGTGTAGTTATTTCCACGTTTATAGAGATAGTGGTGTTGCTATGTCCATGTTTATTCGGATAGCGGTGTAGATATTTCCATGTTCATACAGATCGCGGTGTAGATATTTCCATCTTTATACAGATGGAAGTGTAGTTATTTACATGTTGATGCAGATAGCCGTGTAGATATTTCCATGTTTATAGAGGTGGAGGTGTAGGTATTTCCATGTTTATACAGATGACTGTGTAGATATTTCCATGTTTTCACAGATGGTGGTGTAGATATTTCCATGTTTATACAGAGAGCAGTGCAGATATTTACATCTTTATTGAGATAGCGGTGTAGATATTTCCATTTTTGCACAGATTGCGGTGAAGTTATTTTCATCTTTACATAGATAGCGGTGTAGATATTTCCATGTTTACACAGATAGCTGTCTGGATATTTCCATGTTTACACTGATAGGTTTGTAGATATTTCCATGTTTATACAGAAAGCAGTGTAGATATTTCCATTTTTATATAGATCGCGGTGCAGATATTTCCATGTTTATATGGATAGCGGTGGAGATATTTCCATGTTTATACAGATAGCGGTGGAGATATTTCCATGTTTATAGAGATGGCGGTGTAGATATTTCCATGTTTATACAGATGGCGGTGTCGATATTTCCATGTTTTCACAGATGGCGGTGTAGATATTTCCATGTTTATACAGATGACGGTGTAGTTATTTCCATGTTTATACAGAAGGCAGTTTAGATATTTCCATATTTATAGACTTAGCCGTGTAGATATTTCCATGTTTATACACATAGCGGTGTAGACATTTCCATGTTTATAGAGAGAGCGGTGTAGATATTTCCATATTTATACAGATCGCGGTGTAGATATTTCCATGTTTATACAGACAGAGGTGTAGATATTTCCATTTTTATACAGATCGTGGTGTAGATGTTTCCACGTTTATACAGATAGCGGTGTAGATATTTCCATGTTTACACAGATAGCTGTGTAGATATTTCCATGTTTATACAGATGGCTGTGTAGATATTTCTATGTTTATAGAGATACCGGTGTAGATAATTCCATGTTTATAGAGATGGCGGTGTAGGTATTTCAATGTTTATAGACATAATGGTGTAGATATTTCCATTTTTATACAGATAGCGGTGTAGAGATTTCCATGTTTATGCAGCTCGTGGTGTAGATATTTCCATCTTTATGCAGATGGCAGTGTAGATATATCCATGTTTATGCAGATAGCGGTGTGGCTATTTCTACGTTTATACAGATAGCAGTGTAGATATTTCAATGTTATACAGATGTCTTTGTAGATAATTCCATGTTCATACAGATGGCAGTGTAGATATTTCCATGTTTATACAGATAGTGGTGTAGATATTTCCATATTCATACAGATGGCTGTGTAGGTATTTCCATGTTTATACACATGGCGGCGTAGATATTTCCATGTTTATAGAAATGGCCAGGTAGATATTTGCATGGTTTTACAGATAGCGGTGAAGACATTTTCATGTTTATAGAGATAGCGGTGTAGATATTTCCATGTTCATAAAGATGGCGGTGTAGGTATTTCCATGTTTATAGAGATAGCGGTATAGATATTTCCATATTTATACAGATAGCGGTGTAGATATTTCCACATTTATAGAGATACTGGTCTTGGTATGTCCATGTATATACAGATAACGTTGTAGATATTTCCATGTTTATACAGCTCACGGTGTAGGTATTTCCATCTTTATAGAGATGTCAGTGTAGGTATTTCCATGTTTATGCAGATAGCGGTGTAGATATTTCCATGTTTATGCAGATAGCGGTATAGGTTTTCCATGTTTATGGAGATAGCGGTGTAGATATTTCCATGTTTATACAGATGACTGTGTAGTCTTTTCCATGTGTATTCAGATGGCAGTGCAGATATTTCCATGTTTATACAGATGTAGGTGTAGATATTTCCATGTTTATACAGATATCGGTGTCGATATTTCCATGTTTATAGGGATAGCGTTGTAGACAATTCCATGTTTATACAGATGGCGGTGTAGGTATTTCCATGTTTATAGAGATAGCGGGGTAGATATTTCCATGTTTATACAAGTAGCGGTGTAGGTATTTCCAAGTTTATACAGATCGCGGTGTAGACATTTCCATATTTCCACAGATGGCAGTGTAGATATTTCTATGTTTATACAGAAGGCGGCATACATATTTCCATGTTTATACAGATGGCGGTGTAGATATTTCCATGTATATGCCGATGGCTGTGTAGATATTTCCATGTTTATAGGAATGGCGGTGTAGATATTTCCATGTATTTAGAGATGGCGGTGTAGGTATTTGTTTATAGAGATATTGGTGTAGATAATTCCATGTTTATAGAGATGGCCTTGCAGGTATTTCCATGTTTATAGAGATAGTGGTGTAGTTATTTCCATGTTTATACAGATAGCGGTATAAATATTTCCATGTTGATACAGATAGCAGTGTTGGTATTTCCATGTTTATACAGATAGCGGTGTAGATATTTCCTTGTTTATACTGCTTGCAGTGTAGATATTTCCATGTTTATACAGATAGCAGAGTAGATATGTCCATGTTTATACAGATAGCGGTTTAGATATTTCCATTTTACACAGATGGTGGGGTAGATATTTCCATGTTTATGCAGATGGCTGTGTAGATATTTCCATGTTTATACAGATGGCGGCATAGATATTTCCATGTTTATAGAGATAGCGTTGTATATATTTCCATATTTATAGAGATAGCAGTGTAGATATTTCCATGTTTATACAGACAGCGGTGTATTTATTTCCATGTTTATACAGAGAGACTTGTAGATATTTCCATGTTAATACAGATCGTGGTGTTGATATTTCCACGTTTATACAGATAGTGGTGTTGGTATTTCCCTGTTTATACAGATAGCAGTGTAGATATTTCCATGTTTATACATCTCGGGGTGCAGATATTTCCATGTTTATACAGACGGCAGTGTAGAGATTTCCATGTTTACACAGATGGTTGTGTAGATAGTTCCATGTTTATGGAGATGGCGGTGTAGATATTTTCATGTTTATAGAGATGGCGGTGTAGATATTTTCATGTTTATAGAGATTGCGGTGTAGATATTTCCATGTTTATAGAGATTGCAGTGTAGGTATTTCCATGTGTATAGAGATAGCGGTGCAGATGTTTCCATGTTTATACTGATGGCTCTGTAGACATTTCCATGTGTATACAGACGACAGTGTAGATATTTCCATGTTTATAGAGATGGTGGTGTAGATATTTCCATGTATATACAGATGGCTGTGTAGATATTTCCATGTTTACAGATGTCAGTGTAGATATTTCCATGTTTATAGAGATGGTGGTGTAGATATTTCCATGTATATACAGTTGACTGTGTAGATATTTCCATTTTTATACAGATAGCGGTGTAGATATTTCCATATATAAACAGATAGCGGTGGCGATATTTCCATGTTTATACAGAGAGCGATGTAGATATTTCCATGTTTATACAGATTGCTTTGTAGGTATTTCCATGTTTATAGAGGTAGCGGTGTAGATATTTCCATGTTTATACAGTAGGCTGTGTAGATATTTCCATGTGTATACATGGCAGTGTAGATATTTCCATGTTTATGCAGATGGAGGTGTAGATATTTCCATGTTTATAGAGATAGCGGTGGAGATATTTCCATGTTTATACAGATGGATGTGTAGATATTTCCATGTGTATACACATGGCAGTGTAGTTATTTCAATGTTTATAGAGATGGTGGTGTAGATATTTCCATGTTTATACACATGACTTTGTAGATATTTGTTTGTTTATACAGATGGCAGTGTAGATATTTCCATGTTTATAGAGATAACGGTGAAGAATTTCAATGTTTATAGAGATAGCAATGTAGATATTTCCATGGATATGCAGATGGCGGTGTAGATATTTCCATGTATATACAGATGGCTGTGTAGATACTTCCATGTTTATACAGATGGCGGTGTAGATATTTCCATCTTTATACAGATAATTTTGTAATTATTTCCATGTTTATACAGATGGCGGTGTGCATATTTCTATCTTTATAGAGATAGCGGTGTAGGTATTTCCATGTTTATCGAGATAGCGGTGTAGATATTTCCATGTTTACGCAGATGGCTGTGTAGATATTTCCATGTGAATACAGATCGCATTGTAGATATTTCCATGTTTATAGAGATGGTGTTGTAGATATATCCATGTTTATACAGATGACTGGGTAGATAATTCCATATTTTTAAAGATGGCAGTGTAGATATTTCAATGTTTACACAGATAGCGCTGTAGATACTTCCATGTTCATACAGATGGTGCTGTAGATATTTCCATGTTTAGACAGATGGCAGTGTACATATTTCCATGTTTATACAGATAGCGGAGTAGATATTTCCTTGTTTACAGAGATAGCGGAGTAAATATTTCCATCTTTGCACAGATTGCGGTGTAAATATTGCCAACCTTACACAGATAGCGGTGTAGATATTTCTAAGTTTATGCAGACAGCTGTGTAGATATTTCCATGTTTACAGAGATAGCATTGTAGATATTTCCATGTTTATACAGATAGCGGTGTACTTATTTACATGTTGATACAGATAGCGGTGTAGATATTTCGAGGTTTATAGAGATAGCGGTGACGGTATTTCCACGTTTATATAGATAGCGATGTAAATATTTCCACGTTTACACAGATAGCGTTGAAGATATTTCCACATTTATACAGATAGAGGTTTAGATATTTCCACGTTTCGACAGACAGCTGTGTAGATATTTCCATGTTTACACAGATAGTGTTGTAAATATTTCCATGTTTACACAGATAGCGATGTATATATTTCCATGTTTACACAGATAGCGGTGTACATATTTCCAAGTTTACACAGATAGCTCTGTAGATATTTCCATGTTTACACAGATAGCGTTGTAGATATTTCATTGTTTATACAGATAGCGGTTTAGGGATTTCCAAGTTGATACAGATTCAGGTGTAGGTATTTCCATGTTTATATGGATAGCGGTGGAGATATTTCCAAGTTTATACAGATAGCGGTGCAGTTATTTCTATGTTTATACAGATAACGATGTAGATATTTCCTTGTTTACACAGATAGCGGTATAGATATTTCCATGTTTATAGAGACAGCGGTGAAGATATTTCCATGTTCATACAGATGGCTGTGTAGATATTTCCATGTATATAGATATTGTGGTGCAGATATTTACATGTTTATAGAGATGCTGGTGTAGATATTTCCATGTTTATGCAGATGACTGGATACGTATTTGCATGTTTATACAGATGGCGGTGTAGATATTTCCATGTTTATAGAGATAACGGTGTAGATATTTCCTTGTTTATGAAGACAGTGGTTTAGAAATTTCCATGTTTATATTGAACGCTGTGTAGATATTTCCGTATTTATACAGATAGCGGTGTAGATATTTCCATGTTTATACAAATGGCGGTGTGGATATTTCCATGTTTATACAGATGGCGGTGTGGATATTTCCATGTTTATACAAATGGCGGTGTAGATATTTCCTTGTTTACAAAGATAGCAGTGTACATATTTCCATGTTTACACAGATATCGGTGTAGATATTTCCACGTTTTTACAGAGAGCGGTGTTGATATTTCCAAGTTTTTCAGATAGTGGTGTAGATATTTCCATCATTATACAGATAGCGGTGCAGATATTTCCATGTTTACACAGATATCCGTAGAGATATTTCGATGTTTACACAGATAGATTTGCAGATAATTCCATGTTTAAAAAGATAGCGGATAAGATATTTCCATGTTTATACAGATAGCAGTGTCGGTATTTCCATGTTTATACAGATATCGGTGTAGATATTTCCATGTTTACCCAGATGGTGGTGTAGATTTTCCCGTGTTTATACACATGGCGGAGTAGATACTTCCATCTTTATGGAGATGGCAGTGTAGATATTTTCATGTTTATAGATATAGTGGTGTAGATATTTCCATCTTTCTACAGATGTCTGTGTAGATATTTCCATGTTTATACAGATGGCGGTGTAGATATTTCCATATTTATACAGATGTCTGTGTAGATATTACCATGTGTATACAGATGGTATTATAGGTATTTCCATGTTTATACAGATGGTGGTGTAGATATTTATATGTTTATTCAAATGACTGTGTAGATATTTCCATGGTTTTACAGATGGCAGTGTAGATATTTCAATGTTTATAGAGATGGCGCTGTAGATATTTCCATGTTTATACAGATAATGGTGGAGATATTTCCATGTTTATAGACTCAGCGGTATAGATATTTCCATGTTTATACAGATAGCTGTGTAGATATTTCCATGTTTACAGAGATAGCAGTGTAGATATTTCCATCTTTGCACAGATTGCTGTGTAGATATTTCCATTTTTACACAGATAGTTGTGTAGATATTTCCAAGTTTACACAGATAGCTGTGTAGATATTTCCATGTTTACACAGATAGCGTTGTAGATATTTCCATGTTTATACAGATAGCGGTGTAGATATTTCCATGTTTATACAGATAGCGGTGTAGATATTTCCATGTTTATACAGATAGCGGTGTAGATATTTCCATGTTTGTACAGATAGCGGTGGAGATATTTCCCTGTTTCTACAGATATCGATGTAGATATTTCCATGTTTATACAGATAGCGGTGTAGATATTTCATTGTTTATAGAGATAGCGGTGTGGATATTTCCATGTTTATACAGATGTCTCTGTGGATATTTCTATGTGTGTACAGATGGCAGTGTAGATAATTCCATGTTTATACAGATGGCGGTGAAGATATTTCCATGTTTATACAGATTGCGGTGTAGATAAATCCATGTTTCTGAAGATGGCGGTGTAGTTATTTTCATGTTTTTACAGATGGTGGTGTAGATATTTCCATGTATATATAGATTGCAGTGTAGATATTTCCATGTTAATGGAGAAAGCGATGTAGGTATTTCAATGTTCATAGAGATAGCGGTGTAGATATTTCCATATTTATACAGATAGCAGTGTAGGTATTTCCATGTTTATACATATTACGGTGTAGATATTTCCATGTTTCTACAGATGGCAGTGTAGATATTTCCTTGTTTATACAAACAGCAGTGTAGATATTTCCATGTTTATACAGATGACTGTGTAGTCTTTTCCATGTGTATTCAGATGGCAGTGTAGATATGTCCATGTTTATACAGATGGAGGTGTAGATATTTCCATGTTTATACAGATGACTGTGTAGATATTTCCATATTTTTACAGATGGCGCTGTAGATATTACCATGTTTTTACAGATATCGGTGTCACTATTTCCATGTTTATAGGGATAGCGGTGTAGATGTTTCCATGTTTATAGAGATGGCTGTGATGATATTTCCATGTTTATACAGATGGCAATGTAGATATTTCCATGTTTATACAGATAGTGGTGTAGATATTTCCATGTTTATACAGATGACTGTGTAGTTATTTCCATGTATATACAGAAGGCAGTGTAGATATTTCCAAGTTCATACAGATAGCCATGTAGATATTTCCATGTTTATACAGATAGCCGTGTAGACATTTCCATGTTTATAGAGATAGCGGTGTGGATATTTGCATATTTATTCAGATAGCGGTGTAGATATCTCCATGTTCATACAGGAAGAGGTGTAGATATCTCCATGTTTATACAGATCAAGGTGTAGATATTTCCATCTTTCTACAGATAACGGTGTAGATATTTCTACGTTTATACAGATGGCAGTGTAGATATTTCCATTTTTACACAGATCGCGGTGTAGATATTTCCAAGTTTATGTAGATGGCGGCGTAGATATTTCCATGATTACTGAGATTGCGTTGTAGATATTTCTATGTTTATAGAGATAGTGGTGTAGATAATTCCATGTTTATAGAGCTGGCGGTGTAGGTATTTCCATGTTTATAGAGATAGTGGGGTAGATATTTCCATGCTTACAGTCAGCGCTGTAGATATTTCCATGTTTATACAGATAATGGTGTTGGTATTTCCATGTTTATACACATAGCTGTGTAGATATTTCCATGTTTATACAGCTCGCGGTGTAGATATTTCCATGTTTACAGAGATAGCGGTGTAGTTATTTCCATCTTTGCACAGATTACCGTGAAGATATTTCCATGTTTACGCAGATAGCTGTGTAGATATTTCCAAGTTTACACAGATAGCTGTGTAGGTATTTCCATGTTTACACACATAGCGTTGTAGATATTTCCAAGTTTATACAGATTGCGGTGTAGATATGTCCATGTTTATACTGATAGCGGTGTAGATATTTTCATGTTTATACAGATAGCGGTGGAGATATTTCCATGTTTATAGAGACTGCGGTATAGATATTTCTATGTTTATACAGATAGCGGCGTAGATATTTCCATGTTTACAGAGATAGCGGTGTAGATATTTCCATCTTTGCACAGATTGCTGAGTACATATTTCCACGTTTACACAGATAGCTGGGTAGATATTTCCAAGTTTACACAGATAGCTGTGTAGATATTTCCATGTTTACAGAGATAGCGTTGTAGATATTTCCATGTTTATACAGATAGTGGTGTAGATATTTCCATGTTTATACAAATAGTGGTGTAGATATTTCCATGTTTATACAGATAGCGGTGTAGATATTTACATGTTTATACAGATAGCGGTGTAGATATTTCCATGTTTATACAGATAGTGGTGTAGATATTTCCATGTTTACAGAGACAGAGGTGTAGATATTTCCATATTCAAACAGATTGCGCTGTACATATTTCCATATTTACACCGACAGCTGTGAAGATATTTCCATGTTTATACACATAGCGGTGTACATATTTCCATGTTTATAGAGACAGCGGAGTAGGTATTTCCATGTTTATACAGATAGCGGTGTAGATATTTCCATGTTTATACAGATAGCGGTGTAGATATTTCCATGTTTATACAAATGGCTGTGTAGATATTTTCATGTGTGTACAAATGGCGGTGTAGATATTTCCATGTGTGTACAAATGGCGGTGTAGATATTTCCATGTGTGTACAGATGGCGCTGTAGATATTTCCATGTTTATACAGATGGCACTGTAGATATTTCCATGTTTATACAGATGGGAATGTAGATATTTCCATGTTTATACAGATACCGGTGTAGATATTTCCATGTTTACAGAGATAGCGGTATAGGTATTTCCATCTTTGCACAGATTGCGTTGTAGGTATTGCCAAATTTCCACAGATAGTGGTGTAGATATTTCCAAGTTACACAGATAGCTGTGTAAATATTTCCATGTTTACACACATAGCGTGGTAGATATTTCCATGTTTATACAGATTGCGGTGTAGATATGTCCATGATTATACAGATAGCGGTGTAGATATTTCCATGTGTGTACAGAATGCAGTGTCAATATTTCCATGTTTATACAGATGGCGGTGTTGATAGTTCCATGTTTATACAGAAATCGGTGTAGGTATTTCCATGTTTATACAGAGAGCGGTGGAGATATTTCCCTGTTTATACAGATAGCGATGTAGATTTTTCCATGTTTATTCAGATAGCGGTGTAGATATTTCCATGTTTATACAGATAGCGGTGTAGATATTTCCATGTATATACAGATGGCTTTGTAGATATTTCCATGTTTATACAGATAGTGGTGTCAATATTTCCATGTTTATACAGATGGCGGTGTAGATAGTTCCATGTTTCTGGAGATGGCGTTGTAGATATTTTCATGTTTATAGACATGGCGGTGTAGATATTTCCATGTTTATAGAGATTGTGGTGCAGATATTTCCATGTTTATTGAGATAGCATTGTAGGTATTTCCATGTTTATAGAGATAGCAGTGTAGATATTTCCATGTTTATACAGATGGCTGTGTAGATATTTCCATGTGTTTGCAGATGGAAGTGTAGATATTTCTATGTGTGTAGAGACGGCGGTGTAGATATTTCCATGTTTACACAGATGACTGTGTAGATATTTGCATGTTTATACAGATGGCATTGTAGATATATCCATGTTTATAGAGATAACAGTGTATATATTTCCATGTTTATACAGATAGCGATGTAGATATTTCCATGTTCATACAGATAGCGGTGTTGTTATTTTCATGTTTATACAGATAGCGGTGTAGATATTTCCATGTTTATACAGATCGCGGTGTAGATATTTCCATGTTTATACAGATAGCGGTGGAGATATTTTCAAGTTCATACAGATAGCGGTGGACGTATTTTCATGTTTATAGTGATGGCGTTGTAGATATTTCCAATTATATACAGATAGCGGTGTAGATATTTCCATGTTTATACAGATAGCGTTGCAGTTATTTCCAGGTTTATAGAGATAGCGGTGTAGATATTTCCATGTTTATAGAGATGGTTGTGTATATATTTCCATGTGTATACAGGTGGCAGTGTAGATATTTCCATGTTTATACAGATGGGGGTGTAGATATTTCCATGTTTATACAGATGAATGTGTTGATATTTCCATGTTTTTTACAGATGGCGGAGTAAATATTTCCATGTTACACAGATAGCGGTGTGGATATTTCCATGTTTATACAGACAGCGCTGTAGATATGTGCATGTTAATGCAGATAGCGGTGTAGATATTTCCATGTTTATACAGATAGCGGTTTAGCTATTTCCATGTTTATACAGATAGCGATGTAGATATTTCCATGTTTATAGAGATGGCTGTGTAGATATTTCCATGTTTATAGAGATGACAGTGTAGATATTTCCAAATTTATAGAAATAGCCTTGTAGATATTTCCATGTTTAAACAGATAGCGGTGTAGACATTTCCTTGTTTATAGAGATAGCGGTGTAGATATTTCCAAATTTATACAGATAGCGGTGTAGATATTTCCATGTTTCTACAGATAGCGGTGTAGATGTTTCCATGTTTATACAGATAGCGGTGTAGCTATTTCCATGTTTACAGAGATAGAGTTGTAGATATTTCCATATTTGCACAGATTGCCGTGTAGATATTTCCACCTTCACACAGATGATGGTGTACATATTTGCATGTTTACACAGACATCTGAGTAGATATTTCCATGTTTACACAGATAGTGTTGTAGATATTTCCATGTTTATACAGATAACGGTGTAGATATTTCCACGTTTATAGAGATGGTGGTGCAGATACTTCCTTTTTTATGTAGATGGCGGTGTAGATTTTTCCATGTTTATAGAGATGGCGGTGTATACATTTCCATGTTTATAGAGATAGCGGTGTAGATATTTCCTTGTTTACAGAGATAGCGGTGTAGGTATTTCCATGTTTATAGAGATAGCGGAGTAGATATTTCCATGTTTATACAGATAGCGTTGTAGACATTTCCAAGTTTATACAGATAGCGGTGTTGGTATTTCCAAGTTTATATATATAGCCTTGTAGATATTTCCATGTTTACACAGCTCGCGGTGTAGATATTTACGTCTTTATACAGATGGCAGTGCAGATATTTCCATGTTTATACAGATGGTGGTGTACATAGTTCCATGTTTATGGAAATGGCAGTGTAGATATTTCCATGTTTATAGAGATAGTGGTGTAGGTATCTCCATGTTTATAGAGATAACGGTGTAGATATTTCCATGATTATACAGATGGTTGTGTAGATATTTCCATGTGTATACAGATGGCAGTGTAGGTATTTCCATGTTTATACAGATGGCAGTGTAGATACTTCCATGTTCATAAAGACAGCGGTGTAGACATATCCATATTTATAGAGATCGCGGTGTAGCTATTTCCATGTTCATACAGATAGCGTTGTAGATCTGTATACGGTGCAGATATTTCCATGTTTTAGTGATAGCCATATAGATATTTCCATGTATATACAGATAGCGGTGTTGCCATTTCCATGTTTATAGAGATAGCGGTGTAGATATTTCCATATTTATACAGATAGCGGAGTAGACATTTCCATGTTTATACAGATAGCAGTGTAGATATTTCAATGTTTATACAGATACCGGTGTAGATATATCCATGTTTATACAGACTGTGGTGTAGATATTTCCATGTCTATACAGATAGCGGTGTAGATATTTCCATGGTTATACAGATAGTGGTGTAGATATTTCCATGTTTACAGAGACAGAGGTGTAGATATTTCCATCTTCACACAGATTGCGGTGTACATATTTCCATGTTTACACAGACAGCTGTGTAGGTATTTCCATGTTTACACAGATAGTGTTGTAGATATTTCCATGTTTATAGAGATTGCAGTGTAGATATTTCCAGGTTCATATATATAGCGGTGTAGATATTTCCATGTTTATACAGATAGCGGTGGAGATATTTCCATGTTTATACAGATAGCGCTGTAGATATTTGCATGTTTATGCAGATAGCGGTGTAGATATTTGAATGTTTATACAGATCGCGGTCTAGATATTTCCATGTTTATAATTATAGCGGTGTAGGTATTTCCATGTTTATACAGATAGTGGGGTAGATATTTCCATGTTTATACAGATAGCAGTGGAGATATTTTCAAGTTTATACAGATAGCGGTGGACGTATTTTCAAGTTTATAGTGATGGCAGTGTATATATTTCCAAGTATATACAGATAGCGGTGTAGATATTTCCGTGTTTATACAGATAGCGTTGCAGGTATTTCCATGTTTATAGAGATAGCGGTGTAGATATTTCCATGTTTATAGAGATGGCTGTGTATATATTTCCATGTGTATACAGGTGGCAGTGTAGATATTTCCATGTTTATACAGATAGCGGTGCAGATATTTCCATGTTTTTACAGATAGCGCTGTAGATATTTGCATGTTTACGCAGATAGCGGTGTAGATATTTGAATGTTTATACAGATCGCGGTCTAGATATTTCCATGTTTATACAGATAGCGGTGTAGATATTTCCATGTTTATACAGATAGCGGTGGAGATATTTTCAAGTTCATACAGATAGCGGTGGACGTATTTTCATGTTTATAGTGATGGCGTTGTAGATATTTCCAACTATATACAGATAGCGGTGTAGATATTTCCATGTTTATACAGATAGCGTTGCAGTTATTTCCAGGTTTATAGAGTTAGCGGTGTAGATATTTCCATGTTTATAGAGATGGTTGTGTATATATTTCCATGTGTATACAGGTGGCAGTGTAGATATTTCCATGTTTATACAGATGGGGGTGTAGATATTTCCATGTTTATACAGATGAATGTGTTGATATTTCCATGATTTTACAGATGGCGGAGTAAATATTTCCATGTTACACAGATAGCGGTGTGGATATTTCCATGTTTATACAGACAGCGCTGTAGATATGTGCATGTTAATGCAAATAGCGGTGTAGATATTTCCATGTTCATACAGATAGCGGTTTAGCTATTTCCATGTTTATACAGATAGCGATGTAGATATTTCCATGTTTATAGAGATGGCTGTGTAGATATTTCCATGTTTATAGAGATGACAGTGTAGATATTTCCAAATTTATAGAAATAGCCTTGTAGATATTTCCATGTTTAAACAGATAGCGGTGTAGACATTTCCTTGTTTATAGAGATAGCGGTGTAGATATTTCCAAATTTATACAGATAGCGGTGTAGATATTTCCATGTTTCTACAGATAGCGGTGTAGTTGTTTCCATGTTTATACAGATAGCGGTGTAGCTATTTCCATGTTTACAGAGATAGAGTTGTAGATATTTCCATATTTGCACAGATTGCCGTGTAGATATTTCCACCTTCACACAGATGATGGTGTACATATTTGCATGTTTACACAGACATCTGAGTAGATATTTCCATGTTTACACAGATAGTGTTGTAGATATTTCCATGTTTATACAGATAACGGTGTAGATATTTCCACGTTTATAGAGATGGTGGTGCAGATACTTCCTTTTTTATGTAGATGGCGGTGTAGATTTTTCCATGTTTATAGAGATGGCGGTGTATACATTTCCATGTTTATAGAGATAGCGGTGTAGATATTTCCTTGTTTACAGAGATAGCGGTGTAGGTATTGCCATGTTTATAGAGATAGCGGAGTAGATATTTCCATGTTTATACAGATAGCGTTGTAGACATTTCCAAGTTTATACAGATAGCGGTGTTGGTATTTCCAAGTTTATATATATAGCCTTGTAGATATTTCCATGTTTACACAGCTCGCGGTGTAGCTATTTACGTCTTTATACAGATGGCAGTGTAGATACTTCCATGTTTATACAGATGGTGGTGTACATAGTTCCATGTTTATGGAAATGGCAGTGTAGATATTTCCATGTTTATAGAGATAGTGGTGTAGGTATCTCCATGTTTATAGAGATAACGGTGTAGATATTTCCATGATTATACAGATGGTTGTGTAGATATTTCCATGTGTATACAGATGGCAGTGTAGGTATTTCCATGTTTATACAGATGGCAGTGTAGATACTTCCATGTTCATAAAGACAGCGGTGTAGACATATCCATATTTATAGAGATCGCGGTGTAGCTATTTCCATGTTCATACAGATAGCGTTGTAGATCTGTATACGGTGCAGATATTTCCATGTTTTAGTGATAGCCATATAGATATTTCCATGTATATACAGATAGCGGTGTTGCCATTTCCATGTTTATAGAGATAGCGGTGTAGATATTTCCATATTTATACAGATAGCGGAGTAGACATTTCCATGTTTATACAGATAGCAGTGTAGATATTTCAATGTTTATACAGATACCGGTGTAGATATATCCATGTTTATACAGACTGTGGTGTAGATATTTCCATGTCTATACAGATAGCGGTGTAGATATTTCCATGGTTATACAGATAGTGGTGTAGATATTTCCATGTTTACAGAGACAGAGGTGTAGATATTTCCATCTTCACACAGACTGCGGTGTACATATTTCAATGTTTACACAGACAGCTGTGTAGGTATTTCCATGTTTACACAGATAGTGTTGTAGATATTTCCATGTTTATAGAGATTGCAGTGTAGATATTTCCAGGTTCATATATATAGCGGTGTAGATATTTCCATGTTTATACAGATAGCGGTGGAGATATTTCCATGTTTATACAGATAGCGCTGTAGATATTTGCATGTTTATGCAGATAGCGGTGTAGATATTTGAATGTTTATACAGATCGCGGTCTAGATATTTCCATGCTTATAATTATAGCGGTGTAGGTATTTCCATGTTTATACAGATAGTGGGGTAGATATTTCCATGTTTATACAGATAGCAGTGGAGATATTTTCAAGTTTATACAGATAGCGGTGGACGTATTTTCAAGTTTATAGTGATGGCAGTGTATATATTTCCAAGTATATACAGATAGCGATTTAGCTATTTCCATGTTTATACAGATAGCGATGTAGATATTTCCATGTTTATAGAGATGGCTGTGTAGATATTTCCATGTTTATAGAGATGACAGTGTAGATATTTCCAATTTTATAGAAATAGCCTTGTAGATATTTCCATGTTTAAACAGATAGCGGTGTAGACATTTCCTTGTTTATAGAGATAGCGGTGTAGATATTTCCAAATTTATACAGATAGCGGTGTAGATATTTCCATGTTTCTACAGATAGCGGTGTAGATGTTTCCATGTTTCTACAGATAGCGGTGTAGATGTTTCCATGTTTATACAGATAGCGGTGTAGCTATTTCCATGTTTACAGAGATAGAGTTGTAGATATTTCCATATTTGCACAGATTGCCGTGTAGATATTTCCACCTTCACACAGATGATGGTGTACATATTTGCATGTTTACACAGACATCTGAGTAGATATTTCCATGTTTACACAGATAGTGTTGTAGATATTTCCATGTTTATACAGATAACGGTGTAGATATTTCCACGTTTATAGAGATGGTGGTGCAGATACTTCCTTTTTTATGTAGATGGCGGTGTAGATTTTTCCATGTTTATAGAGATGGCGGTGTATACATTTCCATGTTTATAGAGATAGCAGTGTAGATATTTCCTTGTTTACAGAGATAGCGGTGTAGGTATTTCCATGTTTATAGAGATAGCGGAGTAGATATTTCCATGTTTATACAGATAGCGTTGTAGACATTTCCAAGTTTATACAGATAGCGGTGTTGGTATTTCCAAGTTTATATATATAGCCTTGTAGATATTTCCATGTTTACACAGCTCGCGGTGTAGCTATTTACGTCTTTATACAGATGGCAGTGTAGATACTTCCATGTTTATACAGATGGTGGTGTACATAGTTCCATGTTTATGGAAATGGCAGTGTAGATATTTCCATGTTTATAGAGATAGTGGTGTAGGTATCTCCATGTTTATAGAGATAACGGTGTAGATATTTCCATGATTATACAGATGGTTGTGTAGATATTTCCATGTGTATACAGATGGCAGTGTAGGTATTTCCATGTTTATACAGATGGCAGTGTAGATACTTCCATGTTCATAAAGACAGCGGTGTAGACATATCCATATTTATAGAGATCGCGGTGTAGCTATTTCCATGTTCATACAGATAGCGTTGTAGATCTGTATACGGTGCAGATATTTCCATGTTTTAGTGATAGCCATATAGATATTTCCATGTATATACAGATAGCGGTGTTGCCATTTCCATGTTTATAGAGATAGCGGTGTAGATATTTCCATATTTATACAGATAGCGGAGTAGACATTTCCATGTTTATACAGATAGCAGTGTAGATATTTCAATGTTTATACAGATACCGGTGTAGATATATCCATGTTTATACAGACTGTGGTGTAGATATTTCCATGTCTATACAGATAGCGGTGTAGATATTTCCATGGTTATACAGATAGTGGTGTAGATATTTCCATGTTTACAGAGACAGAGGTGTAGATATTTCCATCTTCACACAGATTGCGGTGTACATATTTCCATGTTTACACAGACAGCTGTGTAGGTATTTCCATGTTTACACAGATAGTGTTGTAGATATTTCCATGTTTATAGAGATTGCAGTGTAGATATTTCCAGGTTCATATATATAGCGGTGTAGATATTTCCATGTTTATACAGATAGCGGTGGAGATATTTCCATGTTTATACAGATAGCGCTGTAGATATTTGCATGTTTATGCAGATAGCGGTGTAGATATTTGAATGTTTATACAGATCGCGGTCTAGATATTTCCATGCTTATAATTATAGCGGTGTAGGTATTTCCATGTTTATACAGATAGTGGGGTAGATATTTCCATGTTTATACAGATAGCAGTGGAGATATTTTCAAGTTTATACAGATAGCGGTGGACGTATTTTCAAGTTTATAGTGATGGCAGTGTATATATTTCCAAGTATATACAGATAGCGGTTTAGCTATTTCCATGTTTATACAGATAGCGATGTAGATATTTCCATGTTTATAGAGATGGCTGTGTAGATATTTCCATGTTTATAGAGATGACAGTGTAGATATTTCCAAATTTATAGAAATAGCCTTGTAGATATTTCCATGTTTAAACAGATAGCGGTGTAGACATTTCCTTGTTTATAGAGATAGCGGTGTAGATATTTCCAAATTTATACAGATAGCGGTGTAGATATTTCCATGTTTCTACAGATAGCGGTGTAGATGTTTCCATGTTTATACAGATAGCGGTGTAGCTATTTCCATGTTTACAGAGATAGAGTTGTAGATATTTCCATATTTGCACAGATTGCCGTGTAGATATTTCCACCTTCACACAGATGATGGTGTACATATTTGCATGTTTACACAGACATCTGAGTAGATATTTCCATGTTTACACAGATAGTGTTGTAGATATTTCCATGTTTATACAGATAACGGTGTAGATATTTCCACGTTTATAGAGATGGTGGTGCAGATACTTCCTTTTTTATGTAGATGGCGGTGTAGATTTTTCCATGTTTATAGAGATGGCGGTGTATACATTTCCATGTTTATAGAGATAGCGGTGTAGATATTTCCTTGTTTACAGAGATAGCGGTGTAGGTATTTCCATGTTTATAGAGATAGCGGAGTAGATATTTCCATGTTTATACAGATAGCGTTGTAGACATTTCCAAGTTTATACAGATAGCGGTGTTGGTATTTCCAAGTTTATATATATAGCCTTGTAGATATTTCCATGTTTACACAGCTCGCGGTGTAGCTATTTACGTCTTTATACAGATGGCAGTGTAGATACTTCCATGTTTATACAGATGGTGGTGTACATAGTTCCATGTTTATGGAAATGGCAGTGTAGATATTTCCATGTTTATAGAGATAGTGGTGTAGGTATCTCCATGTTTATAGAGATAACGGTGTAGATATTTCCATGATTATACAGATGGTTGTGTAGATATTTCCATGTGTATACAGATGGCAGTGTAGGTATTTCCATGTTTATACAGATGGCAGTGTAGATACTTCCATGTTCATAAAGACAGCGGTGTAGACATATCCATATTTATAGAGATCGCGGTGTAGCTATTTCCATGTTCATACAGATAGCGTTGTAGATCTGTATACGGTGCAGATATTTCCATGTTTTAGTGATAGCCATATAGATATTTCCATGTATATACAGATAGCGGTGTTGCCATTTCCATGTTTATAGAGATAGCGGTGTAGATATTTCCATATTTATACAGATAGCGGAGTAGACATTTCCATGTTTATACAGATAGCAGTGTAGATATTTCAATGTTTATACAGATACCGGTGTAGATATATCCATGTTTATACAGACTGTGGTGTAGATATTTCCATGTCTATACAGATAGCGGTGTAGATATTTCCATGGTTATACAGATAGTGGTGTAGATATTTCCATGTTTACAGAGACAGAGGTGTAGATATTTCCATCTTCACACAGACTGCGGTGTACATATTTCAATGTTTACACAGACAGCTGTGTAGGTATTTCCATGTTTACACAGATAGTGTTGTAGATATTTCCATGTTTATAGAGATTGCAGTGTAGATATTTCCAGGTTCATATATATAGCGGTGTAGATATTTCCATGTTTATACAGATAGCGGTGGAGATATTTCCATGTTTATACAGATAGCGCTGTAGATATTTGCATGTTTATGCAGATAGCGGTGTAGATATTTGAATGTTTATACAGATCGCGGTCTAGATATTTCCATGCTTATAATTATAGCGGTGTAGGTATTTCCATGTTTATACAGATAGTGGGGTAGATATTTCCATGTTTATACAGATAGCAGTGGAGATATTTTCAAGTTTATACAGATAGCGGTGGACGTATTTTCAAGTTTATAGTGATGGCAGTGTATATATTTCCAAGTATATACAGATAGCGGTTTAGCTATTTCCATGTTTATACAGATAGCGATGTAGATATTTCCATGTTTATAGAGATGGCTGTGTAGATATTTCCATGTTTATAGAGATGACAGTGTAGATATTTCCAAATTTATAGAAATAGCCTTGTAGATATTTCCATGTTTAAACAGATAGCGGTGTAGACATTTCCTTGTTTATAGAGATAGCGGTGTAGATATTTCCAAATTTATACAGATAGCGGTGTAGATATTTCCATGTTTCTACAGATAGCGGTGTAGATGTTTCCATGTTTCTACAGATAGCGGTGTAGCTATTTCCATGTTTACAGAGATAGAGTTGTAGATATTTCCATATTTGCACAGATTGCCGTGTAGATATTTCCACCTTCACACAGATGATGGTGTACATATTTGCATGTTTACACAGACATCTGAGTAGATATTTCCATGTTTACACAGATAGTGTTGTAGATATTTCCATGTTTATACAGATAACGGTGTAGATATTTCCACGTTTATAGAGATGGTGGTGCAGATACTTCCTTTTTTATGTAGATGGCGGTGTAGATTTTTCCATGTTTATAGAGATGGCGGTGTATACATTTCCATGTTTATAGAGATAGCGGTGTAGATATTTCCTTGTTTACAGAGATAGCGGTGTAGGTATTTCCATGTTTATAGAGATAGCGGAGTAGACATTTCCATGTTTATACAGATAGCGTTGTAGACATTTCCAAGTTTATACAGATAGCGGTGTTGGTATTTCCAAGTTTATATATATAGCCTTGTAGATATTTCCATGTTTACACAGCTCGCGGTGTAGCTATTTACGTCTTTATACAGATGGCAGTGTAGATACTTCCATGTTTATACAGATGGTGGTGTACATAGTTCCATGTTTATGGAAATGGCAGTGTAGATATTTCCATGTTTATAGAGATAGTGGTGTAGGTATCTCCATGTTTATAGAGATAACGGTGTAGATATTTCCATGATTATACAGATGGTTGTGTAGATATTTCCATGTGTATACAGATGGCAGTGTAGGTATTTCCATGTTTATACAGATGGCAGTGTAGATACTTCCATGTTCATAAAGACAGCGGTGTAGACATATCCATATTTATAGAGATCGCGGTGTAGCTATTTCCATGTTCATACAGATAGCATTGTAGATCTGTATACGGTGCAGATATTTCCATGTTTTAGTGATAGCCATATAGATATTTCCATGTATATACAGATAGCGGTGTTGCCATTTCCATGTTTATAGAGATAGCGGTGTAGATATTTCCATATTTATACAGATAGCGGAGTAGACATTTCCATGTTTATACAGATAGCAGTGTAGATATTTCAATGTTTATACAGATACCGGTGTAGATATATCCATGTTTATACAGACTGTGGTGTAGATATTTCCATGTCTATACAGATAGCGGTGTAGATATTTCCATGGTTATACAGATAGTGGTGTAGATATTTCCATGTTTACAGAGACAGAGGTGTAGATATTTCCATCTTCACACAGACTGCGGTGTACATATTTCCATGTTTACACAGACAGCTGTGTAGGTATTTCCATGTTTACACAGATAGTGTTGTAGATATTTCCATGTTTATAGAGATTGCAGTGTAGATATTTCCAGGTTCATATATATAGCGGTGTAGATATTTCCATGTTTATACAGATAGCGGTGGAGATATTTCCATGTTTATACAGATAGCGCTGTAGATATTTGCATGTTTATGCAGATAGCGGTGTAGATATTTGAATGTTTATACAGATCGCGGTCTAGATATTTCCATGTTTATAATTATAGCGGTGTAGGTATTTCCATGTTTATACAGATAGTGGGGTAGATATTTCCATGTTTATACAGATAGCAGTGGAGATATTTTCAAGTTTATACAGATAGCGGTGGACGTATTTTCAAGTTTATAGTGATGGCAGTGTATATATTTCCAAGTATATACAGATAGCGGTGTAGATATTTCCGTGTTTATACAGATAGCGTTGCAGGTATTTCCATGTTTATAGAGATAGCGGTGTAGATATTTCCATGTTTATAGAGATGGCTGTGTATATATTTCCATGTGTATACAGGTGGCAGGGTAGATATTTCCATGTTTATACAGATAGCGGTGCAGATATTTCCATGTTTATACAGATAGCGCTGTAGATATTTGCATGTTTATGCAGATAGCGGTGTAGATATTTGAATGTTTATACAGATCATGGTCTAGATATTTCCATGTTTATAATTATAGCGGTGTAGATATTTCCATGTTTATACAGATAGTGGGGTAGATATTTCCATGTTTATACAGATAGCGGTGGAGATATTTTCAAGTTCATACAGATAGCGGTGGACGTATTTTCATGTTTATAGTGATGGCGTTGTAGATATTTCCAATTATATACAGATAGCGGTGTAGATATTTCCATGTTTATACAGATAGCGTTGCAGTTATTTCCAGGTTTATAGAGATAGCGGTGTAGATATTTCCATGTTTATAGAGATGGTTGTGTATATATTTCCATGTGTATACAGGTGGCAGTGTAGATATTTCCATGTTTATACAGATGGGGGTGTAGATATTTCCATGTTTATACAGATGAATATGTTGATATTTCCATGTTTTTTACAGATGGCGGAGTAAATATTTCCATGTTACACAGATAGCGGTGTGGATATTTCCATGTTTATACAGACAGCGCTGTAGATATGTGCATGTTAATGCGGATAGCGGTGTAGATATTTCCATGTTTATACAGATAGCGGTTTAGCTATTTCCATGTTTATGCAGATAGCGATGTAGATATTTCCATGTTTATAGAGATGGCTGTGTAGATATTTCCATGTTTATAGAGATGACAGTGTAGATATTTCCAAATTTATAGAAATAGCCTTGTAGATATTTCCATGTTTAAACAGATAGCGGTGTAGACATTTCCTTGTTTATAGAGATAGCGGTGTAGATATTTCCAAATTTATACAGATAGCGGTGTAGATATTTCCATGTTTCTACAGATAGCGGTGTAGATGTTTCCATGTTTATACAGATAGCGGTGAAGCTATTTCCATGTTTATACAGATAGCGATGTAGATATTTCCATGTTTATAGAGATGGCTGTGTAGATATTTCCATGTTTATAGAGATGACAGTGTAGATATTTCCAAATTTATGGAAATACCCTTGTAGATATTTCCATGTTTAAACAGATAGCGGTGTAGACATTTCCTTGTTTATAGAGATAGCGGTGTAGATATTTCCAAATTTATACAGATAGCGGTGTAGATATTTCCATGTTTCTACAGATAGCGGTGTAGATGTTTCCATGTTTATACAGATAGCGGTGTAGCTATTTCCATGTTTACAGAGATAGAGTTGTAGATATTTCCATATTTGCACAGATTGCCGTGTAGATATTTCCACCTTCACACAGATGATGGTGTACATATTTGCATGTTTACACAGACATCTGAGTAGATATTTCCATGTTTACACAGATAGTGTTGTAGATATTTCCATGTTTATACAGATAACGGTGTAGATATTTCCACGTTTATAGAGATGGTGGTGCAGATACTTCCTTTTTTATGTAGATGGCGGTGTAGATTTTTCCATGTTTATAGAGATGGCGGTGTATACATTTCCATGTTTATAGAGATAGCGGTGTAGATATTTCCTTGTTTACAGAGACAGCGGTGTAGGTATTTCCATGTTTATAGAGATAGCGGAGTAGATATTTCCATGTTTATACAGATAGCGTTGTAGACATTTCCAAGTTTATACAGATAGCGGTGTTGGTATTTCCGAGTTTATATATATAGCCTTGTAGATATTTCCATGTTTACACAGCTCGCGGTGTAGCTATTTACGTCTTTATACAGATGGCAGTGTAGATACTTCCATGTTTATACAGATGGTGGTGTACATAGTTCCATGTTTATGGAAATGGCAGTGTAGATATTTCCATGTTGATAGAGATAGTGGTGTAGGTATCTCCATGTTTATAGAGATAACGGTGTAGATATTTCCATGATTATACAGATGGTTGTGTAGATATTTCCATGTGTATACAGATGGCAGTGTAGGTATTTCCATGTTTATACAGATGGCAGTGTAGATACTTCCATGTTCATAAAGACAGTGGTGTAGACATATCCATATTTATAGAGATCGCGGTGTAGCTATTTCCATGTTCATACAGATAGCGTTGTAGATCTGTATACGATGCAGATATTTCCATGTTTTAGTGATAGCCATATAGATATTTCCATGTATATACAGATAGCGGTGTTGCCATTTCCATGTTTATAGAGATAGCGGTGTAGATATTTCCATATTTATACAGATAGCGGAGTAGACATTTCCATGTTTATACAGATAGCAGTGTAGATATTTCAATGTTTATACAGATACCGGTGTAGATATATCCATGTTTATACAGACTGTGGTGTAGATATTTCCATGTCTATACAGATAGCGGTGTAGATATTTCCATGGTTATACAGATAGTGGTGTAGATATTTCCATGTTTACAGAGACAGAGGTGTAGATATTTCCATCTTCACACAGATTGCGGTGTACATATTTCCATGTTTACACAGACAGCTGTGTAGGTATTTCCATGTTTACACAGATAGTGTTGTAGATATTTCCATGTTTATAGAGATTGCAGTGTAGATATTTCCAGGTTCATATATATAGCGGTGTAGATATTTCCATGTTTATACAGATAGCGGTGGAGATATTTCCATGTTTATACAGATAGCGCTGTAGATATTTGCATGTTTATGCAGATAGCGGTGTAGATATTTGAATGTTTATACAGATCGCGGTCTAGATATTTCCATGCTTATAATTATAGCGGTGTAGGTATTTCCATGTTTATACAGATAGTGGGGTAGATATTTCCATGTTTATACAGATAGCAGTGGAGATATTTTCAAGTTTATACAGATAGCGGTGGACGTATTTTCAAGTTTATAGTGATGGCAGTGTATATATTTCCAAGTATATACAGATAGCGGTGTAGATATTTCCGTGTTTATACAGATAGCGTTGCAGGTATTTCCATGTTTATAGAGATAGCAGTGTAGATATTTCCATGTTTATAGAGATGGCTGTGTATATATTTCCATGGGTATACAGGTGGCAGTGTAGATATTTCCATGTTTATACAGATAGCGGTGCAGATATTTCCATGTTTATACAGGTAGCGCTGTAGATATTTGCATGTTTATGCAGATAGCGGTGTAGATATTTGAATGTTTATACAGATCGCGGTCTAGATATTTCCATGTTTATACAGATAGCGGTGTAGATATTTCCATGTTTATACAGATAGCGGTGTAGCTATTTCCATGTTTATACAGATAGCGGTGGAGATATTTTCAAGATCATACAGATAGCGGTGGACGTATTTTCATGTTTATAGTGATGGCGTTGTAGATATTTCCAATTATATACAGATAGCGGTGTAGATATTTCCATGTTTATACAGATAGTGTTGCAGTTATTTCCAGGTTTATAGAGATAGCGGTGTAGATATTTCCATGTTTATAGAGATGGTTGTGTATATATTTCCATGTGTATACAGGTGGCAGTGTAGATATTTCCATGTTTATACAGATGGGGGTGTAGATATTTCCATGTTTATACAGATGAATGTGTTGATATTTCCATGTTTTTTACAGATGGCGGAGTAAATATTTCCATGTTACACAGATAGCGGTGTGGATATTTCCATGTTTATACAGACAGCGCTGTAGATATGTGCATGTTAATGCAGATAGCGGTGTAGATATTTCCATGTTTATACAGATAGCGGTTTAGCTATTTCCATGTTTATACAGATAGTGATGTAGATATTTCCATGTTTATAGAGATGGCTGTGTAGATATTTCCATGTTTATAGAGATGACAGTGTAGATATTTCCAAATTTATAGAAATAGCCTTGTAGATATTTCCATGTTTAAACAGATAGCGGTGTAGACATTTCCTTGTTTATAGAGATAGCGGTGTAGATATTTCCAAATTTATACAGATAGCGGTGTAGATATTTCCATGTTTCTACAGATAGCGGTGTAGATGTTTCCATGTTTATACAGATAGCGGTGTAGCTATTTCCATGTTTACAGAGATAGAGTTGTAGATATTTCCATATTTGCACAGATTGCCGTGTAGATATTTCCACCTTCACACAGATGATGGTGTACATATTTGCATGTTTACACAGACATCTGAGTAGATATTTCCATGTTTACACAGATAGTGTTGTAGATATTTCCATCATTATACAGATAACGGTGTAGATATTTCCACGTTTATAGAGATGGTGGTGCAGATACTTCCTTTTTTATGTAGATGGCGGTGTAGATTTTTCCATGTTTATAGAGATGGCGGTGTATACATTGCCATGTTTATAGAGATAGCAGTGTAGATATTTCCTTGTTTACAGAGATAGCGGTGTAGGTATTTCCATGTTTATAGAGATAGCGGAGTAGATATTTCCATGTTTATACAGATAGCGTTGTAGACATTTCCAAGTTTATACAGATAGCGGTGTTGGTATTTCCAAGTTTATATATATAGCCTTGTAGATATTTCGATGTTTACACAGCTCGCGGTGTAGTATTTACGTCTTTATACAGATGGCAGTGTAGATATTTCCATGTTTATACAGATGGTGGTGTACATAGTTCCATGTTTATGGAAATGGCAGTGTAGATATTTCCATGTTTATAGAGATAGTGGTGTAGGTATCTCCATGTTTATAGAGATAACGGTGTAGATATTTCCATGATTATACAGATGGTTGTGTAGATATTTCCATGTGTATACAGATGGCAGTGTAGGTATTTCCATGTTTATACAGATGGCAGTGTAGATACTTCCATGTTCATAAAGACAGCGGTGTAGACATATCCATATTTATAGAGATCGCGGTGTAGCTATTTCCATGTTCATACAGATAGCGTTGTAGATCTGTATACGGTGCAGATATTTCCATGTTTTAGTGATAGCCATATAGATATTTCCATGTATATACAGATAGCGGTGTTGCCATTTCCATGTTTATAGAGATAGCGGTGTAGATATTTCCATATTTATACAGATAGCGGAGTAGACATTTCCATGTTTATACAGATAGCAGTGTAGATATTTCAATGTTTATACAGATACCGGTGTAGATATATCCATGTTTATACAGACTGTGGTGTAGATATTTCCATGTCTATTCAGATAGCGGTGTAGATATTTCCATGGTTATACAGATAGTGGTGTAGATATTTCCATGTTTACAGAGACAGAGGTGTAGATATTTCCATCTTCACACAGATTGCGGTGTACATATTTCCATGTTTACACAGACAGCTGTGTAGGTATTTCCATGTTTACACAGATAGTGTTGTAGATATTTCCATGTTTATAGAGATTGCAGTGTAGATATTTCCAGGTTCATATATATAGCGGTGTAGATATTTCCATGTTTATACAGATAGCGGTGGAGATATTTCCATGTTTATACAGATAGCGCTGTAGATATTTGCATGTTTATGCAGATAGCGGTGTAGATATTTGAATGTTTATACAGATCGCGGTCTAGATATTTCCATGTTTATAATTATAGCGGTGTAGGTATTTCCATGTTTATACAGATAGTGGGGTAGATATTTCCATGTTTATACAGATAGCAGTGGAGATATTTTCAAGTTTATACAGATAGCGGTGGACGTATTTTCAAGTTTATAGTGATGGCAGTGTATATATTTCCAAGTATATACAGATAGCGGTGTAGATATTTCCGTGTTTATACAGATAGCGTTGCAGGTATTTCCATGTTTATAGAGATAGCGGTGTAGATATTTCCATGTTTATAGAGATGGCTGTGTATATATTTCCATGTGTATACAGGTGGCAGTGTAGATATTTCCATGTTTATACAGATAGCGGTGCAGATATTTCCATGTTTTTACAGATAGCGCTGTAGATATTTGCATGTTTATGCAGATAGCGGTGTAGATATTTGAATGTTTATACAGATTGCGGTGTAGATATATTCATGTTTATACAGATAGCGGTGCAGATATTTCCATGTTTGTGCAGATGGCGGTGTTGATATTTCCATCTATACACAGATGACCGTGTAGATATTTCCATGTTTATACAGATGGTGGCACAGATATTTCTATGCATATGTAGATGTTGGTGTAGATATTTCCATGTTTATACAGATAGCGGTGTAGTTATTTCCATGTTTGTATAGATAGTGGTGCAGATATTTCCATGTATATACGCATGGCGGTGTAGATATTTCCATGTTTATAAAGATAACTTTGTAAGTATTTCCATGTTTATACAGATGGCGGTGTAGATATTTCGATGTTTCTAGAGACAGCAGTGGAGATATTTCCATGTTTATACAGATCGCGGTGTAGGTATTTCCATGATTATAGAGATGGCGGTGTAGATATTTCCATGATTATAGAGATGGCGGTGTAGATGTTTCCATGTTTATAGAGATAGCTGTGTGGATATTTCCATGTTTATACAGATAGGGGTGTAGATATTTCCATGTTTATAGAGATGGCGGTGTAGATATTTCCATGTTTATACAAATCAGGGTGTAGATATTTCCATGTTTATACAGATCGCGGTGTAGATATTTCCATGTTTATACAGATCATGGTGAAGATATTTCCATGTTTATACAGATCGCGGTGTTGATATTACCATGTTTATAGGGAAAGCGGTGCAAATATTTCCACATTTATACAGATAGCGGTGTAGATATTTCCATGTATAAACAGATGTCTGTGTATATATTTCCATGTTTAAACAGATGGCGGTGTAGATATTCCCTTGTTTATACAAATAGCAGTGTAGATATTTCCATGTTTACAGAGATAGCGGTGTAGGTATTTCTATCTTTTCACAGATTGCGGTGTAGGTATTGCCAAACTTACAGAGATAGCGGTGTAGATATTTCAAAGTTTACACAGATAGCTGTGTAGATATTTCCATGTTTATAGAGATCGCAGTGTAGATATTTCCATGTTTATACAGATGGCGGTGTAGATATTTCCATGTTTATAGAGATAGCGGTGTAGATATTTCCATATTTATACAGATAACGGTGTAGATATTTCCATGTTTATACAGATAGCGGTCTAAATATTTCAATGTTTATACAGATCACGGTGTAATTATTTCCATGTTTATAGAGATAGCGTTGTAAATATTTCCATGTTTATACAGATAGCGGTTTAGATATTTCCATGTTTATACAGACCGCAGTGTAGATATTTCCGTGTTCAGATAGCAGTGCAGATATTTCCATGTTTGTACAGGTGGGGGTGTTGATATATCCATCTATACGCAGATGACTGTGTAGATATTTCCATGTTTATACAGATGGCGGCGCAGATATTTCGATGGATATGTAGATGGCGGTGTAGATATTTCCATGTTTATTCAGATAGCGGTGTAGTTATTTCCATGTTTATATAGATAGCGGTGTAGATATTTCCATGTATATACACATGGCTGTGTAGATATTTCCATGTTTATACAGATGGCGGTGTAGATATTTCCATTTTTATACAGATAGCTTTGTAAGTTTTTCCATGTTTATATAGATGGCCGTGTAGATATTTCGATTTTTATAGAGATAGCAGTGGAGATATTTCCATGTTTATACAGATAGCGGTGTAGATATTTCCATGTTTATACAGATCACGGTGTAGATATTTCCATGTTTATACAGATCATGTTGTAGATATTTCCATGTTTATACAGATCGTGGTGTTGATATTACCATGTTTATAGGAATAGCGGTGCAAATATTTCCACATTTCTACAGATAGCGGTGTAGTTATCGGCATGTTTATTCAGATAGCTTTGTAGATATTTCCATGTATAAACAGATGTCTGTGTAGATATTTCCATGTTTAAACAGATGGTGGTGTAGATATTTCCTTGTTTATACAAATAGCGGTGTAGATATTTCGATGTTTATACAGCTCGCGGTGTAGATATTTCCATGTATATACAGACGTCTGTGTAGATATTTCCATGTTAATAGAGATGGCTGTGTAGATATTTCCATGTTTATACAGATGACTTTGTAGGTATTTCCATGTTTATAGAGATTGCGGTGTAGATGTTTCCATGTTTGTAGAGATAGCTGTGTAGATATTTCCAGGTGTATACAGATAGCTGTGTAGATATTTCCATGTTTATACAGATCGCTGTGTAGGTATTTCCATGTTTACACAAATCGCAGTGTAGATATTTCCATGTTCCTACACATGACTATGTTGGTATTTCCATGTTTATACAGATGGCTTTGTAGATATTTCCATGTTTATAGGGATAGCGGTGTAGATATTTCCATGTTTATAAAGATAGCAGTGAAAATATTTCCATGTTTATACAGACCGTGGTGTAGATATTTCCATGTTTATACAGATACCGGTGTAGAAATTTCCATGTTTATACAGAACGCAGTGTAGATATTTCCATGTTTACAGATAGCGGTGTAGATATTTTCATGTCTATCGAGATAGCGGTGTAGGTATTTCCATATTTATACAGATTGTGGTGTAGATATTTCCATCTTTATACAAATGGCGGTGTAGGTATTTCCATGTTTATACAGCTGGCAGTGAAGATATTTCCATGTTTATACAGATAGTGGTCTAGATATTTCCATGTTTATACAGATGGCAGTATAGATACATACATGTTTCTGAAGATGGCGGTGTAGGTATTTTCATGTTTATAGAGATGGTTGTGTAGATATTTCCATGTTTATACAGATGTCTGTGTAGATATTTCCAGGTTTATGCAGATAGCGGTGTAGATATTTCCATGTTTATAGAGATGACGGTCTCGTTATTTCTAAGTTTATAGAGATAGCGTTGTAAATATTTCCATGTTTATAGAGATGGTGGTGTAAGTATTTTCATGTTTATAGAGATAGCGGTGTAGATATTTACATGTTTATACAGATAGCGTGGTTGGTGTTTCCATGTTTATACAGATAGCGGTGTAGATATTTCCATGTTTATACAGCTCGCGGTGTAGATATTTCCATCTTTATACAGATGGCAGTGTAGATATTTCCATGTTTATTCACATAGCGGTGTAGATATTTCTATGTCTATAGAGATAGCCGTGTAGTTATTTCCATATTTATACACATTTCGGTGTAGATATTTCCATCTTTAGACAGATGGTGGTGTAGATATTTCCATGTTTATACAGATTGCAATGAAGATATTTCCATATTTATACAGATAGTTGTGTAAATATTTCCATGTTTATACAGATGGCGGTGTAGATACATCCATGTTTCTGAAGATGGCGGTGGAGATATTTTCATGTTTATAGAGATGGAGGTGTAGATATTTCCATGTATATAGACATAGCAGTGTAGATATTTTCATGTTTATAGAGAAAGTGGTGTAGGTATTTCCGTGTTTATACAGATGGCAGTGTAGATATTTCCATGTTTATACAGATGTCGGTGTAGGTATTTCCATGTTTACAGAGATAGCGGTGTAGGTATTTCTATCTTTGCACAGATTGCGGTGTAGGTATTGCCAAACTTACAGAGATAGCGGTGTAGATATTTCCAAGTTTACACAGATAGCTGTGTAGATATTTCCGTGTTTACAGAGATAGCATTGTAGATATTTCCATGTTAATACAGACTGTGGTGTAGTTATTTCCATGTTGATACAGATAGCGGTGTAGATATTTCCATGTTCATACAACTAGCGGTGTAGAAATTCCCATGTTTATACAGATAGCTTTGTAGACATTTCCATCTTTCTACAGGTGTCAGTGTAGATATTTCCAAATTTATACAGATGGCAGTGTAGATATTTCCATGTTTATACAGATATCTGTGTAGATATTTCCATGTTTATGAAGATGGCGGTGTAGATATTTCCATGTTCATAGAGATGGCAGTCTAGTTATTTCTATGTTTATAGAGATAGCGGTGTAAATATCTCCATGTTTATAGAGATGGTGGTGTAAGTATTTTCATGTTTATAGAGATAGCACTGTAGATATTTCCATGTTTATACAGATAACGGTGTTGTTATTTCCATGTTTATATAGATAGCGGTGTAGATATTTCCGTGTATATACAGATGGCTGTGTAGATATTTCCTTGTTTATACAAATAGCGGTGTAGTTATTTCCATGTTTATACAGTTAGCGGTGTAGATATTTCCATGTATATTCAGATGGCTGTGTAGATATTTCCATGTTTATACAGATGGCGTTATAGATATTTCCATGTTTATACAGATAACTTTGTAAGTATTTCCATGTTTATACAGATGGCGGTGTAGATATTACGATGTTCATAGAGATAGCATTGGAGATATTTTCATGTTTATACAAATAGCGGTGTAGTTATTTCCATGTTTATATAGATAGCGGTGTAGATATTTCCATGTATATACACATGGCTGTGTAGATATTTCCATGTTTATACAGATGGCGGTTTAGGTATTTCCATGTTTATACTGATAACTTTGTAAGTATTTCCATGTTTATACAGATGGCGGTGTAGATATTTCCATGTTTATACAGATGGAAGTGAAGATATTTCCATGTTTATACAGATAGTGGTATAGATATTTCCATGTTTATACAGATGGCGGTGTAGATACATCCATGTTTCTGAAGATGGCGGTGTAGATATTTTCAGGTTTATAGAAATGGAGGTGTAGATATTTCCATGTATATAGAGATAGCAGTGTAGATATTTTCATGTTTATAGAGAAAGCGGTGTAGGTATTTCCATGTGAATAGAGATGGCATTGTAGATATTTCCATTTTTATATAGATGGTGGTGTAGATATTTCCATGTTTATACATATGACTGTACTGTTATATCCATGTTTTTACAGATGGCATTGCAGTTATTTCCATGTTTATACAGATCGCAGTGTAGATATTTCCATGTTTATACAGATAGCGGTGTAGATTTATCCATTTTTATACAGATGGCGGTGTAGATATTTCCATGTTTATGCAGATGGCGGTGTAGATATTTTCATGTTTATAGAGATGGAGGTGTAGATATTTCCATGTATATAGAGATAGCAGTGTAGAGATTTTCATGTTTATAGAGAAAGTGGTGTAGTTATTTCCATGTTTATACAGATGGCAGTGTAGATATTTCCATGTTTATACAGATATCGGTGTAGATATTTCCATGTTTACAGAGATAGCGGTGTAGGTATTTCTATCTTTGCACAGATTGCGGTGTAGGTATTGCCAAACTTACAGAGATAGCGGTGTAGATATTTCCAAGTTTACACAGATAGCTGTGTAGATATTTCCATGTTTACAGAGATAGCATTGTAGATATTTCCATGTTTATACAGATTGCGGTGTAGTTATTTCCATGTTGATACAGACAGCGGTGTAGATATTTCCATGTTTATACAAGTAGTGTTGTAGAAATTCCCATGTTTATACAGATCGCTTTGTAGACATTTCCAATTTTCTACAGATTTCAGTGTAGATATTTCCAAGTTTATACTGATGGCAGTGCAGATATTTCCATGTTTATACAGCTGTCTGTGTAGATATTTCCATGTTTATGCAGATGGCGGTGTAGGTATTTCCATGTTTACAGAGATGGCGGTGTAGTTATTTCTATGTTTATAGAGATAGCGGTTTAAATATCTCCATGTTTATAGAGATGGTGGTGTAAGTATTTTCATGTTTATAGAGATAGCACTGTAGATATTTCCATGTTTATACAGATAACGGTGTTGGTATTTCCATGTTTATACAGATAGCGGTGTAGATATTTCCATGTTTATACAGCTCACGGTGTAGATATTTCCATCTTTGCACAGATGGCAGTGTAGATATTTCCATGTTTATTCAGATAGCGGTGTAGATATTTCCTTGTCTGTAGAGATATCGGTGTAGTTATTTCCATATTTATACAGATTGCGGTGTAGATATTTCCATCTTTATACAGATGGCGGTGTAGATATTTCTATGTTTATACAGATGGCAGTGAAGATATTTCCATGTTTATACAGATAGTGTTGTAGGTATTTCCATGTTTATACAGATAGCGGTGTAGATGCATCCATGTTTCTGAAGATGGCGGTGTAGATATTTTCATGTTCATACAGATGGAGGTGTAGATATTTCCATGTATATAGAGATAGCAGTGTAGATATTTTCATGTTTATAGAGAAAGCTCTGTAGTTATTTCCTTGTTTATAGAGATAGTGGCGTAGATATTTCCAAATTTATACAGATAGCGGTGTAGGTATTTCCGTGTTTTTACAGATTGCGGTGTAGATATTTCCATGTTTCTACAGATGCCGGTGTAGATATTTCCTTGTTTATAAAGTCAGCGGTTTAGATATTTCCATGTTTATACAGGTAGCGGTGTAGATATTTCAATGTTTTCAGAGATAGCGGTGTAGATATTTCCATTTTTGCACAGATTGCCTTGTAGATACTTCCATGTTTACGCAGATAGCTGTGTAGATATTTCCAAGTTTACACAGATAGCTTTGTAGATATTTCCATGTTTACACACATAGCGTGGTAGATATTTCCATGTTTATGCAGATTGCGGTGTAGATATGTCCATGATTATACAGATAGCGGTGTAGATATTTTCATGTTTATACAGATAGCGGTGGAGATATTTCTATGTTTATAGAGACTGCGGTATAGATATTTCCATGTTTATACAGATAGTGGTGTAGATATTTCCATGTTTACAGAGATGGCGGTGTAGATATTTCCAACTTTGCACAGATTGCGGTGTAAGTATTGCCAAATTTACACAGATAGCGGTGTAGATATTTCCAAGTTTACACAGATAGCATTGTAGACATTTCCATGTTTATACAGATTGCAGTGTAGTTATTTCCATGTTGATACAGATAGCGGTGTAGATATTTCCATGTTTATACAGGTAGTGGTGTAGAAATTCCCATGTTTATTCAGATCACTTTGTAGACATTTCCATCTTTCTACAGATGTCAGTGTAGATATTTCCAAGTTTATACAGATGGCTGTGTAGATATTTCCATGTTTATATAGATGTCTGTGTAGATATTTCCATGTTTACGCAGATGGCAGTGTTGATATTTCCATGTTTATACAGATGTTGGTGTAGATATTTCCATGTTTATACAGATGGCGGTGTAGATATTTCCATGTTTATAGAGATAGTAGTGGAGATATTTCCATGTTCATACAGATAGCGGTGTAGATATTTCCATGTTTATACTGATCGCGGTGTAGATATTTCCATGTTTATAGACATGGCAGTGTAGATATTTCCAAGTTCATAGAAATAGCGGTGTTGATTTTTCCATGTTTATAGAGATAGCGGTGTGGATATTTCCATGTTTATACAGATAGGGGTGTAGATATATCCATCTTTATAGAGATGGCGGTGTAGATATTTCCATGTTTATACAGAACACGGTGTAGATGTTTCCATGTTTATACAGATCATGGTGTAGATATTTCCATGTTTATACAGACCGCGGTGTTGATATTACCATGTTTATAGGGATAGCGGTGCAAATATTTCCACATTTATACAGGTAGCGGTGTAGTTATTAGCATGTTTATACAGATATTGGTGTAGATATTTCCGTGTATAAACAGATGTCTGTGTATATATTTCCATGTTTAAACAGATGGCGGTGTAGATATTTCCTTGTTTATGCAAATAGCGTTGTAGTTATTTCCATGTTGATAGAGATAGCGGTGCAGATATTTCCATGTTTGTACAGATGGCGGTGTTGATATTTACATCTATACACAGATGACCGTGTAGATATTTCCATGTTTATACAGACAACTTTGTAAGTATTTCCACGTTTATACAGATGGCGATGTAGATATTTCGATGTTTATAGAGATAGCAGTGTAGATATTTCCATGTTTTTACAGATAGCGGTGTAGATATTTCCATGTTTATACTGATCGCGGTGTAGATATTTCCATGTTTATACAGATGGCGGTGTAGATATTTCAATATTTATACAGATGTCTGTGTAGATATTTCCATGTGTATACAGATGGTATTGTAGGTATTTCCATGTTTATACAGATGGTCGTGTAGAGATTTCCATGTTTATTCGGATGACTGTGTAGATATTTCCAAGTTTTTACAGATGGCAGGGTAGATATTTCAATGTTTATGGAGATGGCTCTGCAGATATTTCCATGTTTATACAGATAAAGGTGGAGATATTTCCATGTTTATACAGACAGCAGTGGAGATATTACCATGTTTATACAGATAGCGGTGTACATATTTCCATGTTTATAAAGACAGCGGTGTAGGTATTTCCATGTTTATACAGATAGCGGTGCGGATATTCCCATGTTTATACAGATGCCTATGCAGATATTTCCATATTTATACAGAGGGCTGTGTAGATATTTCCATGTTTATACAGATGGCAGTGTAGATATTTCCATGTACCTACACATGACTGTGTAGTTGTTTCCATGTTTACATAGATGGCTTTGCAGGTATTTCCTTGTTTATAGATATAGCGGTGTAGATATTTCCATGTTTATACAGATAGTGGTGTAAATATTTCCATGTTTTATACAGATCGTGGTGTAGATAATTCCATGTTTATACAGAAACCGGTGTAGATATTTCCATGTTTATACAGACCGCAGTGTAGATATGTCCATGTCTGTACAGATGGCGTTGTTGTTGTTTCCATCTATACACAGATTGCCGTGTAGGTATTTCCATGTGTATACAGATGGCATTGTAGATATTTCCATGTTTATACAGATGGAGTTGTAGATATTTCCATGTTTCTACAGATGGCATTGTAGGTATTTCCATGTTTCTACAGATAACGGTGTAGATATTTCCATGTTTATACAGATAGCGGTGTAAATATTTCCATGTTTATACACATCACGGTGTATATATTTCCATGTTTATAGAGATAGTGGTGTAGATATTTCCATGTTTATACAGATATCGGTTTAGATATTTCCATGTTTATACAGACCGCGGTGTAGATATTTCAATCTGTATACAGATTGCGGTGCAGATGTTTCCATGTTTGTACAGATGGCGGTGTTGATATTTCCATCTATACACAGATGACCGTGTAGATATTTCCATTTTTATACAGATGGCGGTGAAGATATTTCCATGGATATGTAGATGGCGGTGTAGATATTTCCATGTTTATACAGATAGCGGTGAAGTTATTTCCATGTTTATATAGATAGCGGTGTAGATATTTCCATGTATATACACATGGCTGTGTAGATATTTCCATGTTTATACAGACGGCAGTGTAGATATTTCCATGTTTATACAGATGACTGTATAGGTATTTCCATGTTTTTTCAGATGGCAGTGCAGTTATTTCCATGTTTATAGAGATAGCAGTGTAGATATTTACATGTTTATACAGATGGCTGTGTAGATATTTCCATGTGTGTACAGTTGGCATTGTAGATATTTCCATGTTTATACAGATGACTGTATAGATATTTCCATGTTTTTCCAGATGGCAGTGCAGATATTTCCATGTTTATAGAGATATCGGTGTAGATATTTCCATGTTTGTACAGATGGCGGTGTTGATATTTCCATCTATACATAGATGGCCGTGTAGATATTTCCATGTTTATACAGATGGCGACGTAGATATTTCCATGGACATGTATATGGCGGTGTAGATATTTCCGTGTTTTCAGAGATGGTGGTGTAGATATTTCCGTGTTTATACACATGGCGGAGTAGATACTTCCATCTTTATGGAGATGGCAGTGTAGATATTTTCATGTTTATAGAGATGGCGGTGTAGATATTTCCATATTTATAGAGATAGCGGTGTAGGTATTTCCATCTTTCTACAGATGGCAGTGTAGATATTTCCATGTTTATACAGATGGCGGTGTAGATATTTCCATATTTATACAGATGTCTGTGTAGATATTTCCATGTGTATACAGATGGTATTGTACTTATTTCCATGTTTATACAGATGGTGGTGTAGATATTTCCATGTTTATTCAGATGACTGTGTAAATGTTTCCATGTTTTTACAGATGGCAGTGTAGATATTTCAATGTTTATAGAGATGGCGCTGTAGATATTTCCATGTTTATACAGATCATGGTGTAGATATTTCCATGTTGATACAGATCGCGGTGTAGATATTTCCATGTTTATACAGATCATGGTGTAGATATTTCCATGTTTATACAGATCGCGGTTTTGACATTACCATGTTTACAGGGATAGCGGTGCAAATATTTCCACATTTATACAGATAGCGGTGTAGTTATTAGCATGTTTATACAGATAGCGGTGTAGATATTTCCATGTATAAACAGATTTCTGTGTATATATTTCCATTTTTAAATAGATGGCATTGTAGATATTTCCTTGTTTATACAAATAGCGGGGTAGTTATTTCCATGTTTATACAGACAGCGGTGTAGATATTTCCATGTATATACAGATGGCTGTGTAAATATTTCCATGTTTATACAGATGGCTGTGTAGATATTTCCATGTTTATACAGATGACTTTGTAGTTATTTCCATGTTTATACAGGTGGCGGTGTAGATATTTCCATGTTTATACAGATGGTGGTGTAGATAATTCCATGTTTATAGAGATGGCAGTGTAGATATTTCCATGTTTATACAGATCGCGGTGTAGACATTTCCATGTTTATACAGATAGCATTGTAGATATTCCCATGATTATACAGATAGCGGTGTAGATATTTCCATGTTTATACAGATGGTGGTGTAGATAATTCCATGTTTATAGAGATGGCAGTGTAGAGATTTCCATGTTTATTTAGATAGCGGTGTAGATATATCCATGTTCATTGAGATAGCAGTGAGGATATTTCCATGTTTATACAGATAGCAGTGTAGATATTTCCATTTTTATAGAGATAGCAGTTTAGATATTTCATACTTATACAGATAGCGGTGTAGATATTTCCATGTTTATACAGATCGTGGTGAAGATATTTCCATGTTTATACAGATCGTGGTGTAGATATTGAAATGTTTATACAGATCGCTGTGTAGATATTTCCATGTTTATACAGATGGCGATGTAGATAATTCCATGTTTATAGAGATGGCAGTGTAGATATTTCCGTGTTTATTTAGATAGCGGTGTAGATATATCCATGTTCATAGAGATAGCAGTGAGGATATTTCCATGTTTATACAGATAGCAGTGTAGATATTTCCATTTTTATAGAGATAGCGGTTTAGATATTTCATATTTATACAGATAGCGGTGTATATATTTCCATGTTTATACAGATTGCGCTGTAGATATTTCCATGTTTATACAGGTAGCGGTGTAGATATTTCCACTTTTATACAGATGGCTGTGTAGATATTTCCATCTTTCTACAAATTGCTGTGTAGATATTTCCATGTTTATAGAGATGGCGGTGTATATATTTCCATGTTTATATATATGGCAGTGTAGATATTTTCTTGTTAATGTAGATGGCGTTGTAGTTATCTCCATGTTTAAAGAGATGGCGGTGTATATATTTCCATGTTGATGGAGATAGCGGTGTAGATATTTCCATGTTTATAGAGATAGCGGTGTAGATATTTCCATGTTTATAGAGATAGCAGTGGAGATATTTCCATGTTTATACAGATAGCGGTGTAGATATTTCCATGTTTCTACTGATCATGGTGTAGATATTTCCATGTTTATAGAGATGGCAGTGTAGATATTTCCATGTTCACAGAGATAGCGGTGTTGATTTTTCCATGTTTATAGAGATAGCTGTGTGGATTTTTCCATGTTTATACAGATATGGGTGTAGATATTTCCATGTTTATAGAGATGGCGGTGTAGATATTTCCATGTTTATACAGATCATGGTGTAGATATTTCCATGTTTATACAGGTGGCGGTGTAGATATTTCCATGTTTATAGAGATAGCGGTGCAGATATTTCCATGTTTATACAGATACCGGTGTAGATATTTACATGTTTATACAGATGGCAGTGTAGATATTTCCATTTTTATAGAGATAGCCGTTTAAATATTTCATATTTATACAGAGAGCGGTGTAGATATTTCCATGTTTATACTGATTGCGGTGTAGATATTTCCATGTTTATACACATGACTGTGTAGGTATTTCCATGTTTATACAGATGGCTTTGTAGATATTTCCATGTTTATAGAGATAGCGGTGCAGATATTTCCATGTTTACACAGATACCGGTGTAGATATTTACATGTTTATACAGACCGCAGTGTAGGTATTTCCATGTTTATAGAGATAGCGGTGTAGATATTTCCATGTTTGTACAGATGGCGGTGTTGATGTTTCCATCTATATACAGATTGCCGTGTAGGCATTTCCATGTGTATACAGATGGCATTGTAGATATTTCCATGTTTATAAAGATTATGGTGTAGATATTTCCATGTTTATTCAGATGACTGTATAGGTATTTCCATGTTTTTACAGATGGCATTGTAGATATTTCCATGTTTATAGAGATAGCAGTGTAGATATTTCCATTTTTATACAGATGGAGGTGTAGATATTTCCATGTTTATAGAGATAGCGGTGTAGATATTTCCATATTTATACAGATAACTGTGTAGATATTTCCATGTTTATACAGATAGCGGTGTAAATATTTCCATGTTTATACAGATCATGGTGTAGATATTTCCATGTTTATATAGATAGCGGTGTAGATATTTCCATGTTTATACAGATAGCGGTGTAGATATTTCCATGTTTATACAGACCGCGGTGTTGATATTACCATATTTATAGGGATAGCGGTGCAAACATTTCCACATTTATACAGATAGCGCTGTAGTTATTAGCATGTTTATACAGATAGCGGTGTAGATATTTCCATGTATAAACAGATGTCTGTGTATATATTTCCATGTTTAAACAGATGTCGGTGTTGATATTTCCTTGTTTATACAAATAGCGGTGTAGTTATTTCCATGTTTATACAGATAGCGGTGTAGATATTTCCATGTATATACAGCTGGCTGTGTAGATATTTCCATGTTTATATAAATGGCTTTGTAGATATTTCCATGTTTATACAGATGACTTTGTAGGTATTTCCATGTTTATACAGATGGGGGTGTAGCTATTTCTTTGTTTATAGAGATAGCTGTGTAGGTATTTCCATGTTTATACAGATAGAGGTGTAGATACTTCCATGTTTATACAGATCGCGGTGTAGATATTGCCATGTTTATGCAGATCGCGGTGTAGATATTTCCATGTTTATACAGATAGCGGTGTAGATATTTCCATGTTTTTACAGATATTGGTGTAGATATTTCCATGTTTACACAGATTGCGGTGTAGATATTTCCATCTTTCTACAGATGGCATTGTAGATATTTCCATGTTTATACAGATGGCGGTGTAGATATTTCCATGTTTATGTAGATGGTGGTGTAGACATTACCATGTTTATACAGATAGCGATGTAGTTATTTCCATGTCTATACAGATAGCAGTGTAGATATTTCCATTTTTATAGAGATAGCGGTTTTGACATTTCATATTTATACAGATTGCGGTGTAGATATTTCCATGTTTATACAGATAGCGGTGCAGATATTTCCATGTTTATACAGATGGCAGTGTAGATATTTCCATCTTTCTACAAATGGCAGTGTAGGTATTTCCATGTTTATAGAGATGGCGGTGTAGATATTTCCATGTTTATATAGATGGCAATGTAGATATTTTCTCGTTTATGTAGTTGGCTTTGTAGATATCTCCATGTTTAAAGAGAAGGCGGTGTATATATTTCCATGTTGATGGAGACAGCGGTATAGATATTTCCATGTTTATAAAGATAGCGGTGTCGATATGTCCATATTTCTACAGATGACAGTGTAGATATTTCCATGTTTGTACAGATGGCAGTGTAGATATTTCCATGTTTATAGAGATAGCGGTGAAGATATTTTCATATTTATACAGATTGCGGTGGAGATATGTCCATGTTTATACAGATAGCAATGGAGATATTTCTACGTTAATACACATAGCGGTGTTGATATTTCCATGTTGATACAGATAGCGGTGTAGATATTTCCATGTTTATACAGATGGCTGTGCCGATATTTCCATGTTTATACAGAGTTCTCTTTAGATATTTCCATGTTTATATAGATGACAGTGTAGATATTTCCAGGTTTATACAGATGACTGTGTAGATATTCCCATGTTAATACAGATGGCGGTGAAGATATTTCCATGTTTATAGAGATAGCGGTGTAGATATTTCCATGTTTATTGAGATAGCGGGGGAAATATTTCCATATTTATACAGATAGTGGTGTAGATATTTCCATCTTTTTACAGATAGCGGTGTAGATATTTCCATCTTTATTCAGAGAGTGCTGTACGTATTTCCATGTTTATACAGATCACTGTGTAGATATTTCCATGTTTGTACAGATAACGTTGTAGATATTTCCATCTTTATAAAAACGGTGGTGCAGATATTTCCATGTTCCTACACATGACTGTGTAGTTATTTCCATGTTTATACAGATGGCCGTATAGATATTTCCATATTTATAGAGATAGCAGTGTAGATATTTCCAGGTTTATACAGATAGCGGTGTAAATATTTCCATGTTTATACAGATCACGGTGTAAATATTTCCAGGTTTATAGAGATAGCGGTGTAGATATTTCCATATTTATACAGAAATCGGTGTAGATAATTCCATGTTTATACAAATGACTCTGGAGATATTTCCACGTTTATACAGATGGCGGTGTAGATATTTCCATGTTTATAGAGATAGCGGTGTAGTTATTTCTATGTTTATACAGATAGCGATGTAGATATTTCCATGTTTATAGAGATAGCGGTGTAGTTATTTCCATATTTATACATGTAGCGGTGTAGAAATTTCCATGTGTATACAAATAGCAGTGTAGATACTTCCATGTTTATACAGATAGCCGTGTAGATATTTCCATGTATATATAGATAGCGGGGGAGATATTTCCATGATTATACAGATAGCGGTATAGTTATTTCCATGTTTATACAGATGGCGGTGGAGATATTTCCATGTTTACAGAGATAGCGGTGTAGATATTTCCATGTTTATACAGATGGCGGTGTAGATGTTTCCATGTTTATACACATGGCAGTGTAGATATTTCCATGTTTATACAGATGGAGGTGTAGACATTTCCATCTTTATAGAGATAGCCGTGTAGATATTTCCATGTTTATATAGATAGTGGGGGGATATTTCCATGTTTATACAGATAGCGGTGTAGATAATTCCATGTTTATACAGATAGCGGTGAAATTATTTCCAGGTTTATACAGATAGCGGTGTAGATATTTCCATGTTTATACAGATCGCGGTTTACATATTTCCATGTTTATATAGATTGCGGTGTAGATATTTCCATGTTTATAGAGGTAGCGTTGTAGATATTTCCATGTTTACACAGATCGAGGTGAAGATATTTCCATCTTTCTAAAGATGGCTGTGTAGGCATTTCTATGTTTATACAGATGGGGGTGTAGATATTTCCTTGTTTATGTATATGGCAGTGTAGGTATTTCCATGTTTATAGAGATGGCGGTGTATATATTTCCATGTTTTTAGAGATAGCGGTGTAGATATTTGCATGTTTATAAAGATAAGGGTGTACATATTACCATGTTTATACAGATAGTGGTGGAGATATTACCAAGTTTATACATATAGCGGTGTAGATATTTCCACGTTTATACAGATAGCGGTGTAGATATTTCCATGTTTACACAGAAAGCGGTGTAGGTATTTCTATGTTTATAGAGACAGCGGTGTAGATATTTTAATGTTTATACTGATGGAGGTGTATATATTTACATGTTTATACAGATGACTGTGTACACATTTCCACGTTTTTACAGATGGCGGTGTAGATCTTTCCATGTTCACACAGATGGCAATTTGGATATTTCCATGATTATACAGATGGCGGTGTTGATATTTCCATCTTTATACAGATGGCGGTGTATTAATTTACATCTTTATATAGATGGAATTGTAGATATTTCCATGTTTATGCAGATGGCGGTGTAGATAATTCCATGTTTATTGAGATGGCAGTTTAGATATTTTCATATTTATATAGATGGCGCTGTAGATATTTCCATGTTTATAGAGATAGTGGTGAAGATACTTCCATGTTTATAGAGATAACGCTGTAGGTATTTCCATGTTTATAGAGATAGCGGTGCAGTTATTTCCAAGTTGATACAGATGGCTGTGTAGATATTTCCATGTATATACAGATGGCATTGTTGGTATTTCCATGTGTATTCAGATGGCAGTGTAGATATTTCCAAGTTTATACAGATGGTGGTGTAGATATTTCCATGTTCATACAGATGACTTTGTAGACATTTCCATGTTTTTACAGAGGGCGGTGTGGATATTTCCATGTTTATAGAGATAGCAGTGCAGGTATTTCCATGTTTATACAGATGGCGGTGTAGATATTTCCATGTTTATACAGATAGCGGTGTAGATATTTCCATGTTTATACAGATGGCGGTGTAGATATTTCCATATTTAACAGATAGCGGTGTAGATATTTCCATGTTTATACAGATAGCGGTGTAGATATTTCCATGTTTACACAGATAGCGGTGTAGTTATTTCCATGTTTATAGAGACACCGGTGTAGATATTTTAATGTTTATACTGATGGAGGTGTATATATTTACATATTTATACAGATGACTGTGTACACATTTCCACGTTTTTACAGATGCGGTGTAGATCTTTCCATGTTCACACAGATGGCAATGTGGATATTTCCATGATTATACAGATGGCAGTGTTGATATTTCCATCTTTATACAGATGGCAGTGTAGTTATTTCCATGTTTATAAAGATTGTTGTGTAGATATTTAGATGTTTATGCAGCTGGCGGTGTAGATATTTCGAAGTTCATAGAGATAGCGGTGTAGATATTTCCATATTTATACAGAAAGCGGTGTAGTTATTTCCATGTTTATACAGATGAATGTGTAGATATTACCCCGTTTATACAGATGGCGGTGCAGATATTTCCATGTTTATAGAGATAGCGGTGTAGTTATTTCTATGTTTATACATATAGCGGGGTAGATATTTCCATGTTTATAAAGATAGCGGTGGAGATATTTCCATGTTTATACAGATAGTGGTATAGATATTTCCATGTTTATACAGATAGCGGTGGAGATATTTCCATGTTTACACAGATAGTGGTGTAGAAGTTTCCATGCTTATACAGATAGCGGTGTAGGTATTTCCATGTTAATACTGATGGCAGTGTAGATGTTTCCATGTGTATACACATGGCAGTGTAGATATTTCAACGTTTATACAGATGGAGGTGTAGCTATTTCCATGTTAATACAAATGACTTTATAGATTTTTCCATGTTTTTACAGATGGCGGTATAGATATTTCCATGTTAATACAGATAGCGTTGTGTCTATTTCCATGTTTATACATATAACGTTGTAGCTATTTCCATATTTATAGAGATGGCTGTGTAGATAGTTCCATGTTTATACAGATGTCAGTGTGGATATTTCCATGCTTATACAGATGGTGAGGTAGATATTTCCATGTTAATACAGATGACTGTGTAGGTATTTCCATGTTAATACAGATGGTGGCGTAGATATTTCCATGTTTATAGAGATAGCGGTGTAGATATTTCCATGTTTATATGGATGGCGATAGAGATATTTTCTTCTTTATGTAGATGGTGTTGTAGATATTTCCATGTTTACAGGGATGGCGGTGTATATATTTCCATGTTTATAGAGCAAGTGGTGTAGATATTTCCATGTTTATAGAGATAGCGGTGTAGATATTTCCATGTTTATACAGCTCGCAGTGTAGATATTTACATCTTTATATGGATGGCAGTGTAGATATTTCCATGTTTATACAGATGGTGGTGTTGATATTTCCATGTTTATGGAGATGGCAGTGTAGATATTTACATGTTTATAGAGATGGTGGTGTAGATATTTCCATGTTTATACAGTTGACTGTGTAGATATTTCCATGTTTTTAGAGATGGCGGTGTAGATATCTCCATATTTATAAAGATAGCGGTGTATTTATTTCCATGTTTATACAAATGACTGTGTAGATATTTCCACATTTATACACATAGCTGTGAGCCTATTTGCATGTTTATACAGATGCAGTGTAGATATTTCCATGTTTATACAGATAGTGGTGTAGATATTTCCATGTTTATACAGATGACTCTGTTGCTATTTCCATGTTTATACAGATGACGGTATATATATTTCCATGTTTATAGAGATAGCCATGTAGATATTTCCATGTTTATACAGATAGCGTTGTAGATATTTCCATGTTTATACAGATGGCTGTGTAGATATTTCCATTTGTATAAAAACGGCAGTGCAGATATTTCCATGTTTATAGAGATGGTGGTGTAGATTTTCCAAGTTTACAGAGATAGTGTTGTAGATATTTCCATATTTATACAGATGTCGGTGTAGATATTTCCATGTTTATACACACGGCGGTGTGGATATTTCCATGTTTCTACAGATAGCGGTGGAGATATTTCCATGTTTATAGAGATACTGGTATAGATATTTCCATGTTTATACAGATGGCTGTGTAGATATTTCCATGTGTATACGGACGGCGGTGTAGATATTTCCATGTTTATACAGATCGCGATGTAGATATTTCCATGTTTATACGGATAGCGGTGTAGATATTTCCATGTTTACAGAGATAGCGGTGTAGATATTTCCATCTTTGCACTGATTGCGGTGTACATATTTCAATCTATACACAGATAGCGGTCTAGATATTTCCAAGTTTACACAGATAGCTGTGTAGGTAATTAAACTTTTACCCAGATAGTGCGGAATATATTTCCATGTTTATACAGATAGCGGTGTAGATATTTCCATCTTTATACAGATAGCGGTGTAGGAATTTCCATGTTTATAGAGATAGCGGTGTAGATATTTCCATGTTTAAACTGATGCCTGTGTAGATATTTCCATGTGTATACAGATGGCAGTGTAGATATTTCCATGTTTATACTCACGGAGGTGTACATATTTCCATGTTTATACATATGACTGTGTAGATATTTCCATGTTTTTACAGATGGCGGTGTAGATATATCCATGTTTATAGGGTTAGTGGTGTAGTTATTTCCATGTTTATACAGATAGCGGAGTAGGTATTTCCATGTTTATACATATAGCGGTGTAGATATTTCCATGTTTACACAGATAGCATTGTAGATATTTCCATGTTTATAGAGATAGCGGTTTATGTATTTCCATGTTTACACAGATAGCGTTGTAGTTATTTCTAAATTTATAGAGATAGCGGTTTACATATTTCCAAGTTTATACAGATAGCAGTGTAGACATTTCCATGTCTATAGAAATAGCAGTGTAGATATTTCTATATTTAAAGATATACTGGTTTAGTTATTTCCATGTTTATACAGATAGCGGTGTAGACACTTCCATGTTTATACAGATAGCAGTGTAGTAATTTCCAGGTTTATAGAGATAGCGGTGTAGATATTTCCATGTTTATACAGGTAGCATTGTAGATATGTCCATGTTTATTCAGATCGCGGTGTAGATATTTTCATTTTTTACAGACGGCGGTGTAGATATTTCCATGTTTATGCAGATGGCGGTGTAGATATTTCCATGTTTATAGAGATGGCGGTGTAGATATTCTATATTTATAGAGATAGCGGTGTAGATAATTCCATGTTTATAGAGATGGCGGTGTAGGTATTTCCATATTTCTGGAGATAGTGTTTTAGGTATTTCCATGTTTATACAGATAGCGGTGTAGATATGTCCATGTTTATACAGATAGCGGTTTTGGTATTTCCATGTTTAAACGGATAGCGGTGCAGATATTTCCTTGTGTATACAGCTTGTGGTGTAGTTATCTCCATCTTTATACACATGGCCGTGTAGATATTTCCATGTTTATACAGATAGTCGTGTAGATATTTCCATGTTTACACAGAGGGCGGTGTACATATTTCCATGTTTATACTGATGGCGGTGTAGTTATTTCCTTGTTTATGTTTATGCCCGTGAAGTTATTTCTATGTTTTTACAGATGGCGGTGAATATATTTCCATGTTTTTAGAGATAGCTTTGCAGATATTTCCATGTTTATGCACATAGGGGTGTAGATATGACCATGTTTATACAGCTCGCAGTGTAGATATTTACATCTTTATACAGATGGCAGCGTAGATATTTCCATGTTTATGCATATAGCAGTGTAAATATTTCCATGTTCTTACAGATAGCGGTGGAGATATTTCCATCTTTATGCAGATAGCGATGTAGACATCTCCATGTTTATACAGATAGCGTTTTAGATATTTCCATGTTTATAGAGATAGCGGTGTAGATATTAACATATTTATACAGATAGCAATGTAAATATTTCCATGTTCTTACAGATAGCGGTGGAGATATTTCCATCTTTATGCAGATAGCGATGTAGACATCTCCATATTTATACAGATAGCGTTTTAGATATTTCCATGTTTATAGAGATAGCGGTGAAGATATTTCCATGTTTATACAAATGGCTGTGTAGATATTTCGAAGTGTATACAGATGGCAGTGTAGATATTTCCAAGTTTTTAGAGATGGTGGTGTAGATATTTCCATGTTTATACAGATGATTGTGAGGATATTTGCATGTTTATACAGATGGCAGTGCAGATATTTCCATGTTTATAGAGATAGCGGTGTAGACATTTCCAAGTTTATACAGATAGCGGTGTAGATATTTCCATGTTTGTAGAGAGAGCGGTGTAGATATTTCCATATTTATACAGATAGCGGTGTAGATATTTCCTTGTTTATACAGATGGCGTTTTAGATATTTCCAAGTTTACACAGATAGGTATGTAGATATTTCCATGTTTACACAATTAGCGTTGTAGATATTTCCATATTTATAGACATAGCGGTGTAGGTATTTCCATGTTTATACAGATAGCGGTGTAGATATTTCCATGTTTACACAGATAGCATTGCAGATATTTTCATGTTTATACAGATAGCTGTGTAGATATTTCCATGTTTATACAGACGGTGGTGTAGAACTTTCCATGTTATAGAGATAGCGGTGTTGGTATTTTCATGTTTATAATGATAACGGTGTAGATATTTCTATGTTTATACAGGTAGCGGTGTACATATTTCCATGTTTATAAGGATAGTGGTGTTGTTATTTCCATGTTTATAGGGATAGCGTTGTAGATGCTTCCATGTTTATACAGATAGCGGTGTAGGTATTTCCATTTATATACAGTTATCAGTGGGGATATTTCCATGTTCACTGAGATGGCTGTGTAGATATTTCCATGTTTGTACAGATGGCAGTGTAGATATTTCCATGTTTATACAGATGGCGGTGGAGATATTTCCATGTTTATGCAGATGTTGGTGTAGATATTTTCATGTTTATAGAGATATCGGTGTAGATATTTCCATGTTTATACAGATAGCGGTGCAGACATTTCCATGTTTATAGAGATAGCGGTGTAGATATTTCCATGTTTATAGAGATAGCGGTGGAGATATTTCCATGTTTATACAGATAGCGGTGTAGATATTTCCATGTTTATAGAGATAGCGCTGGAGGCATTTCCATGTTTATACTGATAGCGGTGGAGATATTTCCATGTTTATACAGATAGCGGTGTAGATATTTCCATGTTTATAGAGATAGCGGTGGAGGTATTTCCATGTTTATACTGATAGCGGTGGAGATATTTCCATGTTTATACAGAAGGCGTTGTACATATTTCCAAGTTTATGCAGATAGCGGTGTAGATATTTGCATGTTTATACAGATAGCGGTGTAGATATTTCCATGTTTTTACAGATGGCTGTGTAAATATTTCCATTTGTATACAGATGGCAGTGTAGATAATTCCATGTTTATACAGATGGAGCAGTAGATATTTCCATGTGTATAAAGATGACTGTGTAGACATTTCAATGTTTTTACAGATGGCGATGTAGTTATTTCCATGCTTATACTGATAGCTATGAGGCTATTTCCATGTTTATTCAGATAGCGGTGTAGATGTTTCCATGTTGATAGAGATGGCTGTGTAGATATTTCCATGTTTATACCGATGCCAGTGTAGATATTTCCATGTATATACAGATAGTGGTGTAGACATTTCCATGTTTATACAGATGACTGTGTATGTATTTCAATGTTTATAAAGATGGCGGTGTAGATATTTCGATGTTTATAGAGATAGCCATGTAGATATTTCCACGTTAATACACATAGCGGTGTAGATATTTCCATGTTTATACAGATAGCGTTGTAGATATTTCCATGTTTATACAGTTGGCTGTGCCGATATTTCCATGTTTATACAGAGTTCTCTGTAGATATTTCCATGTTTATATAGATGACAGTGCAGATATTTCCAGGTTTATACAGATGGCTGTGTAGATATTTCCATGTTTATACAGATGGCTGTGTAGATATTTCCATGTTTATACAGATGACTTTGCAGGTATTTCCATGTTTATACAGATGGCGGTGTAGATATTTCCATGTTAATAGAGATAGCTGTGTAGATATTTCCATGTTTACACAGATAGCGGTTTAGATATTTCCATGTTTATACAGATCGCGGTGTAGATATTTCCATGTTTATACAGATAGCGGTGTAGATATTTCCACGTTTATACAGATGGCGGTGTAGATATTTCCATCTTTCTACAAATGGCAGTGTAGATATTTCCATGTTTATAGAGATGGCGGTGTAGATATTTCCATGTTTATATAGATGGTAGTGTAGATATTTTCTTGTTTATGTAGATGGCGTTGTAGATAACTCGATGTTTAAAGAGATGGCGGTGTGTATATTTCCATGTTGATGGAGATAGCGGTGTAGATATTTCCATGTTTATAGAGATAGCGGTGTAGTTATTTCCATGTTTGTAGAGATAGCGGTGTAGATATTTCCATGTTTCTACAGATGACTGTGTAGATATTTCCATGTTTGTACAGATGGCAGTGTAGATATTTCCATGTTTATAGAGATAGAAGAGTAGATATTTTCATGTTTATACATATTGCGTTGGAGATTTGTCCATGTTTATACAGATAGCAATGGAGATATTTCCACGTTAATACACAGAGCGGTTTAGATATTTCCATGTTTATACAGATAGCGTTGTAGATATTTCCATGTTTATACAGATGGCTGTGCCGATATTTCCATGTTTATACAGAGTTCTCTGTAGATATATCCATGTTTATATAGATGACAGTGCAGATATTTCCAGGTTTATACAGATGGCTGTGTAGATATTTCCATGTTTATACAGATGGCTGTGTAGATATTTCCATGTTTATAGAGATGACTTTGTAGGTATTTCCATGTTTATACAGATGGCGGTGTAGATATTTCCATGTTTATACAGATGGCGGTGTAGATATTTCCATGTTTATAGAGATAGCTGTGTAGATACTTCCATGTTTACACAGATAGCGGTTTAGATATTTCCATGTTTATACAGATTGCGGTGTAGATATTTCCATGTTTATAGAGATCGCGGTGTAGATATTTCCATGTTTATACCGATAGCGGTGTACATATTTCCATGTTTATACAGATGACGGTGTAGATATTTCCATGTTTATAGAGATGGCGGTGTAGATATTTCCATGTTTATAGAGATAGCGGTGTAGATATATCAATGTTCATAGAGATAGCAGTGAGGATATTTCCATGTTTATACAGATAGCAGTGTAGATATTTCCAATTTTATAGAGATAGCGGTTCAGATATTTCATATTTATACAGAGAGCGGTGTAGATATTTCAATGTTTATACAGATTGCGGTGTAGATATTTCCATGTTTATACAGTTAGCGGTGTAGATATTTCCACGTTTATACAGATGGCGGTGTAGATATTTCCATCTTTCTACAAATGGCAGTGTAGATATTTCCAAGTTTATAGAGATGGCGGTGTAGATATTTCCATGTTTATATAGATGGCAGTGTAGATATTTTCTTGTTTATGTAGATGGCGTTGTAGATACCTCGATGTCTAAAGAGATGGCGGTGTGTATATTTCCATGTTGATGGAGATAGCGGTGTAGATATTTCCATGTTTATAGAGATAGCGGTGTAGATATTTCCATGTTTACACAGATAGCGGTTTAGATATTTCCATGTTTATACAGATCACGGTGTAGATATTTCCATGTTTATACAGATCGCGGTGTAGATATTTCCATGTTTATACAGATTGCGGTGTAGGTATTTCCATGTTTATACAGATAGCGGTGTAGATATTTCCACGTTTATACAGATGGCGGTGTAGATATTTCCATCTTTCTACAAATGGCAGTGTAGATATTTCCATGTTTATAGAGATGGCGGTGTAGATATTTCCATGTTTATATAGATGGCAGTGTAGATATTTTCTTGTTTATGTAGATGGCGTTGTAGATACCTCCATGTTTAAAGAGATGGCGGTGTGTATATTTCCATGTTGATGGAGATAGCGGTGTAGATATTTCCATCTTTATAGAAATATCGGTGTAGATATTTCCATGTTCATAGAGATAGCGGTGTAGATATTTCCATGTTTCTACAGATGACTGTGTAGATATTTCCATGTTTGTACAGATGGCAGTGTAGATATTTCCATGTTTATAGAGATAGAAGTATAGATATTTTCATGTTTATACATATTGCGGTGGAGATTTGTCCATGTTTATACAGATAGCAATGGAGATATTTCCATGTTAATACACATAGCGGTGTAGATATTTCCATGTTTATACAGATAGCATTTTAGATATTTCCATGTTTATACAGATGGCTGTGCCGATATTTCCATGTTTATACAGAGTTCTCTGTAGATATTTCCATGTTTATATTGATGACAGTGCAGATATTTCCAGGTTTATACAGATGGCTGTGTAGATATTTCCATGTTTATACAGATGGCTGTGTAGATATTTCCATGTTTATACAGATGACTTTGTAGGTATTTCCATGTTTATACAGATGGCGGTCTAGATATTTCCATGTTTATAGAGATAGTTGTGTAGATATTTCCATGTTTGCACAGATAGCGGTTTAGATATTTCCATGTTTATACAGACCGCGGTGTAGATATTTCCATGTTTATACAGATAGCGGAGTAGATATTTCCATGTTTATAGAGATAGCGGTGTAGATATATCAATGTTCATAGAGATAGCAGTGAGGATATTTCCATGTTTATACAGATAGCAGTGTAGATATTTCCACTTTTATAGAGATAGCGGTTCAGATATTTCATATTTATACAGAGAGCGGTGTAGATATTTCCATGTTTATACAGATTGCGGTGTAGATATTTCCATGTTTATACAGATAGCGGTGTAGATATTTCCACGTTTATACAGATGGCGGTGTAGATATTTCCATCTTTCTACAAATGGCAGTGTAGATATTTCCATGTTTATAGAGATGGCGGTGTAGATATTTCCATGTATATAGATGGCAGTGTAGATATTTTCTTGTTTATGTAGATGGCGTTGTAGATAACTCGATGTTTAAAGAGATGGCGGTGTGTATATTTCCATGTTGATGGAGATAGCGGTGTAGATATTTCCATGTTTATAGAGATAGCGGTGTAGTTATTTCCATGTTTGTAGAGATAGCGGTGTAGATATTTCCATGTTTCTACAGATGACTGTGTAGATATTTCCATGTTTGTACAGATGGCAGTGTAGATATTTCCATGTTTATAGAGATAGAAGAGTAGATATTTTCATGTTTATACATATTGCGTTGGAGATTTGTCCATGTTTATACAGATAGCAATGGAGATATTTCCACGTTAATACACAGAGCGGTTTAGATATTTCCATGTTTATACAGATAGCGTTGTAGATATTTCCATGTTTATACAGATGGCTGTGCCGATATTTCCATGTTTATACAGAGTTCTCTGTAGATATATCCATGTTTATATAGATGACAGTGCAGATATTTCCAGGTTTATACAGATGGCTGTGTAGATATTTCCATGTTTATACAGATGGCTGTGTAGATATTTCCATGTTTATAGAGATGACTTTGTAGGTATTTCCATGTTTATACAGATGGCGGTGTAGATATTTCCATGTTTATAGAGATAGCTGTGTAGATACTTCCATGTTTACACAGATAGCGGTTTAGATATTTCCATGTTTATACAGAATACGGTGTAGATATTTCCATGTTTATAGAGATCGCGGTGTAGATATTTCCATGTTTATACCGATAGCGGTGTACATATTTCCATGTTTATACAGATGACGGTGTAGATATTTCCATGTTTATAGAGATGGCGGTGTAGATATTTCCATGTTTATAGAGATAGCGGTGTAGATATATCAATGTTCACAGAGATAGCAGTGAGGATATTTCCATGTTTATACAGATAGCAGTGTAGATATTTCCAATTTTATAGAGATAGCGGTTCAGATATTTCATATTTATACAGAGAGCGGTGTAGATATTTCAATGTTTATACAGATTGCGGTGTAGATATTTCCATGTTTATACAGTTAGCGGTGTAGATATTTCCACGTTTATACAGATGGCGGTGTAGATATTTCCATCTTTCTACAAATGGCAGTGTAGATATTTCCAAGTTTATAGAGATAGCGGTGTAGATATTTCCATATTTATATAGATGGCAATGTAGATATTTTCTTGTTTATGTAGATGGCGTTGTAGATACCTCCATGTTTAAAGAGATGGCGGTGTGTATATTTCCATGTTGATGGAGATAGCGGTGTAGATATTTCCATGTTTATAGAGATAGCGGTGTAGATATTTCCATGTTTACACAGATAGCGGTTTAGATATTTCCATGTTTATACAGATCGCGGTGTAGATATTTCCATGTTTATACAGATCGCGGTGTAGATATTTCCATGTTTATACAGATTGCGGTGTAGATATTTCCATGTTTATACAGATAGCGGTGTAGATATTTCAACGTTTATACAGATGGCGGTGTAGATATTTCCATCTTTCTACAAATGGCAGTGTACATATTTCCATGTTTATAGAGATGGCGGTGTAGATATTTCCATGTTTATATAGACGGCAGTGTAGATATTTTCTTGTTTATGTAGATGGCGTTGTAGATACCTCCATGTTAAAAGAGACGGCGGTGTGTATATTTCCATGTTGATGGAGATAGCGGTGTAGATATTTCCATGTTTATAGAGATAGCTGTGTAGATATTTCCATGTTTTCACAGATAGCGGTTTAGTTATTTCTATGTTTATACAGATCGCGGTGTAGGTATTTCCATGTTTATACGGATCGCGGTGTAGATATTTCCATGTTTCTACAGATTGCAGTGTAGATATTTCCTTGTTTATACAGATAGCGGTGTAGATATTTCCACGTTTATACAGATGGCGGTGTAGATATTTCCATCTTTCTACAAATGGCAGTGTAGATATTTCCATGTTTATAGAGATGGCGGTGTAGATATTTCCATGTTTATATAGATGGCAGTGTAGATATTTTCTTGTTTATGTAGATGGCGTTGTAGATACCTCCATGTTTAAAGAGATGGCGGTGTGTATATTTCCATGTTGATGGAGATAGCGGTGTAGATAATTCCATGTTTATAGAGATAGCGGTGTAGTTATTTCCATGTTTATAGAGACAGCGGTGTAGATATTTCCATGTTTCTACAGATGACTGTGTAGATATTTCCATGTTTGTACAGATGGCAGTGTAGATATTTCCATGTTTATTGAGATAGAAGTGTAGATATTTTCATGTTTATACATATTGCGGTGGAGATTTGTCCATGTTTATACAGATAGCAATGGAGATATTTCCACGTTAATACACATAGCGGTGTAGATATTTCCATGTTTATACAGATAGCGTTGTAGATATTTCCATGTTTATACAGATGGCTGTGCCGATATTTCCATGTTTATACAGAGTTCTCTGTAGATATTTCCATGTTTATACAGATGAAAGTGCAGATATTTCCAGGTTTATACAGATGGCTGTGTAGATATTTCCATGTTTATACAGATGGCTGTGTAGATATTTCCATGTTTATACAGATGACTTTGTAGGTATTTCCATGTTTATACAGATGGCGGTGTAGATATTTCCATGTTTATACAGATCGCGGTGTAGATATTTCCATGTTTATACCGATAGCGGTGTAGATATTTCCATGTTTATACAGATGACGGTGTAGATATTTCCATGTTTATAGAGATGGCCGTGTAGATATTTCCATGTTTATAGAGATAGCGGTGTAGATATATCAATGTTCATAGAGATATCAGTGAGGATATTTCCATGTTTATACAGATAGCAGTGTAGATATTTCCACTTTTATAGAGATAGCGGTTCAGATATTTCATATTTATGCAGAGAGCGGTGTAGATATTTCCATGTTTATACAGATTGCGGTGTAGATATTTCCATGTTTATACAGATAGCGGTGTAGATATTTCCACGTTTATACAGATGGCGGTGTAGATATTTCCATCTTTCAACAAATGGCAGTGTAGATATTTCCATGTTTATAGAGATGGCGGTGTAGATATTTCCATGTTTATATAGATGGCAGTGTAGATATTTTCTTGTTTATGTAGATGGCGTTGTAGATACCTCCATGTTTAAAGAGATGGCGGTGTGTATATTTCCATGTTGATGGAGATAGCGGTGTAGATATTTCCATGTTTATAGAGATAGCGGTGTAGTTATTTCCATGTTTGTAGAGAGAGCGTTGTAGATATTTCCATGTTTCTACAGATGACTGTGTAGATATTTCCATGTTTATACAGATGGCGGTGTAGATATTTCCATGTTTATAGAGATAGCTGTGAAGATATTTCCATGATTACACAGATAGCGGTTTAGATATTTCCATGTTTATACAGATGGCGGTGTAGATATTTCCATGTTTATAGAGATAGCTGTGTAGATATTTCCATGTTTACACAGATAGCGGTTTAGATATTTCCATGTTTATACAGATCGCGGTATAGATATTTCCATGTTTATACAGATCGCGGTGTAGATATTTCTATGTTTATAGAGATAGCGGTGTAGATATATCAATGTTGATAGAGATAGCAGTGAGGATATTTCCATGTTTATACAGATAGCAGTGTAGATATTTCCACTTTTATAGAGACAGCGGTTCAGATATTTCATATTTATACAGAGAGCGGTGTAGATATTTCCATGTTTATACAGATAGCGGTGTAGATATTTCCACGTTTATACAGATGGCAGTGTAGATATTTCCATCTTTCTACAAATGGCAGTGTAGATATTTCCATGTTTATAGAGATGGCGGTGTAGATATTTCCATGTTTATATAGATGGCAGTGTAGATATTTTCTTGTTTATGTAGATGGCGTTGTAGATACCTCCACGTTTAAAGAGATGGCGGTGTGTATATTTCCATGTTGATGGAGATAGCGGTGTAGATATTTCCATGTTTATAGAGATAGCGGTGTAGTTATTTCCATGTTTGTGGAGATAGCGGTGTAGATATTTCCATGTTTCTGCAGATGACTGTGTAGATATTTCCATGTTTGTACAGATGGCAGTGTAGATATTTCCATGTTTATAGGGATAGAAGAGTAGATATTTTCATGTTTATACATATTGCGGTGGAGATTTGTCCATGTTTATACAGATAGCAATGGAGATATTTCCACGTTAATACACATAGCGGTGTAGATATTTCCATGTTTATACAGATAGCGTTGTAGATATTTCCATGTTTATACAGATGGCTGTGCCGATATTTCCATGTTTATACAGAGTTCTCTGTAGATATTTCCATGTTTATATAGATGACAGTGCAGATATTTCCAGGTTTATACGGATGGCTGTGTAGATATTTCCATGTTTATACAGATGGCTGTGTAGATATTTCCATGTTTATACAGATGACTTTGTAGGTATTTCCATGTTTATACAGATGGCGGTGTAGATATTTCCATGTTTATAGAGATAGCTGTGTAGATACTTCCATGTTTACACAGATAGCGGTTTAGATATTTCCATGTTTATACAGATCGCGGTGTAGATATTTCCATGTTTATACAGATCGCGGTGTAGATATTTCCATGTTTATACCGATAGCGGTGTAGATATTTCCATGTTTATACAGATGACGGTGTAGATATTTCCATGTTTATAGAGATGGCGGTGTAGATATTTCCATGTTTACACAGATAGCGGTGTAGATATATCAATGTTCATAGAGATATCAGTGAGGATATTTCCATGTTTATACAGATAGCAGTGTAGATATTTCCACTTTTATAGAGATAGCGGTTCAGATATTTCATATTTATACAGAGAGCGGTGTAGATATTTCCATGTTTATACAGATTGCGGTGTAGATATTTCCATGTTTATACAGATAGCGGTGTAGATATTTCCACGTTTATACAGATGGCGGTGTAGATATTTCCATCTTTCTACAAATGGCAGTGTAGATATTTCCATGTTTATAGAGATGGCGGTGTAGATATTTCCATGTTTATATAGATGGCAGTGTAGATATTTTCTTGTTTATGTATATGGCGTTGTAGATACCTCCACGTTTAAAGAGATGGCGTTGTGTATATTTCCATGTTGATGGAGATAGCGGTGTAGATATTTCCATGTTTATAGAGATAGCGGTGTAGTTATTTCCATGTTTGTAGAGATAGCGGTGTAGATATTTCCATGTTTCTACAGATGACTGTGTAGATATTTCCATGTTTGTACAGATGGCAGTGTAGATATTTCCATGTTTATAGAGATAGAAGAGTAGATATTTTCACGTTTATACATATTGCGGTGGAGATTTGTCCATGTTTATACAGATAGCAATGGAGATATTTCCACGTTAATACACATAGCGGTGTAGATATTTCCATGTTTATACAGATAGCGTTGTAGATATTTCCATGTTTATACAGATGGCTGTGCCGATATTTCCGTGTTTATACAGAGTTCTCTGTAGATATTTCCATGTTTATATAGATGACAGTGCAGGTATTTCCAGGTTTATACGGATGGCTGTGTAGATATTTCCATGTTTATACAGATGGCTGTGTAGATATTTCCATGTTTATACAGATGACTTTGTAGATATTTCCATGTTTATACAGATGGCGGTGTAGATATTTCCATGTTTATAGAGATAGCTGTGTAGATACTTCCATGTTTACACAGATAGCGGTTTAGATATTTCCATGTTCATACAGATCGCGGTGTAGATATTTCCATGTTTATACAGATGACGATGTAGATATTTCCATGTTTATAGAGATAGCGGTGTAGATATTTCCATGTTTATAGAGATAGCGGTGTAGATATATCAATGTTCATAGAGATAGCAGTGAGGATATTTCCATGTTTATACAGATAGCAGTGTAGATATTTCCACTTTTATAGAGATAGCGGTTCAGATATTTCATATTTATACAGAGATCGGTGTAGATATTTCCATGTTTATACAGATTGCGGTGTAGATATTTCCATGTTTATACAGATAGCGGTGTAGATATTTCCACGTTTATACAGATGGCGGTGTAGATATTTCCATCTTTCTACAAATGGCAGTGTAGATATTTCCATGTTTATAGAGATGGCGGTGTAGATATTTCCATGTTTATAGAGATAGCAGTGTAGATATTTCCACTTTTATGAAGATAGCGGTTTAGATATTTCATATTTATACAGAGAGCCGTGTAGATATTTCCATGTTTATACAGATAGCGGTGTAGATATTTCCACGTTTATACAGATGGCGGTGTAGATATTTCCATCTTTCTACAAATGGCAGTGTAGATATTTCCATGTTTATAGAGACGGCGGTGTAGATATTTCCATGTTTATGTGGATGGCAGTGTGGATATTTCCTTGTTTATGTAGATGGCGTTGTAGATACCTCCATGTTTAAAGCGATGGCGGTGTGTATATTTCCATGTTGATGGAGATAGCGGTGTAGCTATTTCCATGTTTATAGAGATAGCGTTGTAGTTATTTCCATGTTTATAGAGATAGCGGTGTAGATATTTCCATGTTTCTACAGATGACTGTGTAGATATTTCCATGTTTGTACAGATGGCAGTGTAGATATTTCCATGTTTATAGAGATAGAAGTGTAGATATTTTCATGTTTATACATATTGCGGTAGAGATTTGTCCATGTTTATTCAGATAGAAATGGAGATATTTCCACGTTAATACACATAGCGGTGTAGATATTTCCATATTTATACAGATAGCGTTGTAGATATTTCCATGTTTATACAGATGGCTGTGCCGATATTTCCATGTTTATACAGATTTCTCGGTAGGTATTTCCCTGTTTATATAGATGACAGTGCAGATATTTCCAGGTTTATACAGATGGCTGTGTAGATATTTCCATGTTTATACAGATGACTTTGTAGGTATTTCCATGTTTATACAGATGGCAGTGTAGATATTTCCATGTTTATAGAGATAGCTGTGTAGATATTTCCATGTTTACACAGATAGATGTTTAGATATTTCCATGTTTATACAGATCGCGGTTTAGATATTTCCATGTTTATACAGATCGCGGTGTAGATATTTCCATGTTTATATGGATAGCGGTGTAGATATTTCCATGTTTATACAGATGACGGTGTAGATATTTCCATGTTTATAGAGATAGCGGTGTAGATATATCAATGTTCATTGAGATAGCAGTGAGGATATTTCCATGTTTATACAGATAGCAGTGTAGATATTTCCACTTTTATAGAGATAGCGGTTTAGATATTTCATATTTATACAGAGATCGGTGTAGATATTTCCATGTTTATACAGATTGCGGTGTAGATATTTCCATGTTTATACAGAGAGCGGTGTAGATATTTCCACGTTTATACAGATGGTGGTGTAGATATTTCCATCTTTCTACAAATGGCAGTGTAGATATTTCCATGTTTATAGAGATGGCGGTGTAGATATTTCCATGTTTATATAGATGGCAGTGTAGATATTTTCTTGTTTATGTAGATGGCGTTGTAGATACCTCCATGTTTAAAGAGATTAGTGTGTATATTTCCATGTTGATGGAGATGGCGGTGTAGATATTTCCATGTTTATAGAGATAGCGGTGTAGTTATTTCCATGTTTATAGAGATAGCGGTGTAGATATTTCCATGTTTCTACAGATGACTGTGTAGATATTTCCATGTTTGTACAGATGGCAGTGTAGATATTTCCATGTTTTTAGAGATAGAACTGTAGATATTTTCATTTTTATAAATATTGCGGTGGAGATTTGTCCATGTTTATACAGATAGCAATGGAGATATTTCCACGTTAATACACATAGCGGTGTAGATATTTCCATGTTTATACAGATAGCGTTGTAGATATTTCCATGTTTATACAGATGGCTGTGCCGATATTTCCATGTTTATACAGAGTTCTCTGTAGATATTTCCATGTTTATATTGATGACAGTGCAGATATTTCCATGTTTATACAGATGGCGGTGTAGATATTTCCATGTTTATAGAGATAGCTGTGTAGATATTTCCATGTTTACACAGATAGCGGTTTACATATTTCCATGTTTATACAGACCGCGGTGTAGATATTTCCATGTTTATACAGATCGCGGTGTAGATATTTCCATGTTTATAGAGATAGCGGTGTAGATATATCAATGTTCATAGAGATAGCAGTGAGGATATTTCAATGTTTATACAGATAGTAGTGTAGATATTTCCACTTTTATAGAGATAGCGGTTCAGATATTTCATATTTATACAGAGAGCGGTGTAGATATTTCCATGTTTATACAGATTGCGGTGTAGATATTTCCATGTTTATACAGATAGTGGTGTAGATATTTCCACGTTTATACAGATGGCGGTGTAGATATTTCCATCTTTCTACAAATGGCAGTGTAGATATTTCCATGTTTATAGAGATGGCGGTGTAGATATTTCCATGTTTATATAGATGGCAGTGTAGATATTTTCTTGTTTATGTAGATGGCGTTGTAGATAACTCGATGTTTAAAGAGATGGCGGTGTGTATATTTCCATGTTGATGGAGATAGCGGTGTAGATATTTCCATGTTTATAGAGATAGCGGTGTAGTTATTTCCATGTTTGTAGAGATAGCGGTGTAGATATTTCCATGTTTCTACAGATGACTGTGTAGATATTTCCATGTTTGTACAGATGGCAGTGTAGATATTTCCATGTTTATAGAGATAGAAGAGTAGATATTTTCATGTTTATACATATTGCGTTGGAGATTTGTCCATGTTTATACAGATAGCAATGGAGATATTTCCACATTAATACAGAGCGGTTTAGATATTTCCATGTTTATACAGATAGCGTTGTAGATATTTCCATGTTTATACAGATGGCTGTGCCGATATTTCCATGTTTATACAGAGTTCTCTGTAGATATTTCCATGTTTATATAGATGACAGTTCAGATATTTCCAGGTTTATACAGATGGCTGTGTAGATATTTCCATGTTTATACAGGTGGCTGTGTAGATATTTCCATGTTTATAGAGATGACTTTGTAGGTATTTCCATGTTTATACAGATGGCGGTGTAGATATTTCCATGTTTATAGAGATAGCTGTGTAGATACTTCCATGTTTACACAGATCGCGGTTTAGATATTTCCATGTTTATACAGATTGCGGTGTAGATATTTCCATGTTTACAGAGATCGCGGTGTAGATATTTCCATGTTTATACCGATAGCGGTGTAGATATTTCCATGTTTATACAGATGACGGTGTAGATATTTCCATGTTTATAGAGATGGCGGTGTAGATATTTCCATGTTTATAGAGATAGCGGTGTAGATATATCAATGTTCATATAGATAGCAGTGAGGATATTTCCATGTTTATACAGATAGCAGTGTAGATATTTCCAATTTTATAGAGATAGCGGTTCAGATATTTCATATTTATACAGAGAGCGGTGTAGATATTTCAATGTTTATACAGATTGCGGTGTAGATATTTCCATGTTTATACAGTTAGCGGTGTAGATATTTCCACGTTTATACAGATGGCGGTGTAGATATTTCCATCTTTCTACAAATGGCAGTGTAGATATTTCCAAGTTTATAGAGATGGCGGTGTAGATATTTCCATGTTTATATAGATGGCAGTGTAGATATTTTCTTGTTTATGTAGATGGCGTTGTAGATACCTCCATGTTTAAAGAGATGGCGGTGTGTATATTTCCATGTTGATGGAGATAGCGGTGTAGATATTTCCATGTTTATAGAGATAGCGGTGTAGATATTTCCATGTTTACACAGATAGCGGTTTAGATATTTCCATGTTTATACAGATCGCGGTGTAGATATTTCCATGTTTATACAGAACGCGGTGTAGATATTTCAATGTTTATACAGATTTCGGTGTAGATATTTCCAGGTTTATACAGATAGCGGTGTAGATATTTCCACGTTTATACAGATGGCGGTGTAGATATTTCCATCTTTCTACAAATGGCAGTGTAGATATTTCCATGTTTATAGAGATGGCGGTGTAGATATTTCCATGTTTATATAGATGGCAGTGTAGATATTTTCTTGTTTATGTAGGTGGCGTTGTAGATACCTTCATGTTAAAAGAGACGGCGGTGTGTATATTTCCATGTTGATGGAGATAGCGGTGTAGATATTTCCATGTTTATAGAGATAGCTGTGTAGATATTTCCATGTTTACACAGATAGCGGTTTAGTTATTTCTATGTTTATACAGATCGCGGTGTAGGTATTTCCATGTTTATACGGATCGCGGTGTAGATATTTCCATGTTTATACAGATTGCAGTGTAGATATTTCCTTGTTTATACAGATAGCGGTGTAGATATTTCCACGTTTATACAGATGGCGGTGTAGATATTTCCATCTTTCTACAAATGGCAGTGTAGATATTTCCATGTTTATAGAGATGGCGGTGTAGATATTTCCATGTTTATATAGATGGCAGTGTAGATATTTTCTTGTTTATGTAGATGGCGTTGTAGATACCTCCATGTTTAAAGAGATGGCGGTGTGTATATTTCCATGTTGATGGAGATAGCGGTGCAGATAATTCCATGTTTATAGAGATAGCGGTGTAGTTATTTCCATGTTTATAGAGACAGCGGTGTAGATATTTCCATGTTTCTACAGATGACTGTGTAGATATTTCCATGTTTGTACAGATGGCAGTGTAGATATTTCCATGTTTATTGAGATAGAAGTGTAGATATTTTCATGTTTATACATATTGCGGTGGAGATTTGTCCATGTTTATACAGATAGCAATGGAGATATTTCCACGTTAATACACATAGCGGTGTAGATATTTACATGTTTATACAGATAGCGTTGTAGATATTTCCATGTTTATACAGATGGCTGTGCCGATATTTCCATGTTTATACAGAGTTCTCTGTAGATATTTCCATGTTTATATAGATGACAGTGCAGATATTTCCAGGTTTATACAGATGGCTGTGTAGATATTTCCATGTTTATACAGATGGCTGTGTAGGTACTTCCATGTTTATACAGAGGACTTTGTAGGTATTTCCATGTTTATACAGATGGCGGTGTAGATATTTCCATGTTTATACAGATCGCGGTGTAGATATTTCCATGTTTATACCGATAGCGGTGTAGATATTTCCATGTTTATACAGATGACGGTGTAGATATTTCCATGTTTATAGAGATGGCGGTGTAGATATTTCCATGTTTATAGAGATAGCGGTGTAGATATATCAATGTTCATAGAGATATCAGTGAGGATATTTCCATGTTTATACAGATAGCAGTGTAGATATTTCCACTTTTATAGAGATAGCGGTTCAGATATTTCATATTTATACAGAGAGCGGTGTAGATATTTCCATGTTTATACAGATTGCGGTGTAGATATTTCCATGTTTATACAGATAGCGGTGTAGATATTTCCACGTTTATACAGATGGTGGTGTAGATATTTCCATCTTTCAACAAATGGCAGTGTAGATATTTCCATGTTTATAGAGATGGCGGTGTAGATATTTCCATGTTTATATAGATGGCAGTGTAGATATTTTCTTGTTTATGTAGATGGCGTTGTAGATAACTCCATGTTTAAAGAGATGGCGGTGTGTATATTTCCATGTTGATGGAGATAGCGGTGTAGATATTTCCATGTTTATAGAGTTAGCGGTGTAGTTATTTCCATGTTTGTAGAGAGAGCGTTGTAGATATTTCCATGTTTCTACAGATGACTGTGTAGATATTTCCATGTTTATACAGATTGCGGTGTAGATATTTCCATGTTTATAGAGATAGCTGTGTAGATATTTCCATGTTTACACAGATAGCGGTTTATATTTTTCCATGTTTATACAGACGGTGGTGTAGATATTTCCATGTTTATAGAGATAGCTGTGTAGATATTTCCATGTTTACACAGATAGTGGTTTAGATATTTCCATGTTTATACAGATCGCGGTATAGATATTTCCATGTTTATACAGATCGCGGTGTAGATATTTCTATGTTTATAGAGATAGCGGTGTAGATATATCAATGTTGATAGAGATAGCAGTGAGGATATTTCCATGTTTATACAGATAACAGTGTAGATATTTCCACTTTTATAGAGATAGCGGTTCAGATATTTCATATTTATACAGAGAGCGGTGTAGATATTTCCATGTTTATACAGATAGCGGTGTAGATATTTCCACGTTTATACAGATGGCAGTGTAGATATTTCCATCTTTCTACAAATGGCAGCGTAGATATTTCCATGTTTATAGAGATGGCGGTGTAGATATTTCCATGTTTATGTAGATGGCAGTGTAGATATTTTCTTGTTTATGTAGATGGCGTTGTAGATACCTCCACGTTTAAAGAGATGGCGGTGTGTATATTTCCATGTTGATGGAGATAGCGGTGTAGATATTTCCATGTTTATAGAGATAGCGGTGTAGTTATTTCCATGTTTGTGGAGATAGCGGTGTAGATATTTCCATGTTTCTACAGATGACTGTGTAGATATTTCCATGTTTGTACAGATGGCAGTGTTGATATTTCCATGTTTATAGAGATAGAAGAGTAGATATTTTCATGTTTATACATATTGCGGTGGAGATTTGTCCATGTTTATACAGATAGCAATGGAGATATTTCCACGTTAATACACATAGCGGTGTAGATATTTCCATGTTTATACAGATAGCGTTGTAGATATTTCCATGTTTATACAGATGGCTGTGCCGATATTTCCATGTTTATACAGAGTTCTCTGTAGATATTTCCATGTTTATATAGATGACAGTGCAGATATTTCCAGGTTTATACGGATGGCTGTGTAGATATTTCCATGTTTATACAGATGGCTGTGTAGATATTTCCATGTTTATACAGATGACTTTGTAGGTATTTCCATGTTTATACAGATGGCGGTGTAGATATTTCCATGTTTATAGAGATAGCTGTGTAGATACTTCCATGTTTACACAGATAGCGGTTTAGATATTTCCATGTTTATACAGATCGCGGTGTAGATATTTCCATGTTTATACAGATCGCGGTGTAGATATTTCCATGTTTATACCGATAGCGGTGTAGATATTTCCATGTTTATACAGATGACGGTGTAGATATTTCCATGTTTATAGAGATGGCGGTGTAGATATTTCCATGTTTATAGAGATAGCGGTGTAGATATATCAATGTTCATAGAGATATCAGTGAGGATATTTCCATGTTTATACAGATAGCAGTGTAGATATTTCCACTTTTATAGAGATAGCGGTTCAGATATTTCATATTTATACAGAGAGCGGTGTAGATATTTCCATGTTTATACAGATTGCGGTGTAGATATTTCCATGTTTATACAGATAGCGGTGTAGATATTTCCACGTTTATACAGATGGCGGTGTAGATATTTCCATCTTTCTACAAATGGCAGTGTAGATATTTCCATGTTTATAGAGATGGCGGTGTAGATATTTCCATGTTTATAGAGATAGCAGTGTAGATATTTCCACTTTTATAGAGATAGCGGTTCAGATATTTCATATTTATACAGAGAGCGGTGTAGATATTTCCATGTTTATACAGATTGCGGTGTAGATATTTCCATGTTTATACAGATAGCGGTGTAGATATTTCCACGTTTATACAGATGGCGGTGTAGATATTTCCATCTTTCTACAAATGGCAGTGTAGATATTTCCATGTTTATAGAGACGGCGGTGTAGATATTTCCATGTTTATGTAGATGGCAGTGTGGATATTTCCTTGTTTATGTAGATGGCGTTGTAGATACCTCCATGTTTAAAGCGATGGCGGTGTGTATATTTCCATGTTGATGGAGATAGCGGTGTAGCTATTTTCATGTTTATAGAGATAGCGTTGTAGTTATTTCCATGTTTATAGAGATAGCGGTGTAGATATTTCCATGTTTCTACAGATGACTGTGTAGATATTTCCATGTTTGTACAGATGGCAGTGTAGATATTTCCATGTTTATAGAGATAGAAGTGTAGATATTTTCATGTTTATACATATTGCGGTAGAGATTTGTCCATGTTTATTCAGATAGAAATGGAGATATTTCCACGTTAATACACATAGCGGTGTAGATATTTCCATATTTATACAGATAGCGTTGTAGATATTTCCATGTTTATACAGATGGCTGTGCCGATATTTCCATGTTTATACAGATTTCTCGGTAGATATTTCCCTGTTTATATAGATGACAGAGCAGATATTTCCAGGTTTATACAGATGGCTGTGTAGATATTTCCATGTTTATACAGATGACTTTGTAGGTATTTCCATGTTTATACAGATGGCAGTGTAGATATTTCCATGTTTATAGAGATAGCTGTGTAGATATTTCCATGTTTACACAGATAGATGTTTAGATATTTCCATGTTTATACAGATCGCGGTTTAGATATTTCCATGTTTATACAGATCGCGGTGTAGATATTTCCATGTTTATATGGATAGCGGTGTAGATATTTCCATGTTTATACAGATGACGGTGTAGATATTTCCATGTTTATAGAGATAGCGGTGTAGATATATCAATGTTCATTGAGATAGCAGTGAGGATATTTCCATGTTTATACAGATAGCAGTGTAGATATTTCCACTTTTATAGAGATAGCGGTTTAGATATTTCATATTTATACAGAGATCGGTGTAGATATTTCCATGTATATACAGATTGCGGTGTAGATATTTCCATGTTTATACAGATAGCGGTGTAGATATTTCCACGTTTATACAGATGGCGGTGTAGATATTTCCATCTTTCTGCAAATCGCAGTGTAGATATTTCCATGTTTATAGAGATGGCGGTGTAGATATTTCCATGTTTATATAGATGACAGTGCAGATATTTCCAGGTTTATACAGATGGCTGTGTAGATATTTCCATGTTTATACAGACGGCTGTGTAGATATTTCCATGTTCATACAGATGACTTTGTAGGTATTTCCATGTTTATACAGATGGCGGTGTAGATATTTCCATGTTTATAGAGATGGCTGCGTAGATATTTCCATGTTTACACAGATAGCGGTTTAGATATTTCCATGTTTATACAGATCGCGGTGTAGATATTTCCATGTTTATACAGATCGCGGTGTAGATATTTCCATGTTTATACAGATAGCGGTGTAGATATTTCCATGTGTATACAGATGACGGTGTAGATGTTTGCATGTTTATAGAGATGGCGGTGTAGATATTTCCATGTTTTTATAGATGGCAGTGTAGATATTTTCTTGTTTATGTAGATGGCGTTGTAGATACCTCCATGTTTAAAGAGATGGCGGTGTGTATATTTCCATGTTGATGGAGATAGCGGTGTAGATATTTCTATGTTTATAGAGATAGCGGTGTAGTTATTTCCATGTTTATAGAGATAGCGGTGTAGATATTTCCATGTTTCTACAGATGACTGTGTAGATATTTCCATGTTTGTACAGATGGCAGTGTAGATATTTCCATGTTTATAGAGATAGAATTGTAGATATTTTCATGTTTATACATATTGCGGTGGAGATTTGTCCATGTTTATACAGATAGCAATGGAGATATTTCCACGTTAATACACATAGCGGTGTAGATATTTCCATGTTTATACAGATAGCGTTGTAGATATTTCCATGTTTATACAGATGGCTGTGCCGATATTTCCATGTTTATACAGAGTTCTCTGTAGATATTTCCATGTTTATATAGATGACAGTGCAGATATTTCCAGGTTTATACAGATGGCTGTGTAGATATTTCCATGTTTATACAGATGGCTGTGTAGATATTTCCATGTTTATACAGATGACTTTGTAGGTATTTCCATGTTTATACAGATGGCGGTGTAGATATTTCCATGTTTATAGAGATAGCTGTGTAGATATTTCCATGTTTGCACAGATCGCGGTGTAGATATTTCCATGTTTATACAGATAGCGGTGTAGATATTTCCACGTTTATACAGATGGCGGTGTAGATATTTCCATCTTTCTACAAATGGCAGTGTAGATATTTCCATGTTTATACAGATCGCGGTGTAGATATTTCCATGTTTTTATGGATAGCGGTGTAGATATTTCCATGTTTATACAGATGACGGTGTAGATATTTCCATGTTTATAGAGATGGCGGTGTAGATATTTCCATGTTTATAGAGATAGCGGTGTAGATATATCAATGTTCAAAGAGATGGCAGTGAGGATGTTTCCATGTTTATACAGATAGCAGTGTAGATATTTCCACTTTTATAGAAATAGTGGTACAGATATATCATATTTATACAGAGAGCGGTGTAGATATTTCCATGTTTATACAGATTGCAGTGTAGATATTTCCATGTTTATACAGATAGCGGTGTAGATATTTCAACGTTTATACAGATGGCGGTGTAGATATTTCCATCTTTCTACAAATTGCAGTGTAGATAATTCCATGTTTATAGAGATGGCGGTGTAGATATTTCCATGTTTATAGAGATATCGGTGTAGATCTATCAATGTTCATAGAGATAGCAGTGAGGATATTTCCATGTTTATACAGATAGCAGTGTAGATATTTCCACTTTTATAAAGATAGCGGTTTAGATATTTCATATTTATACAGAGAGCGGTGTAGATATTTCCATGTTTATACAGATTGCGGTGTAGATATTTCCATGTTTATACAGATAGGTGTGTAGATATTTCCACGTTTATACAGATGGCGGTGTAGATATTTCCATCTTTCTACAAATGGCAGTGTAGATATTTCCATGTTTATAGAGACGGCGGTGTAGATATTTCCATGTTTATGTAGATGGCAGTGTAGATATTTTCTTGTTTATGTAGATGGCGTTGTAGATACCTCCATGTTTAAAGAGATGGCGGTGTGTATATTTCCATGTTGATGGAGATAGCGGTGTAGATATTTCCATGTTTATAGAGATAGCGTTGTAGTTATTTCCATGTTTATAGAGATAGCGGTGTAGATATTTCCATGTTTCTACAGATGACTGTGTAGATATTTCCATGTTTGTACAGATGGCAGTGTAGATATTTCCATGTTTAAAGAGATAGAAGTGTAGATATTTTCATGTTAATACATATTGCGGTGGAGATTTGTCCATGTTTATACAGATAGCAATGGAGATATTTCCACGTTAATACACATAGCGGTGTAGATATTTCCATGTTTATACAGATAGCGTTGTAGATATTTCCATGTTTATACAGATGGCTGTGCCGATATTTCCATGTTTATACAGATTTCTCTGTAGATATTTCCATGTTTATATAGATGACAGTGCAGATATTTCCAGGTTTATACAGATGGCTGTGTAGATATTTCCATGTTTATACAGATGACTTTGTAGGTATTTCCATGTTTATACAGATGGCAGTGTAGATATTTCCATGTTTATAGAGATAGCTGTGTAGATATTTCCATGTTTACACAGATAGCAGTTTAGATATTTCCATGTTTATACAGATCGCGGTTTAGATATTTCCATGTTTATACAGATCGCGGTGTAGATATTTCCATGTTTATACGGATAGCAGTGTAGATATTTCCATGTTTATACAGATGACGGTGTAGATATTTCCATGTTTATAGAGATAGCGGTGTAGATATATCAATGTTCATTGAGATAGCAGTGAGGATATTTCCATGTTTATACAGATAGCAGTGTAGATATTTCCACTTTTATAGAGATAGCGGTTTAGATATTTCATGTTTATACAGAGATCGGTGTAGATATTTCCATGTTTATACAGATTGCGGTGTAGATATTTCCATGTTTATAGAGATAGCGGTGTAGATATTTCCACGTTTATACAGATGGCGGTGTAGATATTTCCATCTTTCTACAAATGGCAGTGTAGATATTTCCATGTTTATAGAGATGGCGGTGTAGATATTTCCATGTTTATATAGATGGCAGTGTAGATATTTTCTTGTTTATGTAGATGGCGTTGTAGATACCTCCATGTTTAAAGAGATTAGTGTTTATATTTCCATGTTGATGGAGATGGCGGTGTAGATATTTCCATGTTTATAGAGATAGCGGTGTAGTTATTTCCATGTTTATAGAGATAGCGGTGTAGATATTTCCATGTTTCTACAGATGACTGTGTAGATATTTCCATGTTTGTACAGATGGCAGTGTAGATATTTCCATGTTTTTAGAGATAGAACTGTAGATATTTTCATGTTTATAAATATTGCGGTGGAGATTTGTCCATGTTTATACAGATAGCAATGGAGATATTTCCACGTTAATACACATAGCGGTGTAGATATTTCCATGTTTATACAGATAGCGTTGTAGATATTTCCATGTTTATACAGATGGCTGTGCCGATATTTCCATGTTTATACAGAGTTCTCTGTAGATATTTCCATGTTTATATAGATGACAGTGCAGATATTTCCAGGTTTATACAGATGGCTGTGTAGATGTTTCCATGTTTATACAGATGGCTGTGTAGATATTTCCATGTTTATACAGATGACTTTGTAGGTATTTCCATGTTTATACAGATGGCGGTGTAGATATTTCCATGTTCATAGAGATAGCTGTGTAGATATTTCCATGTTTACACAGATAGCGGTTTAGATATTTCCATGTTTATACAGATCGCGGTGTAGATATTTCCATGTTTATACAGATCGCGGTGTAGATATTTCCATGTTTATACAGATTGCGGTGTAGATATTTCCATGTTTATACAGATAGCGGTGTAGATATTTCCACGTTTATACAGATGGCGGTGTAGATATTTCCATCATTCCACAAATGGCAGTGTAGATATTTCCATGTTTATAGAGATGGCGGTGTAGATATTTCCATGTTTATATAGATGGCAGTGTAGATATTTTCTTGTTTATGTAGATGGCGTTGTAGATACCTCCATGTTTAAAGAGATGGCGGTGTGTATATTTCCATGTTGATGGAGATAGCGGTGTAGATATTTCCATGTTTATAGAGATAGCTGTGTAGATATTTCCATGTTTACACAGATAGCGGTTTAGATATTTCCATGTCTATACAGATCGCGGTGTAGATATTTCCATGTTTATACAGATCGCGGTGTAGATATTGCCATGTTTATACAGATTGCGGTGTAGATATTTCCATGTTTATACAGATAGCGTTGTAGATATTTCCACGTTTATACAGATGGCGGTGTAGATATTTCCATCTTTCTACAAATGGCAGTGTAGATATTTCCATGTTTATAGAGATGGCGGTGTAGATATTTCCATGTTTATATAGATGGCAGTGTAGATATTTTCTTGTTTATGTAGATGGCGTTGTAGATACCTCCATGTTTAAAGAGATGGCGGTGTGTATATTTCCATGTTGATAGAGATAGCGGTGTAGATATTTCCATGTTTATAGAGATAGCGGTGTAGTTATTTCCATGTTTATAGAGATAGCGGTGTAGATATTTCCATGTTTCTACAGATGACTGTGTAGATATTTCCATGTTTGTACAGATGGCAGTGCAGATATTTCCATGTTTATAGAGATAGAAGTGTAGATATTTTCATGTTTATACATATTGCGGTGGAGATTTTTCCATGTTTATACAGATAGCGTTGTAGATATTTCCATGTTTATACAGATGGCTGTGCCGATATTTCCATGTTTATACGGAGTTCTCTGTAGATATTTCCATGTTTATATTGATGACAGTGCAGATATTTCCAGGTTTATACAGATGGCTGTGTAGATATTTCCATGTTTATACAGATGACTTTGTAGGTATTTCCATGTTTATACAGATGGCGGTGTAGATATTTCCATGTTTATAGAGATAGCTGTGTAGATATTTCCATGTTTACACAGATAGCGGTTTACATATTTCGATGTTTATACAGACCGCGGTGTAGATATTTCCATGTTTATACAGATCGCGGTGTAGATATTTCCATGTTTATAGAGATAGCGGTGTAGATATATCAATGTTCATAGAGATAGCAGTGAGGATATTTCAATGTTTATACAGATAGTAGTGTAGATATTTCCACTTTTATAGAGATAGCGGTTCAGATATTTCATATTTATACAGAGAGCGGTGTAGATATTTCCATGTTTATACAGATTGCGGTGTAGATATTTCCATGTTTATACAGATAGTGGTGTAGATATTTCCACGTTTATACAGATGGCGGTGTAGATATTTCCATCTTTCTACAAATGGCAGTGTAGATATTTCCATGTTTATAGAGATGGCGGTGTAGATATTTCCATGTTTATATAGATGGCAGTGTAGATATTTTCTTGTTTATGTAGATGGCGTTGTAGATAACTCGATGTTTAAAGAGATGGCGGTGTGTATATTTCCATGTTGATGGAGATAGCGGTGTAGATATTTCCATGTTTATAGAGATAGCGGTGTAGTTATTTCCATGTTTGTAGAGATAGCGGTGTAGATATTTCCATGTTTCTACAGATGACTGTGTAGATATTTCCATGTTTGTACAGATGGCAGTGTAGATATTTCCATGTTTATAGAGATAGAAGAGTAGATATTTTCATGTTTATACATATTGCGTTGGAGATTTGTCCATGTTTATACAGATAGCAATGGAGATATTTCCACATTAATACACAGAGCGGTTTAGATATTTCCATGTTTATACAGATAGCGTTGTAGATATTTCCATGTTTATACAGATGGCTGTGCCGATATTTCCATGTTTATACAGAGTTCTCTGTAGATATTTCCATGTTTATATAGATGACAGTTCAGATATTTCCAGGTTTATACAGATGGCTGTGTAGATATTTCCATGTTTATACAGATGGCTGTGTAGATATTTCCATGTTTATAGAGATGACTTTGTAGGTATTTCCATGTTTATACAGATGGCGGTGTAGATATTTCCATGTTTATAGAGATAGCTGTGTAGATACTTCCATGTTTACACAGATCGCGGTTTAGATATTTCCATGTTTATACAGATTGCGGTGTAGATATTTCCATGTTTATAGAGATCGCGGTGTAGATATTTCCATGTTTATACCGATAGCGGTGTAGATATTTCCACGTTTATACAGATGACGGTGTTGACATTTCCATGTTTATAGAGATGGCGGTGTAGATATTTCCATGTTTATAGAGATAGCGGTGTAGATATATCAATGTTCATATAGATAGCAGTGAGGATATTTCCATGTTTATACAGATAGCAGTGTAGATATTTCCAATTTTATAGAGATAGCGGTTCAGATATTTCATATTTATACAGAGAGCGGTGTAGATATTTCAATGTTTATACAGATTGCGGTGTAGATATTTCCATGTTTATACAGTTAGCGGTGTAGATATTTCCACGTTTATACAGATGGCGGTGTAGATATTTCCATCTTTCTACAAATGGCAGTGTAGATATTTCCAAGTTTATAGAGATGGCGGTGTAGATATTTCCATGTTTATATAGATGGCAGTGTAGATATTTTCTTGTTTATGTAGATGGCGTTGTAGATACCTCCATGTTTAAAGAGATTAGTGTGTATATTTCCATGTTGATGGAGATGGCGGTGTAGATATTTCCATGTTTATAGAGATAGCGGTGTAGTTATTTCCATGTTTATAGAGATAGCGGTGTAGATATTTCCATGTTTCTACAGATGACTGTGTAGATATTTCCATGTTTGTACAGATGGCAGTGTAGATATTTCCATGTTTTTAGAGATAGAACTGTAGATATTTTCATGTTTATAAATATTGCGGTGGAGATTTGTCCATGTTTATACAGATAGCAATGGAGATATTTCCACGTTAATACACATAGCGGTGTAGATATTTCCATGTTTATACAGATAGCGTTGTAGATATTTCCATGTTTATACAGATGGCTGTGCCGATATTTCCATGTTTATACAGAGTTCTCTGTAGATATTTCCATGTTTATATAGATGACAGTGCAGATATTTCCAGGTTTATACAGATGGCTGTGTAGATGTTTCCATGTTTATACAGATGGCTGTGTAGATATTTCCATGTTTATACAGATGACTTTGTAGGTATTTCCATGTTTATACAGATGGCGGTGTAGATATTTCCATGTTCATAGAGATAGCTGTGTAGATATTTCCATGTTTACACAGATAGCGGTTTAGATATTTCCATGTTTATACAGATCGCGGTGTAGATATTTCCATGTTTATACAGATCGCGGTGTAGATATTTCCATGTTTATACAGATTGCGGTGTAGATATTTCCATGTTTATACAGATAGCGGTGTAGATATTTCCACGTTTATACAGATGGCGGTGTAGATATTTCCATCATTCCACAAATGGCAGTGTAGATATTTCCATGTTTATAGAGATGGCGGTGTAGATATTTCCATGTTTATATAGATGGCAGTGTAGATATTTTCTTGTTTATGTAGATGGCGTTGTAGATACCTCCATGTTTAAAGAGATGGCGGTGTGTATATTTCCATGTTGATGGAGATAGCGGTGTAGATATTTCCATGTTTATAGAGATAGCTGTGTAGATATTTCCATGTTTACACAGATAGCGGTTTAGATATTTCCATGTCTATACAGATCGCGGTGTAGATATTTCCATGTTTATACAGATCGCGGTGTAGATATTTCCATGTTTATACAGATTGCGGTGTAGATATTTCCATGTTTATACAGATAGCGTTGTAGATATTTCCACGTTTATACAGATGGCGGTGTAGATATTTCCATCTTTCTACAAATGGCAGTGTAGATATTTCCATGTTTATAGAGATGGCGGTGTAGATATTTCCATGTTTATATAGATGGCAGTGTAGATATTTTCTTGTTTATGTAGATGGCGTTGTAGATACCTCCATGTTTAAAGAGATGGCGGTGTGTATATTTCCATGTTGATAGAGATAGCGGTGTAGATATTTCCATGTTTATAGAGATAGCGGTGTAGTTATTTCCATGTTTATAGAGATAGCGGTGTAGATATTTCCATGTTTCTACAGATGACTGTGTAGATATTTCCATGTTTGTACAGATGGCAGTGCAGATATTTCCATGTTTATAGAGATAGAAGAGTAGATATTTTCATGTTTATACATATTGCGGTGGAGATTTGTCCATGTTTATACAGATAGCGTTGTAGATATTTCCATGTTTATACAGATGGCTGTGCCAATATTTCCATGTTTATACAGAGTTCTCTGTAGATATTTCCATGTTTATATTGATGACAGTGCAGATATTTCCAGGTTTATACAGATGGCTGTGTAGATATTTCCATGTTTATACAGATGACTTTGTAGGTATTTCCATGTTTATACAGATGGCGGTGTAGATATTTCCATGTTTATAGAGATAGCTGTGTAGATATTTCCATGTTTACACAGATAGCGGTTTACATATTTCCATGTTTATACAGACCGCGGTGTAGATATTTCCATGTTTATACAGATCGCGGTGTAGATATTTCCATGTTTATAGAGATAGCGGTGTAGATATATCAATGTTCATAGAGATAGCAGTGAGGATATTTCAATGTTTATACAGATAGTATAGATATTTCCACTTTTATAGAGATAGCGGTTCAGATATTTCATATTTATACAGAGAGCGGTGTAGATATTTCCATGTTTATACAGATTGCGGTGTAGATATTTCCATGTTTATACAGATAGTGGTGTAGATATTTCCACGTTTATACAGATGGCGGTGTAGATATTTCCATCTTTCTACAAATGGCAGTGTAGATATTTCCATGTTTATAGAGATGGCGGTGTAGATATTTCCATGTTTATATAGATGGCAGTGTAGATATTTTCTTGTTTATGTAGATGGCGTTGTAGATAACTCGATGTTTAAAGAGATGGCGGTGTGTATATTTCCATGTTGATGGAGATAGCGGTGTAGATATTTCCATGTTTATAGAGATAGCGGTGTAGTTATTTCCATGTTTGTAGAGATAGCGGTGTAGATATTTCCATGTTTCTACAGATGACTGTGTAGATATTTCCATGTTTGTACAGATGGCAGTGTAGATATTTCCATGTTTATAGAGATAGAAGAGTAGATATTTTCATGTTTATACATATTGCGTTGGAGATTTGTCCATGTTTATACAGATAGCAATGGAGATATTTCCACATTAATACACAGAGCGGTTTAGATATTTCCATGTTTATACAGATAGCGTTGTAGATATTTCCATGTTTATACAGATGGCTGTGCCGATATTTCCATGTTTATACAGAGTTCTCTGTAGATATTTCCATGTTTATATAGATGACAGTTCAGATATTTCCAGGTTTATACAGATGGCTGTGTAGATATTTCCATGTTTATACAGATGGCTGTGTAGATATTTCCATGTTTATAGAGATGACTTTGTAGGTATTTCCATGTTTATACAGATGGCGGTGTAGATATTTCCATGTTTATAGAGATAGCAGTGTAGATACTTCCATGTTTACACAGATCGCGGTTTAGATATTTCCATGTTTATACAGATTGCGGTGTAGATATTTCCATGTTTATAGAGATCGCGGTGTAGATATTTCCATGTTTATACCGATAGCGGTGTAGATATTTCCACGTTTATACAGATGACGGTGTAGACATTTCCATGTTTATAGAGATGGCGGTGTAGATATTTCCATGTTTATAGAGATAGCGGTGTAGATATATCAATGTTCATATAGATAGCAGTGAGGATATTTCCATGTTTATACAGATAGCAGTGTAGATATTTCCAATTTTATAGAGATAGCGGTTCAGATATTTCATATTTATACAGAGAGCGGTGTAGATATTTCAATGTTTATACAGATTGCGGTGTAGATATTTCCATGTTTATACAGTTAGCGGTGTAGATATTTCCACGTTTATACAAATGGCGGTGTAGATATTTCCATCTTTCTACAAATGGCAGTGTAGATATTTCCAAGTTTATAGAGATGGCGGTGTAGATATTTCCATGTTTATATAGATGGCAGTGTAGATATTTTCTTGTTTATGTAGATGGCGTTGTAGATACCTCCATGTTTAAAGAGATGGCGGTGTGTATATTTCCATGTTGATGGAGATAGCGGTGTAGATATTTCCATGTTTATAGAGATAGCGGTGTAGATATTTCCATGTTTACACAGATAGCGGTTTAGATATTTCCATGTTTATACAGATCGCGGTGTAGATATTTCCATGTGTATACAGATGGCGGTGTAGATATTTCAATGTTTATACAGATTGCGGTGTAGATATTTCCATGTTTATACAGATAGCGGTGTAGATATTTCCACGTTTATACAGATGGCGGTGTAGATATTTCCATCTTTCTACAAATGGCAGTGTAGATATTTCCATGTTTATAGAGATGGCGGTGTAGATATTTCCATGTTTATATAGATGGCAGTGTAGATATTTTCTTGTTTATGTAGATGGCGTTGTAGATACCTCCATGTTTAAAGAGATGGCGGTGTGTATATTTCCATGTTGATGGAGATAGCGGTGCAGATAATTCCATGTTTATAGAGATAGCGGTGTAGTTATTTCCATGTTTATAGAGACAGCGGTGTAGATATTTCCATGTTTCTACAGATGACTGTGTAGATATTTCCATGTTTGTACAGATGGCAGTGTAGATATTTCCATGTTTATTGAGATAGAAGTGTAGATATTTTCATGTTTATACATATTGCGGTGGAGATTTGTCCATGTTTATACAGATAGCAATGGAGATATTTCCACGTTAATACACATAGCGGTGTAGATATTTCCATGTTTATACAGATAGCGTTGTAGATATTTCCATGTTTATACAGATGGCTGTGCCGATATTTCCATGTTTATACAGAGTTCTCTGTAGATATTTCCATGTTTATATAGATGACAGTGCAGATATTTCCAGGTTTATACAGATGGCTGTGTAGATATTTCCATGTTTATACAGATGGCTGTGTAGATATTTCCATGTTTATACAGAGGACTTTGTAGGTATTTCCATGTTTATACAGATGGCGGTGTAGATATTTCCATGTTTATACAGATCGCGGTGTAGATATTTCCATGTTTATACCGATAGCGGTGTAGATATTTCCATGTTTATACAGATGACGGTGTAGATATTTCCATGTTTATAGAGATGGCGGTGTAGATATTTCCATGTTTATAGAGATAGCGGTGTAGATATATCAATGTTCATAGAGATATCAGTGAGGATATTTCCATGTTTATACAGATAGCAGTGTAGATATTTCCACTTTTATAGAGATAGCGGTTCAGATATTTCATATTTATACAGAGAGCGGTGTAGATATTTCCATGTTTATACAGATTGCGGTGTAGATATTTCCATGTTTATACAGATAGCGGTGTAGATATTTCCACGTTTATGCAGATGGCGGTGTAGATATTTCCATCTTTCAACAAATGGCAGTGTAGATATTTCCATGTTTATAGAGATGGCGGTGTAGATATTTCCATGTTTATATAGATGGCAGTGTAGATATTTTCTTGTTTATGTAGATGGCGTTGTAGATAACTCCATGTTTAAAGAGATGGCGGTGTGTATATTTCCATGTTGATGGAGATAGCGGTGTAGATATTTCCATGTTTATAGAGTTAGCGGTGTAGTTATTTCCATGTTTGTAGAGAGAGCGTTGTAGATATTTCCATGTTTCTACAGATGACTGTGTAGATATTTCCATGTTTATACAGATTGCGGTGTAGATATTTCCATGTTTATAGAGATAGCTGTGTAGATATTTCCATGTTTACACAGATAGCGGTTTATATATTTCCATGTTTATACAGATGGTGGTGTAGATATTTCCATGTTTATAGAGATAGCTGTGTAGATATTTCCATGTTTACACAGATAGCGGTTTAGATATTTCCATGTTTATACAGATCGCGGTATAGATATTTCCATGTTTATACAGATCGCGGTGTAGATATTTCTATGTTTATAGAGATAGCGGTGTAGATATATCAATGTTGATAGAGATAGCAGTGAGGATATTTCCATGTTTATACAGATAACAGTGTAGATATTTCCACTTTTATAGAGATAGCGGTTCAGATATTTCATATTTATACAGAGAGCGGTGTAGATATTTCCATGTTTATACAGATAGCGGTGTAGATATTTCCACGTTTATACAGATGGCAGTGTAGATATTTCCATCTTTCTACAAATGGCAGTGTAGATATTTCCATGTTTATAGAGATGGCGGTGTAGATATTTCCATGTTTATATAGATGGCAGTGTAGATATTTTCTTGTTTATGTAGATGGCGTTGTAGATACCTCCACGTTTAAAGAGATGGCGGTGTGTATATTTCCATGTTGATAGAGATAGCGGTGTAGATATTTCCATGTTTATAGAGATAGCGGTGTAGTTATTTCCATGTTTGTGGAGATAGCGGTGTAGATATTTCCATGTTTCTACAGATGACTGTGTAGATATTTCCATGTTTGTACAGATGGCAGTGTTGATATTTCCATGTTTATAGAGATAGAAGAGTAGATATTTTCATGTTTATACATATTGCGGTGGAGATTTGTCCATGTTTATACAGATAGCAATGGAGATATTTCCACGTTAATACACATAGCGGTGTAGATATTTCCATGTTTATACAGATAGCGTTGTAGATATTTCCATGTTTATACAGATGGCTGTGCCGATATTTCCATGTTTATACAGAGTTCTCTGTAGATATTTCCATGTTTATATAGATGACAGTGCAGATATTTCCAGGTTTATACGGATGGCTGTGTAGATATTTCCATGTTTATACAGATGGCTGTGTAGATATTTCCATGTTTATACAGATGACTTTGTAGGTATTTCCATGTTTATACAGATGGCGGTGTAGATATTTCCATGTTTATAGAGATAGCTGTGTAGATACTTCCATGTTTACACAGATAGCGGTTTAGATATTTCCATGTTTATACAGATCACGGTGTAGATATTTCCATGTTTATACAGATCGCGGTGTAGATATTTCCATGTTTATACCGATAGCGGTGTAGATATTTCCATGTTTATACAGATGACGGTGTAGATATTTCCATGTTTATAGAGATGGCGGTGTAGATATTTCCATGTTTATAGAGATAGCGGTGTAGATATATCAATGTTCATAGAGATATCAGTGAGGATATTTCCATGTTTATACAGATAGCAGTGTAGATATTTCCACTTTTATAGAGATAGCGGTTCAGATATTTCATATTTATACAGAGAGCGGTGTAGATATTTCCATGTTTATACAGATTGCGGTGTAGATATTTCCATGTTTATACAGATAGCGGTGTAGATATTTCCACGTTTATACAGATGGCGGTGTAGATATTTCCATCTTTCTACAAATGGCAGTGTAGATATTTCCATGTTTATAGAGATGGCGGTGTAGATATTTCCATGTTTATAGAGATAGCAGTGTAGATATTTCCACTTTTATGAAGATAGCGGTTTAGATATTTCATATTTATACAGAGAGCCGTGTAGATATTTCCATGTTTATACAGATAGCGGTGTAGATATTTCCACGTTTATACAGATGGCGGTGTAGATATTTCCATCTTTCTACAAATGGCAGTGTAGATATTTCCATGTTTATAGAGACGGCGGTGTAGATATTTCCATGTTTATGTAGATGGCAGTGTGGATATTTCCTTGTTTATGTAGATGGCGTTGTAGATACCTCCATGTTTAAAGCGATGGCGGTGTGTATATTTCCATGTTGATGGAGATAGCGGTGTAGCTATTTCCATGTTTATAGAGATAGCGTTGTAGTTATTTCCATGTTTATAGAGATAGCGGTGTAGATATTTCCATGTTTCTACAGATGACTGTGTAGATATTTCCATGTTTGTACAGATGGCAGTGTAGATATTTCCATGTTTATAGAGATAGAAGTGTAGATATTTTCATGTTTATACATATTGCGGTAGAGATTTGTCCATGTTTATTCAGATAGAAATGGAGATATTTCCACGTTAATACACATAGCGGTGTAGATATTTCCATATTTATACAGATAGCGTTGTAGATATTTCCATGTTTATACAGATGGCTGTGCCGATATTTCCATGTTTATACAGATTTCTCGGTAGATATTTCCCTGTTTATATAGATGACAGTGCAGATATTTCCAGGTTTATACAGATGGCTGTGTAGATATTTCCATGTTTATACAGATGACTTTGTAGGTATTTCCATGTTTATACAGATGGCAGTGTAGATATTTCCATGTTTATAGAGATAGCTGTGTAGATATTTCCATGTTTACACAGATAGATGTTTAGATATTTCCATGTTTATACAGATCGCGGTTTAGATATTTCCATGTTTATACAGATCGCGGTGTAGATATTTCCATGTTTATATGGATAGCGGTGTAGATATTTCCATGTTTATACAGATGACGGTGTAGATATTTCCATGTTTATAGAGATAGCGGTGTAGATATATCAATGTTCATTGAGATAGCAGTGAGGATATTTCCATGTTTATACAGATAGCCGTGTAGATATTTCCACTTTTATAGAGATAGCGGTTTAGGTATTTCATATTTATACAGAGATCGGTGTAGATATTTCCATGTATATACAGATTGCGGTGTAGATATTTCCATGTTTATACAGATAGCGGTGTAGATATTTCCACGTTTATACAGATGGCGGTGTAGATATTTCCATCTTTCTACAAATGGCAGTGTAGATATTTCCATGTTTATAGAGATGGCGGTGTAGATATTTCCATGTTTATATAGATGACAGTGCAGATATTTCCAGGTTTATACAGATGGCTGTGTAGATATTTCCATGTTTATACAGACGGCTGTGTAGATATTTCCATGTTCATACAGATGACTTTGTAGGTATTTCCATGTTTATACAGATGGCGGTGTAGATATTTCCATGTTTATAGAGATGGCTGCGTAGATATTTCCATGTTTACACAGATAGCGGTTTAGATATTTCCATGTTTATAGAGATCGCGGTGTAGATATTTCCATGTTTATACAGATCGCGGTGTAGATATTTCCATGTTTATAGAGATAGCGGTGTAGATATTTCCATGTGTATACAGATGACGGTGTAGATGTTTGCATGTTTATAGAGATGGCGGTGTAGATATTTCCATGTTTATATAGATGGCAGTGTAGATATTTTCTTGTTTATGTAGATGGCGTTGTAGATACCTCCATGTTTAAAGAGATGGCGGTGTGTATATTTCCATGTTGATGGAGATAGCGGTGTAGATATTTCTATGTTTATAGAGATAGCGGTGTAGTTATTTCCATGTTTATAGAGATAGCGGTGTAGATATTTCCAGGTTTCTACAGATGACTGTGTAGATATTTCCATGTTTGTACAGATGGCAGTGTAGATATTTCCATGTTTATAGAGATAGAATTGTAGATATTTTCATGTTTATACATATTGCGGTGGAGATTTGTCCATGTTTATACAGATAGCAATGGAGATATTTCCACGTTAATACACATAGCGGTGTAGATATTTCCATGTTTATACAGATAGCGTTGTAGATATTTCCAAGTTTATACAGATGGCTGTGCCGATATTTCCATGTTTATACAGATTTCTCTGTAGATATTTCCATGTTTATATAGATGACAGTGCAGATATTTCCAGGTTTATACAGATGGCTGTGTAGATATTTCCATGTTTATACAGATGACTTTGTAGGTATTTCCATGTTTATACAGATGGCAGTGTAGATATTTCCATGTTTATAGAGATAGCTGTGTAGATATTTCCATGTTTACACAGATAGCGGTTTAGATATTTCCATGTTTATACAGATCGCGGTTTAGATATTTCCATGTTTATACAGATCGCGGTGTAGATATTTCCATGTTTATACGGATAGCGGTGTAGATATTTCCATGTTTATACAGATGACGGTGTAGATATTTCCATGTTTATAGAGATAGCGGTGTAGATATATCAATGTTCATTGAGATAGCAGTGAGGATATTTCCATGTTTATACAGATAGCAGTGTAGATATTTCCACTTTTATAGAGATAGCGGTTTAGATATTTCATGTTTATACAGAGATCGGTGTAGATATTTCCATGTTTATACAGATTGCGGTGTAGATATTTCCATGTTTATAGAGATAGCGGTGTAGATATTTCCACGTTTATACAGATGGCGGTGTAGATATTTCCATCTTTCTACAAATGGCATTGTAGATATTTCCATGTTTATAGAGATGGCGGTGTAGGTATTTCCATGTTTATATAGATGGCAGTGTAGATATTTTCTTGTTTATGTAGATGGCGTTGTAGATACCTCCATGTTTAAAGAGATTAGTGTGTATATTTCCATGTTGATGGAGATGGCGGTGTAGATATTTCCATGTTTATAGAGATAGCGGTGTAGTTATTTCCATGTTTATAGAGATAGCGGTGCAGATATTTCCATGTTTCTACAGATGACTGTGTAGATATTTCCATGTTTGTACAGATGGCAGTGTAGATATTTCCATGTTTATAGAGATAGAACTGTAGATATTTTCATGTTTATACATATTGCGGTGGAGATTTGTCCATGTTTATACAGATAGCAATGGAGATATTTCCACGTTAATACACATAGCGGTGTAGATATTTCCATGTTTATACAGATAGCGTTGTAGATATTTCCATGTTTATACACATGGCTGTGCCGATATTTCCATGTTTATACAGAGTTCTCTGTAGATATTTCCATGTTTATATAGATGACAGTGCAGATATTTCCAGGTTTATACAGATGGCTGTGTAGATGTTTCCATGTTTATATAGATGACAGTGCAGATATTTCCAGGTTTATGCAGATGGCTGTGTAGATGTTTCCATGTTTATACAGATGGCGGTGTAGATATTTCCATGTTTATAGAGATAGCTGTGTAGATATTTCCATGTTAACACAGATAGCGGTTTAGATATTTCCATGTTCATACACATCGCGGTGTAGATATTTCCATGTTTATACAGATCGCGGTGTAGATATTTCCATGTTCATACAGATTGCAGTGTAGATATTTCCATGTTTATACAGATAGCGGTGTAGATATTTCCACGTTTATACAGATGGCGGTGTAGATATTTCCATCATTCCACAAATGGCAGTGTAGATATTTCCATGTTTATAGAGATGGCGGTGTAGATATTTACATGTTTATATAGATGGCAGTGTAGATATTTTCTTGTTTATGTAGATGGCGTTGTAGATACCTCCATGTTTAAAGAGATGGCGGTGTGTATATTTCCATGTTTATAGAGATAGAAGTGTAGATATTTTCATGTTTATACATATTGCGGTGGAGATTTGTCCATGTTTATACAGATAGCAATGGAGATATTTCCACGTTAATACCCATAGCGGTGTAGATATTTCCATGTTTATACAGATCGCGGTGTAGATATTTCCATGTTTATACAGATGGCTGTGCCGATATTTCCATGTTTATACAGAGTTCTCTGTAGATATTTCCATGTTTATATAGATGACAGTGCAGATATTTCCAGGTTTATACAGATGGCTGTGTAGATATTTCCATGTTTATACAGACGGTTGTGTAGATATTTCCATGTTCATACAGATGACTTTGTAGGTATTTCCATGTTTATACAGATGGCGGTGTAGATATTTCCATGTTTATAGAGATGGCTGCGTAGATATTTCCATGTTTACACAGATAGCGGTTTAGATATTTCCATGTTTATACAGATCGCGGTGTAGATATTTCCATGTTTATACAGATCGCGGTGTAGATATTTCCATGTTTATACAGATAGCGGTGTAGATATTTCCATGTTTATACAGTTGACGGTGTAGATGTTTGCATGTTTATAGAGATGGCGGTGTAGATATTTCCATGTTTATATAGATGGCAGTGTAGATATTTTCTTGTTTATGTAGATGGCGTTGTAGATACCTCCATGTTTAAAGAGATGGCGGTGTGTATATTTCCATGTTGATGGAGATAGCGGTGTAGATATTTCTATGTTTATAGAGATAGCGGTGTAGTTATTTCCATGTTTATAGAGATAGCGGTGTAGATATTTCCATGTTTCTACAGATGACTGTGTAGATATTTCCATGTTTGTACAGATGGCAGTGTAGATATTTCCATGTTTATAGAGATAGAAGTGTAGATATTTTCATGTTTATACATATTGCGGTGGAGATTTGTCCATGTTTATACAGATAGCAATGGAGATATTTCCACGTTAATACACATAGCGGTGTAGATATTTCCATGTTTATACAGATAGCGTTGTAGATATTTCCATGTTTATACAGATGGCTGTGCCGATATTTCCATGTTTATACAGAGTTCTCTGTAGATATTTCCATGTTTATATAGATGACAGTGCAGATATTTCCAGGTTTATACAGATGGCTGTGTAGATATTTCCATGTTTATACAGATGGCTGTGTAGATATTTCCATGTTTATACAGATGACTTTGTAGGTATTTCCATGTTTATACAGATGGCGGTGTAGATATTTCCATGTTTATAGAGATAGCTGTGTAGATATTTCCATGTTAACACAGATAGCGGTTTAGATATTTCCATGTTCATACAGATCGCGGTGTAGATATTTCCATGTTTATACAGATCGCGGTGTAGATATTTCCATGTTTATACAGATTGCGGTGTAGATATTTCCATGTTTATACAGATAGCGGTGTAGATATTTCCACGTTTATACAAATGGCGGTGTAGATATTTCCATCATTCCACAAATGGCAGTGTAGATATTTCCATGTTTATAGAGATGGCGGTGTAGATATTTACATGTTTATATAGATGGCAGTGTAGATATTTTCTTGTTTATGTAGATGGCGTTGTAGATACCTCCATGTTTAAAGAGATGGCGGTGTGTATATTTCCATGTTTATAGAGATAGAAGTGTAGATATTTTCATGTTTATACATATTGCGGTGGAGATTTGTCCATGTTTATACAGATAGCAATGGAGATATTTCCACGTTAATACACATAGCGGTGTAGATATTTCCATGTTTATACAGATCGCGGTGTAGATATTTCCATGTTTATACAGATGGCTGTGCCGATATTTCCATGTTTATACAGAGTTCTCTGTAGATATTTCCATGTTTATATAGATGACAGTGCAGATAATTCCAGGTTTATACAGATGGCTGTGTAGATATTTCCATGTTTATACAGATGGCTGTGTAGATATTTCCATGTTTATACAGATGACTTTGTAGGTATTTCCATGTTTATACAGATGGCGGTGTAGATATTTCCATGTTTATAGAGATAGCTGTGTAGATATTTCCATGTTTACACAGATCGCGGTGTAGATATTTCCATGTTTATACAGATCGCGGTGTAGATATTTCCATGTTTATACAGATCGCGGTGTAGATATTTCCATGTTTATACCGATAGCGGTGTAGATATTTCCATGTTTATACAGATGACGGTGTAGATATTTCCATGTTTATAGAGATGGCGGTGTAGATATTTCCATGTTTATGGAGATAGCGGTGTAGATATATCAATGTTCAAAGAGATGGCAGTGAGGATGTTTCCATGTTTATACAGATAGCAGTGTAGATATTTCCACTTTTATAGAAATAGTGGTACAGATATTTCATATTTATACAGAGAGCGGTGTAGATATTTCCATGTTCATACAGATTGCGGTGTAGATATTTCCATGTTTATACAGATAGCGGTGTAGATATTTCCACGTTTATACAGATGGTGGTGTAGATATTTCCATCTTTCTACAAATGGCAGTGTAGATATTTCCATGTTTATAGAGATGGCGGTGTAGATATTTCCATGTTTATAGAGATAGCGGTGTAGATCTATCAATGTTCATAGAGATAGCAGTGAGGATATTTCCATGTTTATACAGATAGCAGTGTAGATATTTCCACTTTTATAAAGATAGCGGTTTAGATATTTCATATTTATACAGAGAGCGGTGTAGATATTTCCATGTTTATACAGATTGCGGTGTAGATATTTCCACGTTTATACAGATTTCTCTGTAGATATTTCCATGTTTATATAGATGACAGTGCAGATATTTCCAGGTTTATACAGATGGCTGTGTAGATATTTCCATGTTTATACAGATGACTTTGTAGGTATTTCCATGTTTATACAGATGGCGGTGTAGGTATTTCCATGTTTATAGAGATAGCTGTGTAGATATTTCCATGTTTACACAGATAGCGTTTTAGATATTTCCATGTTTATACAGATCGCGGTGTAGATACTTCCATGTTTATACAGATCGCGGTGTAGATATTTCCATGTTTATACCGATAGCGGTGTAGATATTTCCATCTTTATACAGATGACGGTGTAGATATTTCCATGTTTATAGAGATGGCGATGTAGATATTTCCATGTTTCTACAGATGACTGTGTAGATATTTCCATGTTTGTACAGATGGCAGTGTAGATATTTCCATGTTTATAGAGATAGAACTGTAGATATTTTCATGTTTATACATATTGCGGTGGAGATTTGTCCATGTTTATACAGATAGCAATGGAGATATTTCCACGTTAATACACATAGCGGTGTAGATATTTCCATGTTTATACACATAGCGTTGTAGATATTTCCATGTTTATACAGATGGCTGTGCCGATATTTCCATGTTTATACAGAGTTCTCTGTAGATATTTCCATGTTTATATAGATGACAGTGCAGATATTTCCAGGTTTATACAGATGGCTGTGTAGATATTTCCATGTTTATACAGATGGCTGTGTAGATATTTCCATGTTTATACAGATGACTTTGTAGGTATTTCCATGTTTATACAGATGGTGGTGTAGATATTTCCATGTTTATAGAGATAGCTGTGTAGATATTTCCATGTTTACACAGATAGCGGTTTAGATATTTCCATGTTTATACAGATCGCGGTGTAGATATTTCCATGTTTATACAGATCGCGGTGTAGATATTTCCATGTTTATATGGATAGCGGTGTAGATATTTCCATGTTTATACAGATGACGGTGTAGATATTTCCATGTTTATAGAGATGGCGGTGTAGATATTTCCATGTTTATAGAGATAGCGGTGTAGATATATCAATGTTCAAAGAGATGGCAGTGAGGATGTTTCCATGTTTATACAGATAGCAGTGTAGATATTTCCACTTTTTTACAAATAGTGGTACAGATATATCATATTTATACAGAGAGTGGTGTAGATATTTCCATGTTTATACAGATTGCAGTGTAGATATTTCCATGTTTATACAGATAGCGGTGTAGATATTTCCACGTTTATACAGATGGCGGTGTAGATATTTCCATCTTTCTACAAATGGCAGTGTAGATAATTCCATGTTTATAGAGATGGCGGTGTAGATATTTCCATGTTTATAGAGATAGCGGTGTAGATCTATCAATGTTCATAGAGATAGCAGTGAGGATATTTCCATGTTTATACAGACAGCAGTGTAGATATTTCCACTTTTATAAAGATAGCGGTTTAGATATTTCATATTTAAACAGAGAGCGGTGTAGATATTTCCATGTTTATACAGATTGCGGTGTAGATATTTCCATGTTTATACAGATAGGTGTGAAGATATTTCCACGTTTATACAGATGGCGGTGTAGATATTTCCATCTTTCTACAAATGGCAGTGTAGATATTTCCAGGTTTATAGAGACGGCGGTGTAGATATTTCCATGTTTATGTAGATGGCAGTGTAGATATTTTCTTGTTTATGTAGATGGCGTTGTAGATACCTCCATGTTTAAAGAGATGGCGGTGTGTATATTTCCATGTTGATGGAGATAGCGGTGTAGATATTTCCATGTTTATAGAGATAGCGTTGTAGTTATTTCCATGTTTATAGAGATAGCGGTGTAGATATTTCCATGTTTCTACAGATGACTGTGTAGATATTTCCATGTTTGTACAGATGGCAGTGTAGATATTTCCATGTTTAAAGAGATAGAAGTGTAGATATTTTCATGTTAATACATATTGCGGTGGAGATTTGTCCATGTTTATACAGATAGCAATGGAGATATTTCCACGTTAATACACATAGCGGTGTAGATATTTCCATGTTTATACAGATAGCGTTGTAGATATTTCCATGTTTATACAGATGGCTGTGCCGATATTTCCATGTTTATACAGATTTCTCTGTAGATATTTCCATGTTTATATAGATGACAGTGCAGATATTTCCAGGTTTATACAGATGGCTGTGTAGATATTTCCATGTTTATACAGATGACTTTGTAGGTATTTCCATGTTTATACAGATGGCAGTGTAGATATTTCCATGTTTATAGAGATAGCTGTGTAGATATTTCCATGTTTACACAGATAGCGGTTTAGATATTTCCATGTTTATACAGATCGCGGTTTAGATATTTCCATGTTTATACAGATCGCGGTGTAGATATTTCCATGTTTATACGGATAGCGGTGTAGATATTTCCATGTTTATACAGATGACGGTGTAGATATTTCCATGTTTATAGAGATAGCGGTGTAGATATATCAATGTTCATTGAGATAGCAGTGAGGATATTTCCATGTTTATACAGATAGCAGTGTAGATATTTCCACTTTTATAGAGATAGCGGTTTAGATATTTCATGTTTATACAGAGATCGGTGTAGATATTTCCATGTTTATACAGATTGCGGTGTAGATATTTCCATGTTTATAGAGATAGCGGTGTAGATATTTCCACGTTTATACAGATGGCGGTGTAGATATTTCCATCTTTCTACAAATGGCAGTGTAGATATTTCCATGTTTATAGAGATGGCGGTGTAGGTATTTCCATGTTTATATAGATGGCAGTGTAGATATTTTCTTGTTTATGTAGATGGCGTTGTAGATACCTCCATGTTTAAAGAGATTAGTGTGTATATTTCCATGTTGATGGAGATGGCAGTGTAGATATTTCCATGTTTATAGAGATAGCGGTGTAGTTATTTCCATGTTTATAGAGATAGCGGTGTAGATATTTCCATGTTTCTACAGATGACTGTGTAGATATTTCCATGTTTGTACAGATGGCAGTGTAGATATTTCCATGTTTATAGAGATAGAACTGTAGATATTTTCATGTTTATAAATATTGCGGTAGAGATTTGTCCATCTTTATACAGATAGCAATGGAGATATTTCCACGTTAATACACATAGCGGTGTAGATATTTCCATGTTTATACACATAGCGTTGTAGATATTTCCATGTTTATACACATGGCTGTGCCGATATTTCCATGTTTATACAGAGTTCTCTGTAGATATTTCCATGTTTATATAGATGACAGTGCAGATATTTCCAGGTTTATACAGATGGCTGTGTAGATGTTTCCATGTTTATATAGATGACAGTGCAGATATTTCCAGGTTTATACAGATGGCTGTGTAGATGTTTCCATGTTTATACAGATGGCTGTGTAGATATTTCCATGTTTATACAGATGACTTTGTAGGTATTTCCATGTTTATACAGATGGCGGTGTAGATATTTCCATGTTTATAGAGATAGCTGTGTAGATATTTCCATGTTAACACAGATAGCGGTTTAGATATTTCCATGTTCATACAGATCGCGGTGTAGATATTTCCATGTTTATACAGATCGCGGTGTAGATATTTCCATGTTTATACAGATTGCGGTGTAGATATTTCCATGTTTATACAGATAGCGGTGTAGATATTTCCACGTTTATACAGATGGCGGTGTAGATATTTCCATCATTCCACAAATGGCAGTGTAGATATTTCCATGTTTATAGAGATGGCGGTGTAGATATTTACATGTTTATATAGATGGCAGTGTAGATATTTTCTTGTTTATGTAGATGGCGTTGTAGATACCTCCATGTTTAAAGAGATGGCGGTGTGTATATTTCCATGTTTATAGAGATAGAAGTGTAGATATTTTCATGTTTATACATATTGCGGTGGAGATTTGTCCATGTTTATACAGATAGCAATGGAGTTATTTCCACGTTAATACACATAGCGGTGTAGATATTTCCATGTTTATACAGATCGCGGTGTAGATATTTCCATGTTTATACAGATGGCTGTGCCGATATTTCCATGTTTATACAGAGTTCTCTGTAGATATTTCCATGTTTATATAGATGACAGTGCAGATATTTCCAGGTTTATACAGATGGCTGTGTAGATATTTCCATGTTTATACAGACGGCTGTGTAGATATTTCCATGTTCATACAGATGACTTTGTAGGTATTTCCATGTTTATACAGATGGCGGTGTAGATATTTCCATGTTTATAGAGATGGCTGCGTAGATATTTCCATGTTTACACAGATAGCGGTTTAGATATTTCCATGTTTATACAGATCGCGGTGTAGATATTTCCATGTTTATACAGATCGCGGTGTAGATATTTCCATGTTTATACAGATAGCGGTGTAGATATTTCCATGTTTATACAGATGACGGTGTAGATGTTTGCATGTTTATAGAGATGGCGGTGTAGATATTTCCATGTTTATATAGATGGCAGTGTAGATATTTTCTTGTTTATGTAGATGGCGTTGTAGATACCTCCATGTTTAAAGAGATGGCGGTGTGTATATTTCCATGTTGATGGAGATAGCGGTGTAGATATTTCTCTGTTTATAGAGATAGCGGTGTAGTTATTTCCATGTTTATAGAGATAGCGGTGTAGATATTTCCATGTTTCTACAGATGACTGTGTAGATATTTCCATGTTTGTACAGATGGCAGTGTAGATATTTCCATGTTTATAGAGATAGAAGTGTAGATATTTTCATGTTTATACATATTGCGGTGGAGATTTGTCCATGTTTATACAGATAGCAATGGAGATATTTCCACGTTAATACACATAGCGGTGTAGATATTTCCATGTTTATACAGATAGCGTTGTAGATATTTCCATGTTTATACAGATGGCTGTGCCGATATTTCCATGTTTATACAGAGTTCTCTGTAGATATTTCCATGTTTCTATAGATGACAGTGCAGATATTTCCAGGTTTATACAGATGGCTGTGTAGATATTTCCATGTTTATACAGATGGCTGTGTAGATATTTCCATGTTTATACAGATGACTTTGTAGGTATTTCCATGTTTATACAGATGGCGGTGTAGATATTTCCATGTTTATAGAGATAGCTGTGTAGATATTTCCATGTTTACACAGATCGCGGTGTAGATATTTCCATGTTTATACAGATCGCGGTGTAGATATTTCCATTTTTATACAGATCGCGGTGTAGATATTTCCATGTTTATATCGATAGCGGTGTAGATATTTCCATGTTTATACAGATGACGGTGTAGATATTTCCATGTTTATAGAGATGGCGGTGTAGATATTTCCATGTTTATAGAGATAGCGGTGTAGATATATCAATGTTCAAAGAGATGGCAGTGAGGATATTTCCATGTTTATACAGATAGCAGTGTAGATATTTCCACTTTTATAGAAATAGTGGTACAGATATTTCATATTTATACAGAGAGCGGTGTAGATATTTCCATGTTCATACAGATTGCGGTGTAGATATTTCCATGTTTATACAGATAGCGGTGTAGATATTTCCACGTTTATACAGATGGTGGTGTAGATATTTCCATCTTTCTACAAATGGCAGTGTAGATATTTCCATGTTTATAGAGATGGCGGTGTAGATATTTCCATGTTTATAGAGATAGCGGTGTAGATCTATCAATGTTCATAGAGATAGCAGTGAGGATATTTCCATGTTTATACAGATAGCAGTGTAGATATTTCCACTTTTATAAAGATAGCGGTTTAGATATTTCATATTTATACAGAGAGCGGTGTAGATATTTCCATGTTTATAGAGATAGCGGTGTAGATATTTCCACGTTTATACAGATGGCGGTGTAGATATTTCCATCTTTCTACAAATGGCAGTGTAGATATTTCCATGTTTATAGAGATGGCGGTGTAGGTATTTCCATGTTTATATAGATGGCAGTGTAGATATTTTCTTGTTTATGTAGATGGCGTTGTAGATACCTCCATGTTTAAAGAGATTAGTGTGTATAATTCCATGTTGATGGAGATGGCGGTGTAGATATTTCCATGTTTATAGAGATAGCGGTGTAGTTATTTCCATGTTTACAGAGATAGCGGTGTAGATATTTCCATGTTTCTACAGATGACTGTGTAGATATTTCCATGTTTGTACAGATGGCAGTGTAGATATTTCCATGTTTATAGAGATAGAACTGTAGATATTTTCATGTTTATACATATTGCGGTGGAGATTTGTCCATGTTTATACAGATAGCAATGGAGATATTTCCACGTTAATACACATAGCGGTGTAGATATTTCCATGTTTATACAGATAGCGTTGTAGATATTTCCATGTTTATACAGATGGCTGTGTAGATATTTCCATGTTTATACAGATGACTTTGTAGGTATTTCCATGTTTATACAGATGGCGGTGTAGATATTTCCATGTGTATAGAGATAGCTGTGTAGATATTTCCATGTTAACACAGATAGCGGTTTAGATATTTCCATGTTCATACAGATCGCGGTGTAGATATTTCCATGTTTATACAGATCGCGGTGTAGATATTTCCATGTTTATACAGATTGAGGTGTAGATATTTCCATGTTTATACAGATAGCAGTGTAGATATTTCCATGTTTATAGAGATGGCGGTGTAGATATTTACATGTTTATATAGATGGCAGTGTAGATATTTTCTTGTTTATGTAGATGGCGTTGTAGATACCTCCATGTTTAAAGAGATGGCGGTGTGTATATTTCCATGTTTATAGAGATAGAAGTGTAGATATTTTCATGTTTATACATATTGCGGTGGAGATTTGTCCATGTTTATACAGATAGCATTGGAGATATTTCCACGTTAATACACATAGCGGTGTAGATATTTCCATGTTTATACAGATCGCGGTGTAGATATTTCCATGTTTATACAGATGGCTGTGCCGATATTTCCATGTTTATACAGAGTTCTCTGTAGATATTTCCATGTTTATATAGATGACAGTGCAGATATTTCCAGGTTTATACAGATGGCTGTGTAGATATTTCCATGTTTATACAGATGGCTGTGTAGATATTTCCATGTTTATACAGATGACTTTGTAGGTATTTCCATGTTTATACAGATGGCGGTGTAGATATTTCCATGTTTATAGAGATAGCTGTGTAGATATTTCCATGTTTACACAGATCGCGGTGTAGATATTTCCATGTTTATACAGATCGCGGTGTAGATATTTCCATGTTTATACAGATCGCGGTGTAGATATTTCCATGTTTATACCGATAGCGGTGTAGATATTTCCATGTTTATACAGATGACGGTGTAGATATTTCCATGTTTATAGAGATGGCGGTGTAGATATTTCCATGTTTATAGAGATAGCGGTGTAGATATATCAATGTTCAAAGAGATGGCAGTGAGGATGTTTCCATGTTTATACAGATAGCAGTGTAGATATTTCCACTTTTATAGAAATAGTGGTACAGATATTTCATATTTATACAGAGAGCGGTGTAGATATTTCCATGTTCATACAGATTGCGGTGTAGATATTTCCATGTTTATACAGATAGCGGTGTAGATATTTCCACGTTTATACAGATGGTGGTGTAGATATTTCCATCTTTCTACAAATGGCAGTGTAGATATTTCCATGTTTATAGAGATGGCGGTGTAGATATTTCCATGTTTATAGAGATAGCGGTGTAGATCTATCAATGTTCATAGAGATAGCAGTGAGGATATTTCCATGTTTATACAGATAGCAGTGTAGATATTTCCACTTTTATAAAGATAGCGGTTTAGATATTTCATATTTATACAGAGAGCGGTGTAGATATTTCCATGTTTATACAGATTGCGGTGTAGATATTTCCATGTTTATACAGATAGCGGTGTAGATATTTCCACGTTTATACAGATTTCTCTGTAGATATTTCCATGTTTATATAGATGACAGTGCAGATATTTCCAGGTTTATACAGATGGCTGTGTAGATATTTCCATGTTTATACAGATGACTTTGTAGGTATTTCCATGTTTATACAGATGGCGGTGTAGGTATTTCCATGTTTATAGAGATAGCTGTGTAGATATTTCCATGTTTACACAGATAGCGTTTTAGATATTTCCATGTTTATACAGATCGCGGTGTAGATACTTCCATGTTTATACAGATCGCGGTGTAGATATTTCCATGTTTATACCGATAGCGGTGTAGATATTTCCATCTTTATACAGATGACGGTGTAGATATTTCCATGTTTATAGAGATGGCGATGTAGATATTTCCATGTTTCTACAGATGACTGTGTAGATATTTCCATGTTTGTACAGATGGCAGTGTAGATATTTCCATGTTTATAGAGATAGAACTGTAGATATTTTCATGTTTATACATATTGCGGTGGAGATTTGTCCATGTTTATACAGATAGCAATGGAGATATTTCCACGTTAATACACATAGCGGTGTAGATATTTCCATGTTTATACAGATAGCGTTGTAGATATTTCCATGTTTATACAGATGGCTGTGCCGATATTTCCATGTTTATACAGAGTTCTCTGTAGATATTTCCATGTTTATATAGATGACAGTGCAGATATTTCCAGGTTTATACAGATGGCTGTGTAGATATTTCCATGTTTATACAGATGGCTGTGTAGATATTTCCATGTTTATACAGATGACTTTGTAGGTATTTCCATGTTTATACAGATGGTGGTGTAGATATTTCCATGTTTACACAGATAGCGGTTTAGATATTTCCATGTTTATACAGATCGCGGTGTAGATATTTCCATGTTTATACAGATCGCGGTGTAGATATTTCCATGTTTATACGGATAGCGGTGTAGATATTTCCATGTTTATACAGATGACGGTGTAGATATTTCCATGTTTATAGAGATGGCGGTGTAGATATTTCCATGTTTATAGAGATAGCGGTGTAGATATATCAATGTTCAAAGAGATGGCAGTGAGGATGTTTCCATGTTTATACAGATAGCAGTGTAGATATTTCCACTTTTATAGAAATAGTGGTACAGATATATCATATTTATACAGAGAGCGGTGTAGATATTTCCATGTTTATACAGATTGCAGTGTAGATATTTCCATGTTTATACAGATAGCGGTGTAGATATTTCCACGTTTATACAGATGGCGGTGTAGATATTTCCATCTTTCTACAAATGGCAGTGTAGATAATTCCATGTTTATAGAGATGGCGGTGTAGATATTTCCATGTTTATAGAGATAGCGGTGTAGATCTATCAATGTTCATAGAGATAGCAGTGAGGATATTTCCATGTTTATACAGATAGCAGTGTAGATATTTCCACTTTTATAAAGATAGCGGTTTAGATATTTCATATTTATGCAGAGAGCGGTGTAGATATTTCCATGTTTATACAGATTGCGGTGTAGATATTTCCATGTTTATACAGATAGGTGTGTAGATATTTCCACGTTTATACAGATGGCGGTGTAGATATTTCCATCTTTCTACAAATGGCAGTGTAGATAGTTCCATGTTTATAGAGATGGCGGTGTAGATATTTCCATGTTTATGTAGATGGCAGTGTAGATATTTTCTTGTTTATGTAGATGGCGTTGTAGATACCTCCATGTTTAAAGAGATGGCGGTGTGTATATTTCCATGTTGATGGAGATAGCGGTGTAGATATTTCCATGTTTATAGAGATAGCGTTGTAGTTATTTCCATGTTTATAGAGATAGCGGTGTAGATATTTCCATGTTTCTACAGATGACTGTGTAGATATTTCCATGTTTGTACAGATGGCAGTGTAGATATTTCCATGTTTAAAGAGATAGAAGTGTAGATATTTTCATGTTTATACATATTGTGGTGGAGATTTGTCCATGTTTATACAGATAGCAATGGAGATATTTCCACGTTAATACACATAGCGGTGTAGATATTTCCATGTTTATACAGATAGCGTTGTAGATATTTCCATGTTTATACAGATGGCTGTGCCGATATTTCCATGTTTATACAGATTTCTCTGTAGATATTTCCATGTTTATATAGATGACAGTGCAGATATTTCCAGGTTTATACAGATGGCTGTGTAGATATTTCCATGTTTATGCAGATGACTTTGTAGGTATTTCCATGTTTATACAGATGGCAGTGTAGATATTTCCATGTTTATAGAGATAGCGGTGTAGATATTTCCATGTTTACACAGATAGCGGTTTAGATATTTCCATGTTTATACAGACCGCGGTTTAGATATTTCCATGTTTATACAGATCGCGGTGTAGATATTTCCATGTTTATACGGATAGCGGTGTAGATATTTCCATGTTTATACAGATGACGGTGTAGATATTTCCATGTTTATAGAGATAGCGGTGTAGATATATCAATGTTCATTGAGATAGCAGTGAGGATATTTCCATGTTTATACAGATAGCAGTGTAGATACTTCCACTTTTATAGAGATAGCGGTTTAGATATTTCATGTTTATACAGAGATCGGTGTAGATATTTCCATGTTTATACAGATTGCGGTGTAGATATTTCCATGTTTATAGAGATAGCGGTGTAGATATTTCCACGTTTATACAGATGGCGGTGTAGATATTTCCATCTTTCTACAAATGGTAGTGTAGATATTTCCATGTTTATAGAGATGGCGGTGTAGATATTTCCATGTTTATATAGATGGCAGTGTAGATATTTTCTTGTTTATGTAGATGGCGTTGTAGATACCTCCATGTTTAAAGAGATTAGTGTGTATATTTCCATGTTGATGGAGATGGCGGTGTAGATATTTCCATGTTTATAGAGATAGCGGTGTAGTTATTTCCATGTTTATAGAGATAGCGGTGTAGATATTTCCATGTTTCTACAGATGACTGTGTAGATATTTCCATGTTTGTACAGATGGCAGTGTAGATATTTCCATGTTTATAGAGATAGAAGTGTAGATATTTTCATGTTTATACATATTGCGGTGGAGATTTGTCCATGTTTATACAGATAGCAATGGAGATATTTCCACGTTAATACACATAGCGGTGTAGATATTTCCATGTTTATACAGATAGCGTTGTAGATATTTCCATGTTTATACAGATGGCTGTGCCGATATTTCCATGTTTATACAGAGTTCTCTGTAGATATTTCCATGTTTATATAGATGACAGTGCAGATATTTCCAGGTTTATACAGATGGCTGTGTAGATATTTCCATGTTTATACAGATGGCTGTGTAGATATTTCCATGTTTATACAGATGACTTTGTAGGTATTTCCATGTTTATACAGATGGCGGTGTAGATATTTCCATGTTTATAGAGATAGCTGTGTAGATATTTCCATGTTTACACAGATCGCGGTGTACATATTTCCATGTTTATACAGATCGCGGTGTAGATATTTCCATGTTTATACAGATCGCGGTGTAGATATTTCCATGTTTATACCGATAGCGGTGTAGATATTTCCATGTTTATACAGATGACGGAGTAGATATTTCCATGGTTATAGAGATGGCGGTGTAGATATTTCCATGTTTATAGAGATAGCGGTGTAGATATATCAATGTTCAAAGAGATGGCAGTGAGGATGTTTCCATGTTTATACAGATAGCAGTGTAGATATTTCCACTTTTATAGAAATAGTGGTACAGATATATCTTATTTATACAGAGAGCGGTGTAGATATTTCCATGTTTATACAGATTGCAGTGTAGATATTTCCATGTTTATACAGATAGCGGTGTAGATATTTCCACGTTTATACAGATGGCGGTGTAGATATTTCCATCTTTCTACAAATGGCAGTGTAGATAATTCCATGTTTATAGAGATGGCGGTGTAGATATTTCCATGTTTATAGAGATAGCGGTGTAGATCTATCAATGTTCATAGAGATAGCAGTGAGGATATTTCCGTGTTTATACAGATAGCAGTGTAGATATTTCCACTTTTATAAAGATAGCGGTTTAGGTATTTCATATTTATACAGAGAGCGGTGTAGATATTTCCATGTTTATACAGATTGCGGTGTAGATATTTCCATGTTTATACAGATAGGTGTGTAGATATTTCCACGTTTATACAGATGGCGGTGTAGATATTTCCATCTTTCTACAAATGGCACTGTAGATATTTCCATGTTTATAGAGACGGCGGTGTAGGTATTTCCATGTTTATGTAGATGGCAGTGTAGATATTTTCTTGTTTATGTAGATGGCGTTGTAGATACCTCCATGTTTAAAGAGATGGCGGTGTGTATATTTCCATGTTGATGGAGATAGCGGTGTAGATATTTCCATGTTTAGAGAGATAGCGTTGTAGTTATTTCCATGTTTATAGAGATAGCGGTGTAGATATTTCCATGTTTCTACAGATGACTGTGTAGATATTTCCATGTTTGTACAGATGGCAGTGTAGATATTTCCATGTTTATAGAGATACAAGTGTAGATATTTTCATGTTTATACATATTGCGGCGGAGATTTGTCCATGTTTATACAGATAGCAATGGAGGTATTTCCACGTTAATACACATAGCGGTGTAGATATTTCCATGTTTATACAGATAGTGTTGTAGATATTTCCATGTTTATACAGATGGCTGTGCCGATATTTCCATGTTTATACAGAGTTCTCTGTACATATTTCCATGTTTATATAGATGACAGTGCAGATATTTCCAGGTTTATACAGATGGCTGTGTAGATATTTCCATGTTTATACAGACGGCTGTGTAGATATTTCCATGTTCATACAGATGACTTTGTAGGTATTTCCATGTTTATACAGATGGCGGTGTAGATATTTCCATGTTTATAGAGATGGCTGTGTAGATATTTCCATGTTTACACAGATAGCGGTTTAGATATTTCCATGTTTATACAGATCGCGGTGTAGATATTTCCATGTTTATACAGATAGCGGTGTAGATATTTCCATGTTTATACAGATAACGGTGTAGATATTTCCATGTGTATACAGATGACGGTGTAGATGTTTGCATGTTTATACAGATGGCGGTGTAGATATTTCCATGTTTATATAGATGGCAGTGTAGATATTTTCTTGTTTATGTAGATGGCGTTGTAGATACCTCCATGTTTAAAGAGATGGCGGTGTGTATATTTCCATGTTGATGGAGATAGCGGTGTAGATATTCCCATGTTTATAGAGAAAGCGGTGTAGTTATTTCCATGTTTATAGAGATAGCGGTGTAGATATTTCCATGTTTCTACAGATGACTGTGTAGATATTTCCAAGTTTGTACAGATGGCAGTGTAGATATTTCCATGTTTATAGAGATAGAAGTGTAGATATTTTCATGTTTATACATATTGCGGTGGAGATTTGTCCATGTTTATACAGATAGCAATGGAGATATTTCCACGTTAATACACATAGCGGTGTAGATATTTCCATGTTTATACAGATAGCGTTGTAGATATTTCCATGTTTAGACAGATGGCTGTGCCGATATTTCCATGTTTATACAGAGTTCTCTGTAGATATTTCCATGTTTATATAGATGACAGTGCAGATATTTCCAGGTTTATACAGATGGCTGTGTAGATATTTCCATGTTTATACAGATGGCTGTGTAGATTTTTCCATGTTTATACAGATGAATTTGTAGGTATTTCCATGTTTATACAGATGGCGGTGTAGATATTTCCATGTTTATAGAGATAGCTGTGTAGATATTTCCATGTTTACACAGATAGCGGTTTAGATATTTCCATGTTAATACAGATCGCGGTGTAGATATTTCCATGTTTATACAGATCGCGGTGTAGATATTTCCATGTTTATACCGATAGCGGTGTAGATATTTCCATGTTTATACAGATGACGGTGTAGATATTTCCATGTTTATAGAGATGGCGGTGTAGATATTTCCATGTTTATAGAGATAGCGGTGTAGATATATCAATGTTCAAAGAGATGGCAGTGAGGATGTTTCCATGTTTATACAGATAGCAGTGTAGATATTTCCACTTTTATAGAAATAGTGGTACAGAAATTTCATATTTATACAGAGAGCGGTGTAGATATTTCCATGTTCATACAGATTGCGGTGTAGATATTTACATGTTTATACAGATAGCGGTGTAGATATTTCCACGTTTATACAGATGGCGGTGTAGATATTTCCATCTTTCTACAAATGGCAGTGTAGATATTTCCATGTTTATAGAGATGGCGGTGTAGATATTTCCATGTTTATAGAGGTAGCGGTGTAGATCTATCAATGGTCATAGAGATAGCAGTGAGGATATTTCCATGTTTATACAGATAGCAGTGTAGATATTTCCACTTTTATAAAGATAGCGGTTTAGATATTTCATATTTATACAGAGAACGGTGTAGATATTTCCATGTTTATACAGATTGCGGTGTAGATATTTCCATGTTTATACAGATAGTGGTGTAGATATTTCCACGTTTATACAGATTTCTCTGTAGATATTTCCATGTTTATATAGATGACAGTGTAGATATTTCCAGGTTTATACAGATGGCTGTGTAGATATTTCCATGTTTATACAGATGACTTTGTAGGTATTTCCATGTTTATACAGATGGTGGTGTAGATATTTCCATGTTTATAGAGATAGCTGTGTAGATATTTCCATGTTTACACAGATAGCGGTTTAGATATTTCCATGTTTATACAGATCGCGGTGTAGATACTTCCATGTCTATACAGATCGCGGTGTAGATATTTCCATGTTTATACCGATAGCGGTGTAGATATTTCCATGTTTATACAGATGACGGTGTAGATATTTCCATGTTTATAGAGATGGCGGTGTAGATATTTCCATGTTTATAGAGATAGCGGTGTAGATATATCAATGTACTTAGGGATAGGAGGGAGGATATTTCCATGTTTATACAGATAGCAGTGTAGATATTTCCACTTTTATAGAGATAGCGGTTTAGATATTTCATATTTATACACAGAGAGGTGTAGATATTTCCATGTTTATACAGATTGCGGTGTAGATATTTCCATGTTTATACAGATAGCGGTGTAGATATTTCCATGTTTATACAGATGGCGGTGTACATATTTCCATCTTTCTACAAATGGCAGTTTAGATATTTCCATGTTTATAGAGACAGCGGTGTAGTTATTTCCATGTTTATGTAGACGGCAGTGTAGATATATTCTTGTTTATGTAGATGGCGTTGTAGATACCTCCATGTTTAAAGAGATGGCGGTGTGTATATTTCCATGTTGATGGCGATAGCTGTGTAGATATTTCCATGTTTATAGAGATAGCGGTGTAGTTATTTCCATGTTTATAGAGATAGCGGTGTAGATATTTCCATGTTTCTACAGATGACTGTGTAGATATTTCCATGTTTATACAGATAGCAGTGTAGATATTTCCACTTTTATAGAGATAGCGGTTCAGGTATTTCATATTTATACAGAGAGCGGTGTAGATATTTCCATGTTTATACAGATTGCGGTGTAGATATTTCCATGTTTATACAGATAGCGGTTTAGATATTTCCACGTTTATACAGATGGCGGTCTAGATATTTCCATCTTTCTACAAATGGCAGTGTAGATATTTCCATGTTTATAGAGATGGCGGTGTATATATTTCCATGTTTATATAGATGGTAGTGTAGATATTTTCTTGTTTATGTAGTTGGCGTTGTAGATACCTCCATGTTTAAAGAGATGGCGGTGTGTATATTTCCATGTTGATGGAGATAGCGGTGTAGATATTTCCATGTTTATAGAGATAGCGGTGTAGTTATTTCCATGTTTATAGGGATAGCGGTGTAGATATTTCCATGTTTCTACAGATGACTGTGTAGATATTTCCATGTTTGTACAGATGGCAGTGTAGATATTTCCATGTTTATAGAGATAGAAGTGTAGATATTTTCATGTTTATACATATTGCGGTGGAGATTTGTCCATGTTTATACAGATAGCAATGGAGATATTTCCACGTTATTACACATAGCGGTGTAGATATTTCCATGTTTATACAGATAGCGTTGTAGATATTTCCATGTTTATACAGATGGCTGTGCCGATATTTCCATGTTTATACAGAGTTCTCTGTAGATATTTCCATGTTTATATAGATGACAGTGCAGATATTTCCAGGTTTATACAGATGGCTGTGTAGATATTTCCATGTTTATACAGATGGCTGTGTAGATATTTCCATGTTTATACAGATGACTTTGTAGGTATTTCCATGTTTATACAGATCGCGGTGTAGATATTTCCATGTTTATACAGAACGCGGTGTAGATATTTCCATGTTTATACCGATAGCGGTGTAGATATTTCCATGTTTATACAGATGACGGAGTAGATATTTCCATGTTTATAGAGATGGCGGTGTAGATATTTCCATGTTTATAGAGATAGCGGTGTAGATATATCAATGTTCAAAGAGATGGCAGTGAGGATGTTTCCATGTTTATACAGATAGCAGTGTAGATATTTCCACTTTTATAGAAATAGTGGTACAGATATATCTTATTTATACAGAGAGCGGTGTAGATATTTCCATGTTTATACAGATTGCAGTGTAGATATTTCCATGTTTATACAGATAGCGGTGTAGTTATTTCCACGTTTATACAGATGGCGGTGTAGATATTTCCATCTTTCTACAAATGGCAGTGTAGATAATTCCATGTTTATAGAGATGGCCGTGTAGATATTTCCATGTTTATAGAGATAGCGGTGTAGATCTATCAATGTTCATAGAGATAGCAGTGAGGATATTTCCATGTTTATACAGATAGCAGTGTAGATATTTCCACTTTTATAAAGATAGCGGTTTAGGTATTTCATATTTATACAGAGAGCGGTGTAGATATTTCCATGTTTATACAGATTGCGGTGTAGATATTTCCATGTTTATACAGATACGTGTGTAGATATTTCCACGTTTATACAGATGGCGGTGTAGATATTTCCATCTTTCTACAAATGGCACTGTAGATATTTCCATGTTTATAGAGACGGCGGTGTAGATATTTCCATGTTTACACAGATAGCGGTTTAGATATTTCCATGTTTATACAGATCGCGGTGTAGATATTTCCATGTTTATACAGATAGCGGTGTAGATATTTCCATGTTTATACAGATAGCGGTGTAGATATTTCCATGTGTATACAGATGACGGTGTAGATGTTTGCATGTTTATACAGATGGCGGTGTAGATATTTCCATGTTTATATAGATGGCAGTGTAGATATTTTCTTGTTTATGTAGATGGCGTTGTAGATACCTCCATGTTTAAAGAGATGGCGGTGTGTATATTTCCATGTTGATGGAGATAGCGGTGTAGATATTTCCATGTTTATAGAGATAGCGGTGTAGTTATTTCCATGTTTATAGAGATAGCGGTGTAGATATTTCCATGTTTCTACAGATGACTGTGTAGATATTTCCATGTTTGTACAGATGGCAGTGTAGATATTTCCATGTTTATAGAGATAGAAGTGTAGATATTTTCATGTTTATACATATTGCGGTGGAGATTTGTCCATGTTTATACAGATAGCAATGGAGATATTTCCACGTTAATACACATAGCGGTGTAGATATTTCCATGTTTATACAGATAGCGTTGTAGATATTTCCATGTTTAGACAGATGGCTGTGCCGATATTTCCATGTTTATACAGAGTTCTCTGTAGATATTTCCATGTTTATATAGATGACAGTGCAGATATTTCCATGTTTACACAGATAGCGGTTTAGATATTTCCATGTTTATACAGATCGCGGTGTAGATATTTCCATGTTTATACAGATCGCGGTGTAGATATTTCCATGTTTATACCGATAGCGGTGTAGACATTTCCATGTTTATACAGATGACGGTGTAGATATTTCCATGTTTATAGAGATGGCGGTGTAGATATTTCCATGTTTATAGAGATAGCGGTGTAGATATATCAATGTTCAAAGAGATGGCAGTGAGGATGTTTCCATGTTTATATAGATAGCAGTGTAGTTATTTCCACTTTTATAGAAATAGTGGTACAGATATTTCATAATTATACAGAGAGCGGTGTAGATATTTCCATGTTCATACAGATTGCGGTGTAGATACTTCCATGTTTATACAGATAGCGGTGTAGATATTTCCACGTTTATACAAATGGCGGTGTAGATATTTCCATCTTTCTACAAATGGCAGTGTAGATATTTCCATGTTTATAGAGATGGCGGTGTAGATATTTCCATGTTTATAGAGATAGCGGTGTAGATCTATCAATGTTCATAGAGATAGCAGTGAGGATATTTCCATGTTTATACAGATAGCAGTGTAGATATTTCCACTTTTGTAAAGATAGCAGTTTAGATATTTCATATTTATACAGAGAGCGGTGTAGATATTTCCATGTTTATACAGATTGCGGTGTAGATATTTCCATGTTTATACAGATAGCGGTGTAGATATTTCCACGTTTATACAGATGGCGGTGTAGATATTTCCATCTTTCTACAAATGGCAGTGTAGATATTTCCATGTCTATAGAGACGGCGGTGTAGATATTTCCATGTTTATGTAGATGGCAGTGTAGATATTTTCTTGTTTATGTAGATGGCGTTGTAGATACCTCCATGTTTAAAGAGATGGCGGTGTGTATATTTCCATGTTGATGGAGATAGCGGTGTAGATATTTCCATGTTTATAGAGATAGCGTTGTAGTTATTTCCATGTTTATAGAGATAGCGGTGTAGATATTTCCATGTTTCTACAGATGACTGTGTAGATATTTCCATGTTTGTACAGATGGCAGTGTAGATATTTCCATGTTTAAAGAGATAGAAGTGTAGATATTTTCATGTTTATACATATTGCGGTGGAGATTTGTCCATGTTTATACAGATAGCAATGGAGATATTTCCTCGTTAATACACATAGCGGTGTAGATATTTCCATGTTTATACAGATAGCGTTGTAGATATTTCCATGTTTATACAGATGGCTGTGCCGATATTTCCATGTTTATACAGATTTCTCTGTAGATATTTCCATGTTTATATAGATGACAGTGCAGATATTTCCAGGTTTTTACAGATGGCTGTGTAGATATTTCCATGTTTATACAGAGGACTTTGTGGGTATTTCCATGTTTATACAGATGGCGGTGTAGATATTTCCATGTTTATAGAGATAGCTGTGTAGATATTTCCATGTTTACACAGATAGCGGTTTAGATATTTCCATGTTTATACAGATCGCGGTGTAGATATTTCCATGTTTATACAGATCGCGGTGTAGATATTTCCATGTTTATACCGATAGCGGTGTAGATATTTCCATGTTTATACAGATAGCGGTGTAGATATTTCCACGTTTATACAGATGGTGGTGTAGATATTTCCATCTTTCTACAAATGGCAGTGTAGATATTTCCATGTTTATAGAGATGGCGGTGTAGATATTTCCATGTTTATAGAGATAGCGGTGTAGATCTATCAATGTTCATAGAGATAGCAGTGAGGATATTTCCATGTTTATACAGATAGCAGTGTAGATATTTCCACTTTTATAAAGATAGCGGTTTAGATATTTCATATTTATACAGAGAGCGGTGTAGATATTTCCATGTTTATAGAGATAGCGGTGTAGATATTTCCACGTTTATACAGATGGCGGTGTAGATATTTCCATCTTTCTACAAATGGCAGTGTAGATATTTCCATGTTTATAGAGATGGCGGTGTAGGTATTTCCATGTTTATATAGATGGCAGTGTAGATATTTTCTTGTTTATGTAGATGGCGTTGTAGATACCTCCATGTTTAAAGAGATTAGTGTGTATAATTCCATGTTGATGGAGATGGCGGTGTAGATATTTCCATGTTTATAGAGATAGCGGTGTAGTTATTTCCATGTTTACAGAGATAGCGGTGTAGATATTTCCATGTTTCTACAGATGACTGTGTAGATATTTCCATGTTTGTACAGATGGCAGTGTAGATATTTCCATGTTTATAGAGATAGAACTGTAGATATTTTCATGTTTATACATATTGCGGTGGAGATTTGTCCATGTTTATACAGATAGCAATGGAGATATTTCCACGTTAATACACATAGCGGTGTAGATATTTCCATGTTTATACAGATAGCGTTGTAGATATTTCCATGTTTATACAGATGGCTGTGTAGATATTTCCATGTTTATACAGATGACTTTGTAGGTATTTCCATGTTTATACAGATGGCGGTGTAGATATTTCCATGTGTATAGAGATAGCTGTGTAGATATTTCCATGTTAACACAGATAGCGGTTTAGATATTTCCATGTTCATACAGATCGCGGTGTAGATATTTCCATGTTTATACAGATCGCGGTGTAGATATTTCCATGTTTATACAGATTGAGGTGTAGATATTTCCATGTTTATACAGATAGCAGTGTAGATATTTCCATGTTTATAGAGATGGCGGTGTAGATATTTACATGTTTATATAGATGGCAGTGTAGATATTTTCTTGTTTATGTAGATGGCGTTGTAGATACCTCCATGTTTAAAGAGATGGCGGTGTGTATATTTCCATGTTTATAGAGATAGAAGTGTAGATATTTTCATGTTTATACATATTGCGGTGGAGATTTGTCCATGTTTATACAGATAGCATTGGAGATATTTCCACGTTAATACACATAGCGGTGTAGATATTTCCATGTTTATACAGATCGCGGTGTAGATATTTCCATGTTTATACAGATGGCTGTGCCGATATTTCCATGTTTATACAGAGTTCTCTGTAGATATTTCCATGTTTATATAGATGACAGTGCAGATATTTCCAGGTTTATACAGATGGCTGTGTAGATATTTCCATGTTTATACAGATGGCTGTGTAGATATTTCCATGTTTATACAGATGACTTTGTAGGTATTTCCATGTTTATACAGATGGCGGTGTAGATATTTCCATGTTTATAGAGATAGCTGTGTAGATATTTCCATGTTTACACAGATCGCGGTGTAGATATTTCCATGTTTATACAGATCGCGGTGTAGATATTTCCATGTTTATACAGATCGCGGTGTAGATATTTCCATGTTTATACCGATAGCGGTGTAGATATTTCCATGTTTATACAGATGACGGTGTAGATATTTCCATGTTTATAGAGATGGCGGTGTAGATATTTCCATGTTTATAGAGATAGCGGTGTAGATATATCAATGTTCAAAGAGATGGCAGTGAGGATGTTTCCATGTTTATACAGATAGCAGTGTAGATATTTCCACTTTTATAGAAATAGTGGTACAGATATTTCATATTTATACAGAGAGCGGTGTAGATATTTCCATGTTCATACAGATTGCGGTGTAGATATTTCCATGTTTATACAGATAGCGGTGTAGATATTTCCACGTTTATACAGATGGTGGTGTAGATATTTCCATCTTTCTACAAATGGCAGTGTAGATATTTCCATGTTTATAGAGATGGCGGTGTAGATATTTCCATGTTTATAGAGATAGCGGTGTAGATCTATCAATGTTCATAGAGATAGCAGTGAGGATATTTCCATGTTTATACAGATAGCAGTGTAGATATTTCCACTTTTATAAAGATAGCGGTTTAGATATTTCATATTTATACAGAGAGCGGTGTAGATATTTCCATGTTTATACAGATTGCGGTGTAGATATTTCCATGTTTATACAGATAGCGGTGTAGATATTTCCACGTTTATACAGATTTCTCTGTAGATATTTCCATGTTTATATAGATGACAGTGCAGATATTTCCAGGTTTATACAGATGGCTGTGTAGATATTTCCATGTTTATACAGATGACTTTGTAGGTATTTCCATGTTTATACAGATGGCGGTGTAGGTATTTCCATGTTTATAGAGATAGCTGTGTAGATATTTCCATGTTTACACAGATAGCGTTTTAGATATTTCCATGTTTATACAGATCGCGGTGTAGATACTTCCATGTTTATACAGATCGCGGTGTAGATATTTCCATGTTTATACCGATAGCGGTGTAGATATTTCCATCTTTATACAGATGACGGTGTAGATATTTCCATGTTTATAGAGATGGCGATGTAGATATTTCCATGTTTCTACAGATGACTGTGTAGATATTTCCATGTTTGTACAGATGGCAGTGTAGATATTTCCATGTTTATAGAGATAGAACTGTAGATATTTTCATGTTTATACATATTGCGGTGGAGATTTGTCCATGTTTATACAGATAGCAATGGAGATATTTCCACGTTAATACACATAGCGGTGTAGATATTTCCATGTTTATACAGATAGCGTTGTAGATATTTCCATGTTTATACAGATGGCTGTGCCGATATTTCCATGTTTATACAGAGTTCTCTGTAGATATTTCCATGTTTATATAGATGACAGTGCAGATATTTCCAGGTTTATACAGATGGCTGTGTAGATATTTCCATGTTTATACAGATGGCTGTGTAGATATTTCCATGTTTATACAGATGACTTTGTAGGTATTTCCATGTTTATACAGATGGTGGTGTAGATATTTCCATGTTTACACAGATAGCGGTTTAGATATTTCCATGTTTACACAGATAGCGGTTTAGATATTTCCATGTTTATACAGATCGCGGTGTAGATATTTCCATGTTTATACAGATCGCGGTGTAGATATTTCCATGTTTATACGGATAGCGGTGTAGATATTTCCATGTTTATACAGATGACGGTGTAGATATTTCCATGTTTATAGAGATGGCGGTGTAGATATTTCCATGTTTATAGAGATAGCGGTGTAGATATATCAATGTTCAAAGAGATGGCAGTGAGGATGTTTCCATGTTTATACAGATAGCAGTGTAGATATTTCCACTTTTATAGAAATAGTGGTACAGATATATCATATTTATACAGAGAGCGGTGTAGATATTTCCATGTTTATACAGATTGCAGTGTAGATATTTCCATGTTTATACAGATAGCGGTGTAGATATTTCCACGTTTATACAGATGGCGGTGTAGATATTTCCATCTTTCTACAAATGGCAGTGTAGATAATTCCATGTTTATAGAGATGGCGGTGTAGATATTTCCATGTTTATAGAGATAGCGGTGTAGATCTATCAATGTTCATAGAGATAGCAGTGAGGATATTTCCATGTTTATACAGATAGCAGTGTAGATATTTCCACTTTTATAAAGATAGCGGTTTAGATATTTCATATTTATGCAGAGAGCGGTGTAGATATTTCCATGTTTATACAGATTGCGGTGTAGATATTTCCATGTTTATACAGATAGGTGTGTAGATATTTCCACGTTTATACAGATGGCGGTGTAGATATTTCCATCTTTCTACAAATGGCAGTGTAGATAGTTCCATGTTTATAGAGATGGCGGTGTAGATATTTCCATGTTTATGTAGATGGCAGTGTAGATATTTTCTTGTTTATGTAGATGGCGTTGTAGATACCTCCATGTTTAAAGAGATGGCGGTGTGTATATTTCCATGTTGATGGAGATAGCGGTGTAGATATTTCCATGTTTATAGAGATAGCGTTGTAGTTATTTCCATGTTTATAGAGATAGCGGTGTAGATATTTCCATGTTTCTACAGATGACTGTGTAGATATTTCCATGTTTGTACAGATGGCAGTGTAGATATTTCCATGTTTAAAGAGATAGAAGTGTAGATATTTTCATGTTTATACATATTGTGGTGGAGATTTGTCCATGTTTATACAGATAGCAATGGAGATATTTCCACGTTAATACACATAGCGGTGTAGATATTTCCATGTTTATACAGATAGCGTTGTAGATATTTCCATGTTTATACAGATGGCTGTGCCGATATTTCCATGTTTATACAGATTTCTCTGTAGATATTTCCATGTTTATATAGATGACAGTGCAGATATTTCCAGGTTTATACAGATGGCTGTGTAGATATTTCCATGTTTATGCAGATGACTTTGTAGGTATTTCCATGTTTATACAGATGGCAGTGTAGATATTTCCATGTTTATAGAGATAGCGGTGTAGATATTTCCATGTTTACACAGATAGCGGTTTAGATATTTCCATGTTTATACAGACCGCGGTTTAGATATTTCCATGTTTATACAGATCGCGGTGTAGATATTTCCATGTTTATACGGATAGCGGTGTAGATATTTCCATGTTTATACAGATGACGGTGTAGATATTTCCATGTTTATAGAGATAGCGGTGTAGATATATCAATGTTCATTGAGATAGCAGTGAGGATATTTCCATGTTTATACAGATAGCAGTGTAGATACTTCCACTTTTATAGAGATAGCGGTTTAGATATTTCATGTTTATACAGAGATCGGTGTAGATATTTCCATGTTTATACAGATTGCGGTGTAGATATTTCCATGTTTATAGAGATAGCGGTGTAGATATTTCCACGTTTATACAGATGGCGGTGTAGATATTTCCATCTTTCTACAAATGGTAGTGTAGATATTTCCATGTTTATAGAGATGGCGGTGTAGATATTTCCATGTTTATATAGATGGCAGTGTAGATATTTTCTTGTTTATGTAGATGGCGTTGTAGATACCTCCATGTTTAAAGAGATTAGTGTGTATATTTCCATGTTGATGGAGATGGCGGTGTAGATATTTCCATGTTTATAGAGATAGCGGTGTAGTTATTTCCATGTTTATAGAGATAGCGGTGTAGATATTTCCATGTTTCTACAGATGACTGTGTAGATATTTCCATGTTTGTACAGATGGCAGTGTAGATATTTCCATGTTTATAGAGATAGAACTGTAGATATTTTCATGTTTATACATATTGCGGTGGAGATTTGTCCATGTTTATACAGATAGCAATGGAGATATTTCCACGTTAATACACATAGCGGTGTAGATATTTCCATGTTTATACAGATAGCGTTGTAGATATTTCCATGTTTATACAGATGGCTGTGCCGATATTTCCATGTTTATACAGAGTTCTCTGTAGATATTTCCATGTTTATATAGATGACAGTGCAGATATTTCCAGGTTTATACAGATGGCTGTGTAGATATTTCCATGTTTATACAGATGGCTGTGTAGATATTTCCATGTTTATACAGATGAATTTGTAGGTATTTCCATGTTTATACAGATGGCGGTGTAGATATTTCCATGTTTATAGAGATAGCTGTGTAGATATTTCCATGTTTACACAGATCGCGGTGTACATATTTCCATGTTTATACAGATCGCGGTGTAGATATTTCCATGTTTATACAGATCGCGGTGTAGATATTTCCATGTTTATACCGATAGCGGTGTAGATATTTCCATGTTTATACAGATGACGGAGTAGATATTTCCATGGTTATAGAGATGGCGGTGTAGATATTTCCATGTTTATAGAGATAGCGGTGTAGATATATCAATGTTCAAAGAGATGGCAGTGAGGATGTTTCCATGTTTATACAGATAGCAGTGTAGATATTTCCACTTTTATAGAAATAGTGGTACAGATATATCTTATTTATACAGAGAGCGGTGTAGATATTTCCATGTTTATACAGATTGCAGTGTAGATATTTCCATGTTTATACAGATAGCGGTGTAGATATTTCCACGTTTATACAGATGGCGGTGTAGATATTTCCATCTTTCTACAAATGGCAGTGTAGATAATTCCATGTTTATAGAGATGGCGGTGTAGATATTTCCATGTTTATAGAGATAGCGGTGTAGATCTATCAATGTTCATAGAGATAGCAGTGAGGATATTTCCGTGTTTATACAGATAGCAGTGTAGATATTTCCACTTTTATAAAGATAGCGGTTTAGGTATTTCATATTTATACAGAGAGCGGTGTAGATATTTCCATGTTTATACAGATTGCGGTGTAGATATTTCCATGTTTATACAGATAGGTGTGTAGATATTTCCACGTTTATACAGATGGCGGTGTAGATATTTCCATCTTTCTACAAATGGCACTGTAGATATTTCCATGTTTATAGAGACGGCGGTGTAGGTATTTCCATGTTTATGTAGATGGCAGTGTAGATATTTTCTTGTTTATGTAGATGGCGTTGTAGATACCTCCATGTTTAAAGAGATGGCGGTGTGTATATTTCCATGTTGATGGAGATAGCGGTGTAGATATTTCCATGTTTAGAGAGATAGCGTTGTAGTTATTTCCATGTTTATAGAGATAGCGGTGTAGATATTTCCATGTTTCTACAGATGACTGTGTAGATATTTCCATGTTTGTACAGATGGCAGTGTAGATATTTCCATGTTTATAGAGATACAAGTGTAGATATTTTCATGTTTATACATATTGCGGCGGAGATTTGTCCATGTTTATACAGATAGCAATGGAGGTATTTCCACGTTAATACACATAGCGGTGTAGATATTTCCATGTTTATACAGATAGTGTTGTAGATATTTCCATGTTTATACAGATGGCTGTGCCGATATTTCCATGTTTATACAGAGTTCTCTGTACATATTTCCATGTTTATATAGATGACAGTGCAGATATTTCCAGGTTTATACAGATGGCTGTGTAGATATTTCCATGTTTATACAGACGGCTGTGTAGATATTTCCATGTTCATACAGATGACTTTGTAGGTATTTCCATGTTTATACAGATGGCGGTGTAGATATTTCCATGTTTATAGAGATGGCTGTGTAGATATTTCCATGTTTACACAGATAGCGGTTTAGATATTTCCATGTTTATACAGATCGCGGTGTAGATATTTCCATGTTTATACAGATAGCGATGTAGATATTTCCATGTTTATACAGATAGCGGTGTAGATATTTCCATGTGTATACAGATGACGGTGTAGATGTTTGCATGTTTATACAGATGGCGGTGTAGATATTTCCATGTTTATATAGATGGCAGTGTAGATATTTTCTTGTTTATGTAGATGGCGTTGTAGATACCTCCATGTTTAAAGAGATGGCGGTGTGTATATTTCCATGTTGATGGAGATAGCGGTGTAGATATTCCCATGTTTATAGAGAAAGCGGTGTAGTTATTTCCATGTTTATAGAGATAGCGGTGTAGATATTTCCATGTTTCTACAGATGACTGTGTAGATATTTCCAAGTTTGTACAGATGGCAGTGTAGATATTTCCATGTTTATAGAGATAGAAGTGTAGATATTTTCATGTTTATACATATTGCGGTGGAGATTTGTCCATGTTTATACAGATAGCAATGGAGATATTTCCACGTTAATACACATAGCGGTGTAGATATTTCCATGTTTATACAGATAGCGTTGTAGATATTTCCATGTTTAGACAGATGGCTGTGCCGATATTTCCATGTTTATACAGAGTTCTCTGTAGATATTTCCATGTTTATATAGATGACAGTGCAGATATTTCCAGGTTTATACAGATGGCTGTGTAGATATTTCCATGTTTATACAGATGGCTGTGTAGATTTTTCCATGTTTATACAGATGAATTTGTAGGTATTTCCATGTTTATACAGATGGCGGTGTAGATATTTCCATGTTTATAGAGATAGCTGTGTAGATATTTCCATGTTTACACAGATAGCGGTTTAGATATTTCCATGTTAATACAGATCGCGGTGTAGATATTTCCATGTTTATACAGATCGCGGTGTAGATATTTCCATGTTTATACCGATAGCGGTGTAGATATTTCCATGTTTATACAGATGACGGTGTAGATATTTCCATGTTTATAGAGATGGCGGTGTAGATATTTCCATGTTTATAGAGATAGCGGTGTAGATATATCAATGTTCAAAGAGATGGCAGTGAGGATGTTTCCATGTTTATACAGATAGCAGTGTAGATATTTCCACTTTTATAGAAATAGTGGTACAGAAATTTCATATTTATACAGAGAGCGGTGTAGATATTTCCATGTTCATACAGATTGCGGTGTAGATATTTACATGTTTATACAGATAGCGGTGTAGATATTTCCACGTTTATACAGATGGCGGTGTAGATATTTCCATCTTTCTACAAATGGCAGTGTAGATATTTCCATGTTTATAGAGATGGCGGTGTAGATATTTCCATGTTTATAGAGGTAGCGGTGTAGATCTATCAATGGTCATAGAGATAGCAGTGAGGATATTTCCATGTTTATACAGATAGCAGTGTAGATATTTCCACTTTTATAAAGATAGCGGTTTAGATATTTCATATTTATACAGAGAACGGTGTAGATATTTCCATGTTTATACAGATTGCGGTGTAGATATTTCCATGTTTATACAGATAGTGGTGTAGATATTTCCACGTTTATACAGATTTCTCTGTAGATATTTCCATGTTTATATAGATGACAGTGTAGATATTTCCAGGTTTATACAGATGGCTGTGTAGATATTTCCATGTTTATACAGATGACTTTGTAGGTATTTCCATGTTTATACAGATGGTGGTGTAGATATTTCCATGTTTATAGAGATAGCTGTGTAGATATTTCCATGTTTACACAGATAGCGGTTTAGATATTTCCATGTTTATACAGATCGCGGTGTAGATACTTCCATGTCTATACAGATCGCGGTGTAGATATTTCCATGTTTATACCGATAGCGGTGTAGATATTTCCATGTTTATACAGATGACGGTGTAGATATTTCCATGTTTATAGAGATGGCGGTGTAGATATTTCCATGTTTATAGAGATAGCGGTGTAGATATATCAATGTACTTAGGGATAGGAGGGAGGATATTTCCATGTTTATACAGATAGCAGTGTAGATATTTCCACTTTTATAGAGATAGCGGTTTAGATATTTCATATTTATACACAGAGAGGTGTAGATATTTCCATGTTTATACAGATTGCGGTGTAGATATTTCCATGTTTATACAGATAGCGGTGTAGATATTTCCACGTTTATACAGATGGCGGTGTACATATTTCCATCTTTCTACAAATGGCAGTTTAGATATTTCCATGTTTATAGAGACAGCGGTGTAGTTATTTCCATGTTTATGTAGACGGCAGTGTAGATATATTCTTGTTTATGTAGATGGCGTTGTAGATACCTCCATGTTTAAAGAGATGGCGGTGTGTATATTTCCATGTTGATGGCGATAGCTGTGTAGATATTTCCATGTTTATAGAGATAGCGGTGTAGTTATTTCCATGTTTATAGAGATAGCGGTGTAGATATTTCCATGTTTCTACAGATGACTGTGTAGATATTTCCATGTTTATACAGATAGCAGTGTAGATATTTCCACTTTTATAGAGATAGCGGTTCAGGTATTTCATATTTATACAGAGAGCGGTGTAGATATTTCCATGTTTATACAGATTGCGGTGTAGATATTTCCATGTTTATACAGATAGCGGTTTAGATATTTCCACGTTTATACAGATGGCGGTCTAGATATTTCCATCTTTCTACAAATGGCAGTGTAGATATTTCCATGTTTATAGAGATGGCGGTGTATATATTTCCATGTTTATATAGATGGTAGTGTAGATATTTTCTTGTTTATGTAGTTGGCGTTGTAGATACCTCCATGTTTAAAGAGATGGCGGTGTGTATATTTCCATGTTGATGGAGATAGCGGTGTAGATATTTCCATGTTTATAGAGATAGCGGTGTAGTTATTTCCATGTTTATAGGGATAGCGGTGTAGATATTTCCATGTTTCTACAGATGACTGTGTAGATATTTCCATGTTTGTACAGATGGCAGTGTAGATATTTCCATGTTTATAGAGATAGAAGTGTAGATATTTTCATGTTTATACATATTGCGGTGGAGATTTGTCCATGTTTATACAGATAGCAATGGAGATATTTCCACGTTATTACACATAGCGGTGTAGATATTTCCATGTTTATACAGATAGCGTTGTAGATATTTCCATGTTTATACAGATGGCTGTGCCGATATTTCCATGTTTATACAGAGTTCTCTGTAGATATTTCCATGTTTATATAGATGACAGTGCAGATATTTCCAGGTTTATACAGATGGCTGTGTAGATATTTCCATGTTTATACAGATGGCTGTGTAGATATTTCCATGTTTATACAGATGACTTTGTAGGTATTTCCATGTTTATACAGATCGCGGTGTAGATATTTCCATGTTTATACAGAACGCGGTGTAGATATTTCCATGTTTATACCGATAGCGGTGTAGATATTTCCATGTTTATACAGATGACGGAGTAGATATTTCCATGTTTATAGAGATGGCGGTGTAGATATTTCCATGTTTATAGAGATAGCGGTGTAGATATATCAATGTTCAAAGAGATGGCAGTGAGGATGTTTCCATGTTTATACAGATAGCAGTGTAGATATTTCCACTTTTATAGAAATAGTGGTACAGATATATCTTATTTATACAGAGAGCGGTGTAGATATTTCCATGTTTATACAGATTGCAGTGTAGATATTTCCATGTTTATACAGATAGCGGTGTAGTTATTTCCACGTTTATACAGATGGCGGTGTAGATATTTCCATCTTTCTACAAATGGCAGTGTAGATAATTCCATGTTTATAGAGATGGCCGTGTAGATATTTCCATGTTTATAGAGATAGCGGTGTAGATCTATCAATGTTCATAGAGATAGCAGTGAGGATATTTCCATGTTTATACAGATAGCAGTGTAGATATTTCCACTTTTATAAAGATAGCGGTTTAGGTATTTCATATTTATACAGAGAGCGGTGTAGATATTTCCATGTTTATACAGATTGCGGTGTAGATATTTCCATGTTTATACAGATACGTGTGTAGATATTTCCACGTTTATACAGATGGCGGTGTAGATATTTCCATCTTTCTACAAATGGCACTGTAGATATTTCCATGTTTATAGAGACGGCGGTGTAGATATTTCCATGTTTACACAGATAGCGGTTTAGATATTTCCATGTTTATACAGATCGCGGTGTAGATATTTCCATGTTTATACAGATAGCGGTGTAGATATTTCCATGTTTATACAGATAGCGGTGTAGATATTTCCATGTGTATACAGATGACGGTGTAGATGTTTGCATGTTTATACAGATGGCGGTGTAGATATTTCCATGTTTATATAGATGGCAGTGTAGATATTTTCTTGTTTATGTAGATGGCGTTGTAGATACCTCCATGTTTAAAGAGATGGCGGTGTGTATATTTCCATGTTGATGGAGATAGCGGTGTAGATATTTCCATGTTTATAGAGATAGCGGTGTAGTTATTTCCATGTTTATAGAGATAGCGGTGTAGATATTTCCATGTTTCTACAGATGACTGTGTAGATATTTCCATGTTTGTACAGATGGCAGTGTAGATATTTCCATGTTTATAGAGATAGAAGTGTAGATATTTTCATGTTTATACATATTGCGGTGGAGATTTGTCCATGTTTATACAGATAGCAATGGAGATATTTCCACGTTAATACACATAGCGGTGTAGATATTTCCATGTTTATACAGATGGCTGTGCCGATATTTCCATGTTTATACAGAGTTCTCTGTAGATATTTCCATGTTTATATAGATGACAGTGCAGATATTTCCAGGTTTATACAGATGGCTGTGTAGATATTTCCATGTTTATACAGATGGCTGTGTAGATATTTCCATGTTTATACAGATGACTTTGTAGGTGTTTCCATGTTTATACAGATGGCGGTGTAGATATTTCCATGTTTATAGAGATAGCTGTGTAGATATTTCCATGTTTACACAGATAGCGGTTTAGATATTTCCATGTTTATACAGATCGCGGTGTAGATATTTCCATGTTTATACAGATCGCGGTGTAGATATTTCCATGTTTATACCGATAGCGGTGTAGACATTTCCATGTTTATACAGATGACGGTGTAGATATTTCCATGTTTATAGAGATGGCGGTGTAGATATTTCCATGTTTATAGAGATAGCGGTGTAGATATATCAATGTTCAAAGAGATGGCAGTGAGGATGTTTCCATGTTTATATAGATAGCAGTGTAGTTATTTCCACTTTTATAGAAATAGTGGTACAGATATTTCATAATTATACAGAGAGCGGTGTAGATATTTCCATGTTCATACAGATTGCGGTGTAGATACTTCCATGTTTATACAGATAGCGGTGTAGATATTTCCACGTTTATACAAATGGCGGTGTAGATATTTCCATCTTTCTACAAATGGCAGTGTAGATATTTCCATGTTTATAGAGATGGCGGTGTAGATATTTCCATGTTTATAGAGATAGCGGTGTAGATCTATCAATGTTCATAGAGATAGCAGTGAGGATATTTCCATGTTTATACAGATAGCAGTGTAGATATTTCCACTTTTGTAAAGATAGCAGTTTAGATATTTCATATTTATACAGAGAGCGGTGTAGATATTTCCATGTTTATACAGATTGCGGTGTAGATATTTCCATGTTTATACAGATAGCGGTGTAGATATTTCCACGTTTATACAGATGGCGGTGTAGATATTTCCATCTTTCTACAAATGGCAGTGTAGATATTTCCATGTCTATAGAGACGGCGGTGTAGATATTTCCATGTTTATGTAGATGGCAGTGTAGATATTTTCTTGTTTATGTAGATGGCGTTGTAGATACCTCCATGTTTAAAGAGATGGCGGTGTGTATATTTCCATGTTGATGGAGATAGCGGTGTAGATATTTCCATGTTTATAGAGATAGCGTTGTAGTTATTTCCATGTTTATAGAGATAGCGGTGTAGATATTTCCATGTTTCTACAGATGACTGTGTAGATATTTCCATGTTTGTACAGATGGCAGTGTAGATATTTCCATGTTTAAAGAGATAGAAGTGTAGATATTTTCATGTTTATACATATTGCGGTGGAGATTTGTCCATGTTTATACAGATAGCAATGGAGATATTTCCTCGTTAATACACATAGCGGTGTAGATATTTCCATGTTTATACAGATAGCGTTGTAGATATTTCCATGTTTATACAGATGGCTGTGCCGATATTTCCATGTTTATACAGATTTCTCTGTAGATATTTCCATGTTTATATAGATGACAGTGCAGATATTTCCAGGTTTTTACAGATGGCTGTGTAGATATTTCCATGTTTATACAGAGGACTTTGTGGGTATTTCCATGTTTATACAGATGGCGGTGTAGATATTTCCATGTTTATAGAGATAGCTGTGTAGATATTTCCATGTTTACACAGATAGCGGTTTAGATATTTCCATGTTTATACAGATCGCGGTGTAGATATTTCCATGTTTATACAGATCGCGGTGTAGATATTTCCATGTTTATACCGATAGCGGTGTAGATATTTCCATGTTTATACAGATGACGGTGTAGATATTTCCATGTTTATAGAGATGGCGGTGTAGATATTTCCATGTTTATAGAGATAGCGGTGTAGATATATCAATGTTCAAAGAGATGGCAGTGAGGATGTTTCCATGTTTATACAGATAGCAGTGTAGTTATTTCCACTTTTATAGAAATAGTGGTACAGATATTTCATAATTATACAGAGAGCGGTGTAGATATTTCCATGTTCATACAGATTGCGGTGTAGATACTTCCATGTTTATACAGATAGCGGTGTAGATATTTCCACGTTTATACAGATGGCGGTGTAGATATTTCCATCTTTCTACAAATGGCAGTGTAGATATTTCCATGTTTATAGAGATGGCGGTGTAGATATTTCCATGTTTATAGAGATAGCGGTGTAGATCTATCAATGTTCATAGAGATAGCAGTGAGGATATTTCCATGTTTATACAGATAGCAGTGTAGATATTTCCACTTTTGTAAAGATAGCGGTTTAGATATTTCATATTTATACAGAGAGCGGTGTAGATATTTCCATGTTTATACAGATTGCGGTGTAGATATTTCCATGTTTATACAGATAGCGGTGTAGATATTTCCACGTTTATACAGATGGCGGTGTAGATATTTCCATCTTTCTACAAATGGCAGTGTAGATATTTCCATGTCTATAGAGACGGCGGTGTAGATATTTCCATGTTTATGTAGATGGCAGTGTAGATATTTTCTTGTTTATGTAGATGGCGTTGTAGATACCTCCATGTTTAAAGAGATGGCGGTGTGTATATTTCCATGTTGATGGAGATAGCGGTGTAGATATTTCCATGTTTATAGAGATAGCGTTGTAGTTATTTCCATGTTTATAGAGATAGCGGTGTAGATATTTCCATGTTTCTACAGATGACTGTGTAGATATTTCCATGTTTGTACAGATGGCAGTGTAGATATTTCCATGTTTAAAGAGATAGAAGTGTAGATATTTTCATGTTTATACATATTGCGGTGGAGATTTGTCCATGTTTATACAGATAGCAATGGAGATATTTCCTCGTTAATACACATAGCGGTGTAGATATTTCCATGTTTATACAGATAGCGTTGTAGATATTTCCATGTTTATACAGATGGCTGTGCCGATATTTCCATGTTTATACAGATTTCTCTGTAGATATTTCCATGTTTATATAGATGACAGTGCAGATATTTCCAGGTTTTTACAGATGGCTGTGTAGATATTTCCATGTTTATACAGAGGACTTTGTAGGTATTTCCATGTTTATACAGATGGCGGTGTAGATATTTCCATGTTTATAGAGATAGCTGTGTAGATATTTCCATGTTTACACAGATAGCGGTTTAGATATTTCCATGTTTATACAGATCGCGGTGTAGATACTTCCATGTTTATACAGATCGCGGTGTAGATATTTCCATGTTTATACCGATAGCGGTGTAGATATTTCCATGTTTATACAGATGACGGTGTAGATATTTCCATGTTTATAGAGATGGCGGTGTAGATATTTCCATGTTTATAGAGATAGCGGTGTAGATATATCAATGTACATAGGGATAGCAGTGAGGATATTTCCATGTTTATACAGATAGCAGTGTAGATATTTCCACTTTTATAGAGATAGCGGTTTAGATATTTCATATTTATACACAGAGAGGTGTAGATATTTCCATGTTTATACAGATTGCGGTGTAGATATTTCCATGTTTATACAGATATCGGTGTAGATATTTCCACGTTTATACAGATGGCGGTGTAGATATTTCCATCTTTCTGCAAATGGCAGTGTAGATATTTCCATGTTTATAGAGACGGCGGTGTAGTTATTTCCATGTTTATGTAGACGGCAGTGTAGATATTTTCTTGTTTATGTAGATGGCGTTGTAGATACCTCCATGTTTAAAGAGATGGCGGTGTGTATATTTCCATGTTGATGGAGATAGCTGCGTAGATATTTCCATGTTTATAGAGATAGCGGTGTAGTTATTTCCATGTTTATAGAGATAGCGGTGTAGATATTTCCATGTTTCTACAGATGACTGTGTAGATATTTCCATGTTTGTACAGATGGCAGTGTATATATTTCCATGTTTATAGAGATAGAAGTGTAGATATTTTCATGTTTATACATATTGCGGTGGAGATTTGTCCATGTTTATACAGATAGCAATGGAGATATTTCCACGTTAATACACATAGCGGTGTAGATATTTCCATGTTTATACAGATAGCGTTGTAGATATTTCCATGTTTATACAGATGGCTGTGCCGATATTTCCATGTTTATACAGAGTTCTCTGTAGATATTTCCATGTTTATAGAGATGACAGTGCAGATATTTCCAGGTTTATACAGATGGCTGTGTAGATATTTCCATGTTTATACAGATGGCTGTGTAGATATTTCCATGTTTATACAGATGACTTTCTAGGTATTTCCATGTTTATACAGATGGCGGTGTAGATATTTCCATGTTTATAGAGATAGCTGTGTAGATATTTCCATGTTTACACAGATAGCGGTTTAGATATTTCCACGTTTATACAGATCGCGGTGTAGATATTTCCATGTTTATACAGATCGCGGTGTAGATATTTCCATGTTTATACAGATCGCGGTGTAGATATTTCCATGTTTATACAGATCGCGGTGTAGATATTTCCATGTTTATACCGATAGCGGTGTAGATATTTCCATGTTTATACAGATGACCGTGTAGATATTTCCATGTTTATAGAGATGGCGGTGTAGATATTTCCATGTTTATAGAGATAGCGGTGTAGATATATCAATGTTCATAGAGTTAGCAGTGAGGATATTTCCATGTTTATACAGATAACAGTGTAGATATTTCCACTTTTATAGAGATAGCGGTTCAGATATTTCATATTTATACAGAGAGTGGTGTAGATATTTCCATGTTTATACAGATTGCGGTGTAGATATTTCCATGTTTATACAGATAGCGGTGTAGATATTTCCACGTTTATACAGATGGCGGTGTAGATATTTCCATCTTTCTACAAATGGCAGTGTAGATATTTCCATGTTTATAGAGATGGCGGTGTAGATATTTCCATGTTTATATAGATGGCAGTGTAAATATTTTCTTGTTTATGTAGATGGCGTTGTAGATACCTCCATGTTTAAAGAGATGGCGGTGTGTATATTTCCATGTTGTTGGAGATAGCGGTGTAGATATTTCCATGTTTATAGAGATAGCGGTGTAGTTATTTCCATGTTTATAGAGATAGCGGTGTAGATATATCCATGTTTCTATAGATGACTGTGTAGATATTTCCATGTTTGTACAGATGGCAGTGTTGGTATTTCCATGTTTATAGAGATAGAAGTGTAGATATTTTCATGTTTATACATATTGCGGTGGAGATTTGTCAATGTTTATACAGATAGCAATGGAGATATTTCCACGTTAATACACATAGCGGCGTAGATATTTCCATGTTTATACAGATAGCGTTGTAGATATTTCCATGTTTATACAGATGGCTGTGCCGATATTTCCATGTTTATACAGAGTTCTCTGTAGATATTTCCATGTTTATATAGATGACAGTGCAGATATTTCCAGGTTTATACAGATGGCTGTGTAGATATTTCCATGTTTTTACAGATGACTTTGTAGGTATTTCCATGTTTATACAGATGGCGGTGTAGATATTTCCATGTTTATAGAGATAGCTGTGTAGATATTTCCATGTTTACACAGATAGCGGTGTAGATATTTCCATGTTTATACAGATCGCGGTGTAGATATTTCCATGTTTATACAGATCGCAGTGTAGATATTTCCATGTTTATACAGATAGCGGTGTAGATATTTCCATGTTTATACAGATGACGGTGTAGATATTCCCATGTTTATAGAGATGGCGGTGTAGATAGTTCCATGTTTATAGAGATAGCGGTGTAGATATTTCCATGTTTCTACAGATGACTGTGTAGATATTTCCATGTTTGTACAGATGGCAGTGTAGATATTTCCATGTTTATAGAGATAGAAGTGTAGATATTTTCATGTTTATACATATTGCGGTGGAGATTTGTCCATGTTTATACAGATAGCAATGGAGATATTTCCACGTTAATACACATAGCGGCGTAGATATTTCCATGTTTATACAGATGGCTGTGCCGATATTTCCATGTTTATACAGAGTTCTCTGTAGATATTTCCATGTTTATATAGATGACAGTGCAGGTATTTCCAGGTTTATACAGATGGCTGTGTAGATATTTCCATGTTTATACAGATGACTTTGTAGGTATTTCCATGTTTATACAGATGGCGGTGTAGATATTTCCATGTTTCTACAGATGACTGTGTAGATATTTCCATGTTTGTGCAGATGGCAGTGTAGATATTTCCACGTTTATAGAGATAGAAGTGTAGATATTTTCATGTTTATACATATTGCGGTGGAGATTTGTCCATGTTTAGACAGATAGCAATGGAGATATTTCCACGTTAATACCCATAGCGGTGTAGATATTTCCATGTTTATACAGATAGCGTTGTAGATATTTCCATGTTTATACAGATGGCTGTGCCGATATTTCCATGTTTATACAGAGTTCTGTGTAGATATTTCCATGTTTATATAGATGACAGTGCAGATATTTCCAGGTTTATACAGATGGCTGTGTAGATATTTCCATGTTTATACAGATGGCTGTGTAGATATTTCCATGTTTATACAGATGACTTTGTAGGTATTTCCATGTTTATACAGATGGCGGTGTAGATATTTCCATGTTTATACCGATAGAGGTGTAGATATTTCCATGTTTATACAGATGACGGTGTAGATATTTCCATGTTTATAGAGATGGCGGTGAAGATATTTCCATGTTTATAGAGATAGCGGTGTAGATATATCAATGTTCATAGAGATAGCAGTGAGGATATTTCCATGTTTATACAGATAGCAGTGTAGATATTTCCACTTTTACAGAGATAGCGGTTTAGATATTTCATGTTTATACAGAGAGCGGTGTAGATATTTCCATGTTTATACAGATTGTGCTGTAGATATTTCCATGTTTATACAGATAGCGGTGTAGATATTTCCACGTTTATACAGATGGCGGTGTAGATATTTCCATCTTTCTACAAATGGCAGTGTAGATATTTCCATGTTTATAGAGACGGCGGTGTAGATATTTCCATGTTTAAGTAGATGGCAGTGTAGATATTTTCTTGTTTATGTAGATGGCGTTGTAGTTACCTCCATGTTTAAAGAGATGGCGGTGTGTATATTTCCATGTTGATGGAGATAGCGGTGTAGATATTTCCATGTTTGTAGAGATAGCAGTGTAGTTATTTCCATGTTTATAGAGATAGCGGTGTAGATATTTCCATGTTTCTACAGATGACTGTGTAGATATTTCCATGTTTGTACCGATGGCAGTGTAGATATTTCCATGTTTATAGAGATAGAAGTGTAGATATTTCCATGTTTATACAGATAGCGGTGTAGATATTTCCATGTTTATACAGATGACGGTGTAGATATTTCCATGTTTATAGAGATGGCGGTGTAGATAGTTCCATGTTTATAGAGATAGCGGTGTAGATATATCAATGTTCATAGAGATAGCAGTGAGGATATTTCCATGTTTATACAGATAGCAGTGTAGATATTTCCACTTTTATAGAGATAGCGGTTTAGATATTTCATATTTATACAGGGAGCGGTGTATATATTTCCATGTTTATACAGATTGCGGTGTAGGTATTTCCATGTTTATACAGATAGCGGTGTAGATATTTCCACGTTTATACAGATGGCGGTGTAGATATTTCCATCTTTCTACAAATGGCAGTGTAGATATTTCCATGTTTATAGAGATGGCGGTGTAGATATTTCCATGTTTATATAGATGGCAGTGTAAATATATTCTTGTTTATGTAGATGGCGTTGTAGATACCTCCATGTTTAAAGAGATGGTGGTGTGTATATTTCCATGTTGTTGGAGATAGCGGTGTAGATATTTCCATGTTTATAGAGATAGCGGTGTAGTTATTTCCATGTTTATAGAGATAGCGGTGTAGATATTTCCATGTTTCTACAGATGACTGTGTAGATATTTCCATGTTTGTACAGATGGCAGTGTAGATATTTCCATGTTTATAGAGATAGAAGTGTAGATATTTTCATGTTTATACATATTGCGGTGGAGATTTGTCCATGGTTATACAGATAGCAATGGAGATATTTCCACGTTAATACACATAGCGGTGTAGATATTTCCATGTTTATACAGATAGCGTTGTAGATATTTCCATGTTTATACAGATGGCTGTGCCGATATTTCCATGTTTATACAGAGTTCTCTGTAGATATTTCCATGTTTATATAGATGACAGTGCAGATATTTCCAGGTTTATACAGATGGCTGTGTAGATATTTCCATGTTTATACAGATGACTTTGTAGGTATTTCCATGTTTATACAGATGGCGGTGTAGATATTTCCATGTTTATAGAGATAGCTGTGTAGATATTTCCATGTTTACACAGATAGCGGTTTAGATATTTCCATGTTTATACAGATCGCGGTGTAGATATTTCCATGTTTATACAGATCGCGGTGTAGATATTTGAATGTTTATACCGATAGTGGTGTAGATATTTCCATGTTTATACAGATGACGGTGTAGATATTTCCATGTTTATAGAGATGGCGGTGTAGATATTTCCATGTTTATAGAGATAGAAGTGTAGATATTTTCATGTTTATACATATTGCGGTGGAGATTTGTCCATCTTTATACAGATAGAAATGGAGATATTTCCACGTTAATACACATAGCGGTGTAGATATTTCCATGTTTATACAGATAGCGTTGTAGATATTTCCATGTTTATACAGATGGCTGTGCCGATATTTCCATGTTTATACAGAGTTCTCTGTAGATATTTCCATGTTTATAGAGATGACAGTGCAGATATTTCCAGGTTTATACAGATGGCTGTGTAGTTATTTCCATGTTTATACAGATGGCTGTGTAGATATTTCCATGTTTATACAGATGACTTTGTAGGTATTTCCATGTTTATAAAGATGGCGGTGTAGATATTTCCATGTTTATAAAGACAGCTGTGTAGATATTTCCATGTTTACACAGATAGCGGTTTAGATATTTCCACGTTTATACAGATCGCGGTGTAGATATTTCCATGTTTATACAGATCGCGGTGTAGATATTTCCATGTTTATACAGATCGCGGTGTAGATATTTCCATGTTTATACAGATCGCGGTGTAGATATTTCCATGTTTATACAGATGGCTGTGCCGATATTTCCATGTTTATACAGAGTTCTCTGTAGATATTTCCATGTTTATATAGATGACAGTGCAGATATTTCCAGGTTTATACAGATGGCTGTGTAGATATTTCCATGTTTATACAGACGGCTGTGTAGATATTTCCATGTTTATACAGATGACTTTGTAGGTATTTCCATGTTTATACAGATGGCGGTGTAGATATTTCCATGTTAATACCGATAGAGGTGTAGATATTTCCATGTTTATACAGATGACGGTGTAGATATTTCCATGTTTATAGAGATGGCGGTGAAGATATTTCCATGTTTATAGAGATAGCGGTGTAGATATATCAATGTTCATAGAGATAGCAGTGAGGATATTTCCATGTTTATACAGATAGCAGTGTAGATATTTCCACTTTTACAGAGATAGCGGTTTAGATATTTCATGTTTATACAGAGAGCGGTGTAGATATTTCCATGTTTATACAGATTGTGGTGTAGATATTTCCATGTTTATACAGATAGCGGTGTAGATATTTCCACGTTTATACAGATGGCGGTGTAGATATTTCCATCTTTCTACAAATGGCAGTGTAGATATTTCCATGTTTATAGAGACGGCGGTGTAGATATTTCCATGTTTAAGTAGATGGCAGTGTAGATATTTTCTTGTTTATGTAGATGGCGTTGTAGTTACCTCCATGTTTAAAGAGATGGCGGTGTGTATATTTCCATGTTGATGGAGATAGCGGTGTAGATATTTCCATGTTTGTAGAGATAGCAGTGTAGTTATTTCCATGTTTATAGAGATAGCGGTGTAGATATTTCCATGTTTCTACAGATTACTGTGTAGATATTTCCATGTTTGTACCGATGGCAGTGTAGATATTTCCATGTTTATAGAGATAGAAGTGTAGATATTTCCATGTTTATACAGATAGCGGTGTAGATATTTCCATGTTTATACAGATGACGGTGTAGATATTTCCATGTTTATAGAGATGGCGGTGTAGATAGTTCCATGTTTATAGAGATAGCGGTGTAGATATATCAATGTTCATAGAGATAGCAGTGAGGATATTTCCATGTTTATACAGATAGCAGTGTAGATATTTCCACTTTTATAGAGATAGCGGTTTAGATATTTCATATTTATACAGGGAGCGGTGTATATATTTCCATGTTTATACAGATTGCGGTGTAGGTATTTCCATGTTTATACAGATAGCGGTGTAGATATTTCCACGTTTATACAGATGGCGGTGTAGATATTTCCATCTTTCTACAAATGGCAGTGAAGATATTTCCATGTTTATAGAGATGGCGGTGTAGATATTTCCATGTTTATATAGATGGCAGTGTAAATATATTCTTGTTTATGTAGATGGCGTTGTAGATACCTCCATGTTTAAAGAGATGGTGGTGTGTATATTTCCATGTTGTTGGAGATAGCGGTGTAGATATTTCCATGTTTATAGAGATAGCGGTGTAGTTATTTCCATGTTTATAGAGATAGCGGTGTAGATATTTCCATGTTTCTACAGATGACTGTGTAGATATTTCCATGTTTGTACAGATGGCAGTGTAGATATTTCCATGTTTATAGAGATAGAAGTGTAGATATTTTCATGTTTATACATATTGCGGTGGAGATTTGTCCATGTTTATACAGATAGCAATGGAGATATTTCCACGTTAATACACATAGCGGTGTAGATATTTCCATGTTTATACAGATAGCATTGTAGATATTTCCATGTTTATACAGATGGCTGTGCCGATATTTCCATGTTTATACAGAGTTCTCTGTAGATATAGCCATGTTTATATAGATGACAGTGCAGATATTTCCAGGTTTATACAGATGGCTGTGTAGATATTTCCATGTTTATACAGATGACTGTGTAGATATTTCCATGTTTATACAGATGACTTTGTAGGTATTTCCATGTTTATACAGATGGCGGTTTAGATATTTCCATGTTTGTACAGATCGCGGTGTAGATACTTCCATGTTTATACAGATAGCGGTGTAGATATTTCCATGTTTAAACAGATCGCGGTGTAGATATTTCCATGTTTATAGAGATGGCGGTGTACATATTTCCATGTTTATACAGATGACGGTGTAGATATTTCCATGTTTATAGAGATGGCGGTGTAGATATTTCCATGTTTATAAAGATAGCGGTGTAGATATATCAATGTTCATAGAGTCAGCAGTGAGGATATTTCCATGGTTATACAGATAGCAGTGTAGATATTTCCACTTTTATAGAGATAGCGGTTTAGATATTTCATATTTATACAGAGAGCGGTGTAGATATTTCCATGTTTATACAGATTGCGGTGTAGATATTTCCATGTTTATACAGATAGCGGTGTAGATATTTCCACGTTTATACAGATGGCGGTGTAGATATTTCCATCTTTCTACAAATGGCAGTGTAGATATTTCCATGTTTATAGAGATGGCGGTGTAGATATTTCCATGTTTATATAGATGGCAGTGTAGATATTTTCTTGTTTATGTAGATGGCGTTGTAGATACCTCCATGTTTAAAGTGATGGCGGTGTGTATATTTCCATGCTGATGGAGATAGCGGTGTATATATTTCCATGTTTATAGAGATAGCGGTGTAGTTATTTCCATGTTTATAGAGATAGCGGTGTAGATATTTCCATGTTTCTACAGATGACTGTGTAGATATTTCCATGTTTGTACAGATGGCAGTGTAGATATTTCCATTTTTATAGAGATAGAAGTGTAGATATTTTCATGTTTATACATATTGCGGTGGAGATTTGTCCATGTTTATACAGATAGCAATGGAGATATTTCCACGTTAATACACATAGCGGTGTAGATATTTCCATGTTTATACAGATAGCGTTGTAGATATTTCCATGTTTATAAAGATGGCTGTGCCGATAATTCCATGTTTATACAGAGTTCTCTGTAGATATTTCCATGTTTATATAGATGACAGTGCAGATATTTCCAGGTTTATACAGATGGCTGTGTAGATATTTCCATGTTTATACAGATGTCTGTGTACATATTTCCATATTTATACAGATGAATTTGTAGGTATTTCCATGTTTATACAGATGGCGGTGTAGATAGTTCCATGTTTATAGAGATAGCGGTGTAGATATATCAATGTTCATAGAGATAGCAGTGAGGATATTTCCATGTTTATACAGATAGCAGTGTAGATATTTCCACTTTTATAGAGATAGCGGTTTAGATATTTCATATTTATACACAGAGCGGTGTATATATTTCCATGTTTATACAGATTGCAGTGTACATATTTCCATGTTTATACAGATAGCGGTGTAGATATTTCCACGTTTATACAGATGGCGGTGTAGATATTTCCATCTTTCTACAAATGGCAGTGTAGATATTTCCATGTTTATAGAGATCGCGTTGTAGATATTTCCATGTTTATATAGATGGCAGTGTAAATATTTTCTTGTTTATGTAGATGGCGTTGTAGATACCTCCATGTTTAAAGAGATGGCGGTGTGTATATTTCCATGTTGATGGAGATAGCGGTGTAGATATTTCCATGTTTGTAGAGATAGCGGTGTAGTTATTTCCATGTTTATAGAGATAGCGGTGTAGATATTTCCATGTTTCTACAGATGACTGTGTAGATATTTCCATGTTTGTACGGATGATAGTGTAGATATTTCCATGTTTATAGAGATAGAAGTGTAGATATTTTCATGTTTATACATATTGCGGTGGAGATTTGTCCATGTTTATACAGATAGCAATGGAGATATTTCCACGTTAATACACATAGCGGTGTAGATATTTCCATGTTTATACAGATAGCGTTGTAGATATTTCCATGTTTATACAGATGGCTGTGCCAATATTTCCATGTTTATACAGAGTTCTCTGTAGATATTTCCATGTTTATATAGATGACAGTGCAGATATTTCCAGGTTTATACAGATGGCTGTGTAGATATTTCCATGTTTATACAGATGGCTGTGTAGATATTTCCATGTTTATAGAGATGACTTTGTAGGTATTTCCATGTTTATACAGATGGCGGTGTAGATATTTCCATGTTTATAGAGATAGCTGTGTAGATATTTCCATGTTTACACTGATAGCGGTTTAGATATTTCCATGTTTATACAGATCGCGTTGTAGATATTTCCATGTTTATACAGATCGCGGTGTAGATATTTCCATGTTTATACCGATAGCGGTGTAGATATTTCCATGTTTATACACATGACGGTGTAGATATTTCCATGTTTATAGAGATGGCGGTGTAGATATTTCCATGTTTATAGAGATAGCGGTGTAGATATATCAATGTTCATAGAGATAGCAGTGAGGATATTTCCATGTTTATACTGATAGCAGTGTAGATATTTCCACTTTTATAGAGATAGCGGTTTAGATATTTCATATTTATACAGAGAGCGGTGTAGATATTTCCATGTTTATACAGATTGCGGTGTAGATATTTCCATGTTTATACAGATAGCGGTGTAGATATTTCCACGTTTATACCGTTGGCGGTGTAGATATTTCCATCTTTCTACAAATGGCAGTGTACATATTTCCATGTTTATACAGATAGCGGTGTAGATATTTCCACGTTTATACAGATGGCGGTGTAGATATTTCCATCTTTCTACAAATGGCAGTGTAGATATTTCCATGTTTATAGAGATGGCGGTGTAGATATTTCCATGTTTATATAGATGGCAGTGTAGATATTTTCTTGTTTATGTAGATGGCGTTGTAGATACCTCCATGTTTAAAGAGATGGCGGTGTGTATATTTCCATGCTGATGGAGATAGCGGTGTAGATATTTCCATGTTTATAGAGATAGCGGTGTAGTTATTTCCATGTTTATAGAGATAGCGGTGTAGATATTTCCATGTTTCTACAGATGACTGTGTAGTTATTTCCATGTTTGTACAGATGGCAGTGTAGATATTTCCATGTTTATAGAGATAGAAGTGGAGATATTTTCAGGTTTATACATATTGCGGTGGAGATTTGTCCATGTTTATACAGATAGCAATGGAGATATTTCCACGTTAATACACATAGCGGTGTAGATATTTCCATGTTTATACAGATAGCGTTGTAGATATTTCCATGTTTATACAGATGGCTGTGCCGATATTTCCATGTTTATACAGAGTTCTCTGTAGATATTTCCATGTTTATACAGATGACAGTGCAGATATTTCCAGGTTTATACAGATGGCTGTGTAGATATTTCCATGTTTATACAGATGACTTTGTAGGTATTTCCATGTTTATACTTATGGCGGTGTAGATATTTCCATGTTTATAGAGATAGCTGTGTAGATATTTCCATGTTTACACAGATAGCGGTTTAGATATTTCCATGTTTATACAGATCGCGGTGTAGATATTTCCATGTTTATACAGATCGCGGTGTAGATATTTCCATGTTTATAGAGATAGCGGTGTAGATATATCAATGTGCATAGGGATAGCAGTGAGGATATTTCCATGTTTATACAGATAGCATTGTAGATATTTCCACTTTTATAGAGTTAGCGGTTTAGATATTTCATATTTATACAGAGAGCGGTGTAGATATTTCCATGTTTATACAGATTGCGGTGTAGATATTTCCATGTTTATACAGATAGCGGTGTAGATATTTCCACGTTTATACAGATGGCGGTGTAGATATTTCCATCTTTCTACAAATGGCAGTGTAGATATTTCCATGTTTATAGAGACGGCGGTGTAGATATTCCATGTTTATGTAGATGGCAGTGTAGATATTTTCTTGTTTATGTAGATGGCGTTGTAGATACCTCCATGTTTAAAGAGATGGCGGTGTGTATATTTCCATGTTGATGGAGATAGCTTTGTAGATATTTCCATGTTTATAGAGATAGCGGTGTAGTTATTTCCATGTTTATAGAGATAGCGGTGTAGATATTTCCATGTTTCTACAGATGACTGTGTAGATATTTCCATGTTTGTACAGATGGCAGTGTAGATATTTCCATGTTTATAGAGATAGAAGTGTAGATATTTTCACGTTTATACATATTGCGGTGGAGATTTGTCCATGTTTATACAGATAGCAATGGAGATATTTCCACGTTAATACACATAGCGGTGTAGATATTTCCATGTTTATACACATAGCGTTGTAGATATTTCCATGTTTATACAGATGGCTGTGCCGATATATCCATGTTTATACAGAGTTCTCTGTAGATATTTCCATGTTTATATAGATGACAGTGCAGATATTTCCAGGTTTATACAGATGGCTGTGTAGATATTTCCATGTTTATACAGATGACTTTGTAGGTATTTCCATGTTTATACAGATGGTGGTGTAGATATTTCCATGTTTATAGAGATAGCTGTGTAGATATTTCCATGTTTACACAGATAGCGGTTTAGATATTTCCATGTTTATACAGATCGCGGTGTAGATATTTCCATGTTTATACAGATCGCGGTGTAGATATTTCCATGTTTATACCGATAGCGGTGTAGATATTTCCATGTTTATACAGATGACGGTGTAGATATTTCCATGTTTTTAGAGATGGCGGTGTAGATATTTCCATGTTTATAGAGATAGCGGTGTAGATATATCAATGTTCACAGAGATAGCAGTGAGGACATTTCCATGTTTATACAGATAGCAGTGTAGATATTTCCACTTTTATAGAGATAGCGGTTCAGATATTTCATATTTATACAGAGAGCAGTGTAGATATTTCCATGTTTATACAGATTGCGGTGTAGATATTTCCATGTTTATACAGATAGCGGTGTAGATATTTCCATGTTTGTACAGATGGCAGTGTAGATATTTCCATGTTTATAGAGATAGAAGTGTAGATATTTTCATGTTTATACATATTGCGGTGGAGATTTGTCCATGTTTATACAGATAGCAATGGAGATATTTCCACGTTAATACACATAGCGGTGTAGATATTTCCATGTTTATACAGATAGCGTTGTAGATATTTCCACATTTATAAAGATGGCTGTGCCGATATTTCCATGTTTATACAGAGTTCTCTGTAGATATTTCCATGTTTATATAGATGACAGTGCAGATATTTCCAGGTTTATACAGATGGCTATGTAGATATTTTCATGTTTATACAGATGGCTCTGTAGATATTTCCACGTTTATACAGATGACTTTGTAGGTATTTCCATGTTTATACAGATGGCGGTGTAGATATTTCCATGTTTATAGAGATAGCTGTGTAGATATTTCCATGTTTACACTGATAGCGGTTTAGATATTTCCATGTTTATACAGATCGCGTTGTAGATATTTCCATGTTTATACAGATCGCGGTGTAGATATTTCCATGTTTATACCGATAGCGGTGTAGATATTTCCATGTTTATACACATGACGGTGTAGATATTTCCATGTTTATAGAGATGGCGGTGTAGATATTTCCATGTTTATAGAGATAGCGGTGTAGATATATCAATGTTCATAGAGATAGCAGTGAGGATATTTCCATGTTTATACTGATAGCAGTGTAGATATTTCCACTTTTATAGAGATAGCGGTTTAGATATTTCATATTTATACAGAGAGCGGTGTAGATATTTCCATGTTTATACAGATTGCGGTGTAGATATTTCCATGTTTATACAGATAGCGGTGTAGATATTTCCACGTTTATACAGTTGGCGGTGTAGATATTTCCATCTTTCTACAAATGGCAGTGTACATATTTCCATGTTTATACAGATAGCGGTGTAGATATTTCCACGTTTATACAGATGGCGGTGTAGATATTTCCATCTTTCTACAAATGGCAGTGTAGATATTTCCATGTTTATAGAGATGGCGGTGTAGATATTTCCATGTTTATATAGATGGCAGTGTAGATATTTTCTTGTTTATGTAGATGGCGTTGTAGATACCTCCATGTTTAAAGAGATGGCGGTGTGTATATTTCCATGCTGATGGAGATAGCGGTGTAGATATTTCCATGTTTATAGAGATAGCGGTGTAGTTATTTCCATGTTTATAGAGATAGCGGTGTAGATATTTCCATGTTTCTACAGATGACTGTGTAGTTATTTCCATGTTTGTACAGATGGCAGTGTAGATATTTCCATGTTTATAGAGATAGAAGTGGAGATATTTTCAGGTTTATACATATTGCTGTGGAGATTTGTCCATGTTTATACAGATAGCAATGGAGATATTTCCACGTTAATACACATAGCGGTGTAGATATTTCCATGTTTATACAGATAGCGTTGTAGATATTTCCATGTTTATACAGATGGCTGTGCCGATATTTCCATGTTTATACAGAGTTCTCTGTAGATATTTCCATGTTTATACAGATGACAGTGCAGATATTTCCAGGTTTATACAGATGGCTGTGTAGATATTTCCATGTTTATACAGATGACTTTGTAGGTATTTCCATGTTTATACTTATGGCGGTGTAGATATTTCCATGTTTACACAGATAGCGGTTTAGATATTTCCATGTTTATACAGATCGCGGTGTAGATATTTCCATGTTTATACAGATCGCGGTGTAGATATTTCCATGTTTATAGAGATAGCGGTGTAGATATATCAATGTGCATAGGGATAGCAGTGAGGATATTTCCATGTTTATACAGATAGCATTGTAGATATTTCCACTTTTATAGAGTTAGCGGTTTAGATATTTCATATTTATACAGAGAGCGGTGTAGATATTTCCATGTTTATACAGATTGCGGTGTAGATATTTCCATGTTTATACAGATAGCAGTGTAGATATTTCCACTTTTATAGAGTTAGCGGTTTAGATATTTCATATTTATACAGAGAGCAGTGTAGATATTTCCATGTTTATACAGATTGCGGTGTAGATATTTCCATGTTTATACAGATAGCGGTGTAGATATTTCCACGTTTATACAGATGGCGGTGTAGATATTTCCATCTTTCTACAAATGGCAGTGTAGATATTTCCATGTTTATAGAGACGGCGGTGTAGATATTTCCATGTTTATGTAGATGGCGGTGTAGATATTTTCTTGTTTATGTAGATGGCGTTGTAGATACCTCCATGTATAAAGAGATGGCGGTGTGTATATTTCCATGTTGATGGAGATAACGGTGTAGATATTTCCATGTTTATAGAGATAGCGGTGTAGTTATTTACATGTTTACAGAGATAGCGGTGTAGATATTTCCATGTTTCTACAGATGACTGTGTAGATATTTCCATGTTTGTACAGATGGCAGTGTAGATATTTCCATGTTTATAGAGATAGAAGTGTAGATATTTTCATGTTTATACATATTGCGGTGGAGATTTGCCCATGTTTATACAGATAGCAATGGAGATATTTTCACGTTAATACACATAGCGGTGTAGATATTTCCATGTTTATACAGATAGCGTTGTAGATATTTCCATGTTTATACAGATGGCTGTGCCGATATTTCTATGTTTATACAGAGTTCTCTGTAGATATTTCCATGTTTATATAGATGACAGTGCAGATATTTCCAGGTTTATAAGATGGCTGTAGAGATATTTCCATGTTTATACAGATGCCTGTGTAGATATTTCCATGTTTATACAGATGACTTTGTAGGTATTTCCATGTTTATACAGATGGCAGTGTAGATATTTCCATGTTTATAGAGATAGCGGTTTAGATATTTCCATGTTTATACAGATCGCGGTGTAGATATTTCCATGTTTATACAGATAGCGGTGTAGATATTTCCACGTTTATACAGATGGCGGTGTAGATATTTCCAACTTTCTACAAATGGCAGTGTAGATATTTCCATGTTTATACAGAGTTCTGTGTAGATATTTCCATGTTTATATAGTTGACAGTGCAGATATTTCCAGGTTTATACGGATGGCTCTGTAGATATTTCCATGTTTATACAGATGGCTGTGTAGATATTTCCATGTTTATACAGATGACTTTGTAGGTATTTCCATGTTTATACAGATGGCGGTGTAGATACTTCCATGTTTATAGAGATGGCGGTGTAGATATTTCCATGTTTATATAGATGGCAGTGTAGGTATTTTCTTGTTTATGTAGATGGCGTTGTAGATACCTCCATGTTTAAAGAGATGGCGGTGTGTATATTTCCATGTTGATGGAGATAGCGGTGTAGATATTTCCATGTTTATAGAGATAGCGGTGTAGTTATTTCCAAGTTTATAGAGATAGCGGTGTAGATATTTCCATGTTTCTACAGATGACTGTGTAGATATTTCCATGTTTGTACAGATGGCGTTGTAGATATTTCCATGTTTATAGAGATGGAACTGTAGATATTTTCATGTTTATACATATTGCGGTGGAGATTTGTCCATGTTTATACAGATAGCAATGGAGATATTTCCACGTTATTACACATAGCGGTGTAGATATTTCCATGTTTATACAGATAGCGTTGTAGATATTTCCATGTTTATACAGATGGCTGTGCCGATATTTCCATGTTTATAGAGATGGCGGTGTAGATATTTCCATGTTTATAGAGATAGCGGTGTAGATCTATCAATGTTCATAGAGATAGCAGTGAGGATATTTCCATGTTTATACAGATAGCAGTGTAGATATTTCAACTTTTATAGAGATAGCGGTTTAGATATTTCATATTTATACAGAGAGCGGTGTAGATATTTCCATGTTTATACAGATTGCGGTGTTGATATTTCCATGTTTATACAGATAGCGGTGTAGATATTTCCACGTTTATACAGATGGCGGTGTAGATATTTCCATCTTTCTACAAATGGCAGTGTAGATATTTCCATGTTTATAGAGATGGCGGTGTAGATATTTCCATGTTTATATAGATGGCAGTGTAGATATTTTCTTGTTTATGTAGATGGCGTTGTAGATACCTCCATGTTTAAAGAGATGGCGGTGTGTATATTTCCAAGTTGACGTAGATAGCGGTGTAGATATTTCCATGTTTATAGAGATAGCGGTGTAGTTATTTCCATGTTTATAGAGATAGCGGTGTAGATATTTCCATGTTTCTACAGATGACTGTGTAGATATTTCCATGTTTGTACAGATGGCAGTGTAGATATTTCCATGTTTATAGAGATAGAAGTGTAGATATTTTCATGTTTATACATATTGCGGTGGAGATTTGTCCATGTTTATACAGATAGCAATGGAGATATTTCCACGTTAATACACATAGCGGTGAATATATTTCCATGTTTATACAGATAGCGTTGTAGATATTTCCACGTTTATACAGATGGCTGTGCCGATCTTTCCATGTTTATACAGAGTTCTCTGTAGATATTTCCATGTTTATGTAGATGACAGTGCAGATATTTCCAGGTTTATACAGATGGCTGTGTAGTTATTTCCATGTTTATACAGATGGCTGTGTTGATATTTCCATGTTTATACAGATGACTTTGTAGGTATTACCATGTTTATACAGATGGCGGTGTAGATATTTCCATGTTTATAGAGATAGCTATGTAGATATTTCCATGTTTACACAGATACCGGTTTAGATATTTCCATGTTTATACAGATCGCGGTGTAGATATTTCCATGTTTATACAGATCGCGGTGTAGATATTTCCATGTTTATACAGATAGCGGTGTAGATATTTCCATGTTTATACAGATGGCTGTGCCGATATTTCCATGTTTATAGAGATGGCGGTGTAGATATTTCCATGTTTATAGAGATAGCGGTGTATATCTATCAATGTTCATAGAGATAGCAGTGAGGTTATTTCCATGTATATACAGATAGCTGTGTAGATATTTCCACTTTTATAGAGATAGCGGTTTAGATATTTCATATTTATACAGAGAGCGGTGTAGATATTTCCATGTTTATACAGATTGCGGTGTAGATATTTCCATGTTTACACAGATTGCGGTGTAGATATTTCCATGTTTATACAGATAGCGGTGTAGTTAATTCCACGTTTATACAGATGGTGGTGTAGATATTTCCATCTTTCTACAAATGGCAGTGTAGATATTTCCATGTTTATAGAGATGGCGGTGTAGATATTTCCATGTTTATATAGATGGCAGTGTAGATATTTTCTTGTTTATATAGATGGCGTTGTAGATACCTCCATGTTTAAAGAGATGGCGGTGTGTATATTTCCAAGTTGACGTAGATAGCGGTGTAGATAATTCCATGTTTATAGAGATAGCGGTGTAGTTATTTCCATGTTTATAGAGATAGCGGTGTAGATATTTCCATGTTTTTACAGATGACTGTGTAGATATTTCCATGTTTGTACAGATGGCAGTGTAGATATTTCCATGTTTATAGAGATAGAAGTGTAGATATTTTCATGTTTGTACAGATGGCATTGTAGATATTTCCATGTTTATAGAGATAGAAGTGTAGATATTTTCATGTTTATACATATTGCGGTGGAGATTTGTCCATCTTTATACAGATAGCAATGGAGATATTTCCACGTTAATACACATAGCGGTGTAGATATTTCCATGTTTATACAGATAGCGTTGTAGATATTTCCATGTTTATACAGATGGCTGTGCCGATATTTCCATGTTTATAGAGACGGCGGTGTAGATATTTCCATGTTTATAGAGATACCGGTGTAGATCTATCAATGTTCATAGAGATAGCAGTGAGGATATTTCCATGTTTATACAGATAGCAGTGTAGATATTTCCACTTTTATAGAGATAACGGTTTAGATATTTCATATTTATACAGAGAGCGGTGTAGATATTTCCATGTTTATACAGATTGTGGTGTAGATATTTCCATGTTTATACAGATAGCGGTGTAGATATTTCCACGTTTATACAGATGGCGGTGTAGATATTTCCATCTTTCTACAAATGGCAGTGTAGATATTTCCATGTTTATAGAGATGGCGGTGTAGATATTTCCATGTTTATATAGATGACAGTGTAGATATTTGCTTGTTTATATAAATGGCGTTGTAGATACCTCCATGTTTAAAGAGATGGCGGTGTGTATATTTCCAAGTTGACGGAGATAGCGGTGTAGATATTTCGATGTTTATAGAGATAGCGGTGTAGATATTTCCATGTTTCTACAGATGACTGTGTAGATAATTCCATGTTTGTACAGATGGCAGTGTAGATATTTCCATGTTTATAGAGATAGAAGTGTAGATATTTTCATGTTTATACAGATGGCGGTGTAGATATTTCCATGTTTATAGAGATAGCTGTGTAGATATTTCCATGTTTACACAGATACCGGTTTAGATAATTCCATGTTTATACAGATCGCGGTGTAGATATTTCCATGTTTATACAAATCGCGGTGTAGATATTTCCATGTTTATAGAGATAGCGGTGTAGATATTTCCATGTTTATACAGATGACGGTGTAGATATTTCCATGTTTATACTGATCGCGGTGTAGATATTTCCGTGTTTATAGAGATGACGGTGTAGATATTTCCATGTTCATCGAGATAGCGGTGATGATTTTTCCATGTTTATAGAGATAGCGGTGTGGATATTTCCATGTTTATGCAGATGTCTGTGCAGATATTTCCATGTTTATTCAGATGACTGTATAGGTGTTTCCATGTTTTTACAGATGGCAGTGCAGATATTTCCATGTTTATAGAGTGTGCGGAGTAGATATTTCCATGTTTGTACAGATTGCGGTGTTCATATTTCCATCTATACACAGATGGCAGTGTAGATATTTCCATGTTTATACAGATGGCGGCGTAGATATTTCCATGGAGATGCAGATGGCGGTGTAGATATTTCCATGTTTATACAGATAGCGGTGTAGATATTTCCATGTTTACATAGATGGTGGTGTAGATATTTCCGTGTTTATATACATGGCGGTGTAGATACTTCCATCTTTATGGAGATGGCAGTGCAGATATTTCCATGTTTATAGAGATAGTGGTGTAGATATTTCCATGTTTCTACAGATGAGTGTTTAGATATTTCCATGTTTGTACAGATGGCAGTGTAGATATTTCCATGTTTATAGAGATAGCGGTGTAGTTATTTCCATGTTTATAGAGATAGTGGTGTAGATATTTCCATGTTTCTACAGATGAGTGTGTAGATATTTCCATGTTTGTACAGATGGCAGTGTAGATATTTCCATGTTTATAGAGATAGAAGTGTAGGTATTTTCATGTTTATACATATTGCGGTGGAGATTTGTCCATGTTTATACAGATAGCAATGGAGATATTTCCACGTTAATACACATAGCGGCGTAGATATTTCCATGTTTATACAGATGGCTGTGCCGATATTTCCATGTTTATACAGAGTTCTCTGTAGATATTTCCATGTTTATATAGATGACAGTGCAGATATTTCCAGGTTTATACAGATGGCTATGTAGATATTTCCATGTTTATACAGATGACTTTGTAGGTATTTCCATGTTTATACAGATGGCGGTGTAGATATTTCCATGTTTCTACAGATGACTGTGCAGATATTTCCATGTTTGTACAGATGGCAGTGTAGATATTTCCACGTTTATAGAGATAGAAGTGTAGATATTTTCATGTTTATACATATTGCGGTGGAGATTTGTCCATGTTTAGACAGATAGCAATGGAGATATTTCCACGTTAATACACATAGCGGTGTAGATATTTCCATGTTTATACAGATAGCGTTGTAGATATTTCCATGTTTATACAGATGGCTGTGCCGATATTTCCATGTTTATACAGAGTTCTCTGTAGATATTTCCATGTTTATATAGATGACAGTGCAGATATTTCCAGGTTTATACAGATGGCTGTGTAGATATTTCCATGTTTATACAGACGGCTGTGTAGATATTTCCATGTTTATACAGATGACTTTGTAGGTATTTCCATGTTTATACAGATGGCGGTGTAGATATTTCCATGTTTATACCGATAGAGGTGTAGATATTTCCATGTTTATACAGATGACGGTGTAGATATTTCCATGTTTATAGAGATGGCGGTGAAGATATTTCCATGTTTATAGAGATAGCGGTGTAGATATATCAATGTTCATAGAGATAGCAGTGAGGATATTTCCATGTTTATACAGATAGCAGTGTAGATATTTCCACTTTTACAGAGATAGCGGTTTAGATATTTCATGTTTATACAGAGAGCGGTGTAGATATTTCCATGTTTATACAGATTGTGGTGTAGATATTTCCATGTTTATAGAGATGGCGGTGTAGATATTTCCATGTTTATATAGATGGCAGTGTAAATATTTTCTTGTTTATGTAGATGGCGTTGTAGATACCTCCATGTTTAAAGAGATGGCGGTGTGTATATTTCCATGTTGTTGGAGATAGTGGTGTAGATATTTCCATGTTTATAGAGATAGCGGTGTAGTTACTTCCATGTTTATAGAGATAGCGGTGTAGATATTTCCATGTTTCTACAGATGACTGTGTAGATATTTCCATGTTTGTACAGATGGCAGTGTAGATATTTCCATGTTTATAGAGATAGAAGTGTAGATATTTTCATGTTTATACATATTGCGGTGGAGATTTGTCCATGTTTATACAGATAGCAATGGAGATATTTCCACGTTAATACACATAGCGGTGTAGATATTTCCATGTTTATACAGATAGCGTTGTAGATATTTCCATGTTTATACAGATGGCTGTGCCGATATTTCCATGTTTATACAGAGTTCTCTGTAGATATTTCCATGTTTATATAGATGACAGTGCAGATATTTCCAGGTTTATACAGATGGCTGTGTAGATATTTCCATGTTTATACAGATGACTTTGTAGGTATTTCCATGTTTATACAGATGGCGGTGTAGATATTTCCATGTTTATAGAGATAGCTGTGTAGGTATTTCCATGTTTACACAGATAGCGGTTTAGATATTTCCATGTTTATACAGATCGCGGTGTAGATATTTCCATGTTTATACAGATCGCGGTGTAGATATTTCCATGTTTATAGAGATAGCGGTGTAGATATATCAATGTTCATAGAGATAGCAGTGAGGATATTTCCATGTTTATACAGATAGCAGTGTAGATATTTTCATGTTTATACCGATAGCGGTGTAGATATTTCCATGTTTGTACAGATGACGGTGTAGAAATTTGCATGTTTATAGAGATGGCGGTGTAGATATTTCCATGTTTATAGAGATAGCGGTGTAGATATATCAATGTTCATTGAGATAGCAGTGAGGATATTTCCATGTTTATACAGATAGCGGTGTAGATATTTCCACGTTTATACAGATGGCGGTGTAGGTATTTCCATCTTTCTACAAATGGCAGTGTAGATATTTCCATGTTTATAGAGATGGCGGTGTAGATATTTCATGTTTATATAGATGGCAGTGTAGATATTTTCTTGTTTATGTAGATGGCGTTGTAGATACCTCCATGTTTAAAGAGATGGCGGTGTGTATATTTCCATGTTGATGTAGATAGCGGTGTAGATATTTCCATGTTTATAGAGATAGCGGTGTAGTTATTTCCATGTTTATAGAGATAGCGGTGTAGATATTTCCATGTTTCTACAGATGACTGTGTAGATATTTCCATGTTTGTACAGATAGCAGTGTAGATATTTCCACTTTTATAGAGATAGCGGTTTAGATATTTCATATTTATACAGGGAGCGGTGTATATATTTCCATGTTTATACAGATTGCGGTGTAGGTATTTCCATGTTTATACAGATAGCGGTGTAGATATTTCCACGTTTATACAGATGGCGGTGTAGATATTTCCATCTTTCTACAAATGGCAGTGTAGATATTTCCATGTTTATAGAGATGGCGGTGTAGATATTTCCATGTTTATATAGATGGCAGTGTAGATATTTCCATGTTTATAGAGATGGCGGTGTAGATATTTCCATGTTTATATAGATGGCAGTGTAAATATTTTCTTGTTTATGTAGATGGCGTTGTAGATACCTCCATGTTTAAAGAGATGGCGGTGTGTATATTTCCATGTTGTTGGAGATAGCGGTGTAGATATTTCCATGATTATAGAGATAGCGGTGTAGTTATTTCCATGTTTATAGAGATAGCGGTGTAGATATTTCCATGTTTCTACAGATGACTGTGTAGATATTTCCATGTTTGTACAGATGGCAGTGTAGATATTTCCATGTTTATAGAGATAGAAGTGTAGATATTTTCATGTTTATACATATTGCGGTGGAGATTTGTCCATGTTTATACAGATAGCAATGGAGATATTTCCACGTTAATACACATAGCGGCGTAGATATTTCCATGTTTATACAGATAGCGTTGTAGATATTTCCATGTTTATACAGATGGCTGTGCCGATATTTCCATGTTTATACAGAGTTCTCTGTAGATATTTCCATGTTTATATAGATGACAGTGCAGATATTTCCAGGTTTATACAGATGGCTGTGTAGATATTTCCATGTTTATACAGATGACTTTGTAGGTATTTCCATGTTTATACAGATGGCGGTGTAGATATTTCCATGTTTATAGAGATAGCTGTGTAGATATTTCCATGTTTACACAGATAGCGGTTTAGATATTTCCATGTTTATACAGATCGCGGTGTAGATATTTCCATGTTTATACAGATCACGGTGTAGATATTTCCATGTTTATACCGATAGCGGTGTAGATATTTCCATGTTTATACAGATGACGGTGTAGATATTTCCATGTTTATAGAGATGGCGGTGAAGATATTTCCATGTTTATAGAGATAGTGGTGTAGATATATCAATGTGCATAGGGATAGCAGTGAGGATATTTCCATGTTTATACAGATAGCAGTGTAGATATTTCCACATTTCTAGAGATAGCGGTTTAGATATTTCATATTTATACAGAGAGCGGTGTAGATATTTCCATGTTTATACAGATTGCGGTGTAGATAATTCCATGTTTATACAGATAGCGGTGTAGATATTTCCACGTTTATACAGATGGCGGTGTAGATATTTCCATCTTTCTACAAATGGCAGTGTAGATATTTCCATGTTTATAGAGACGGCGGTGTAGATATTTCCATGTTTATGTAGATGGCAGTGTAGATATTTTCTTGTTTATGTAGATGGCGTTGTAGATACCTCCATGTTTAAAGAGATGGCGATGTGTATATTTCCATGTTGATGGAGATAGCGGTGTAGATATTTCCATGTTTATAGAGATAGCGGTGTAGTTATTTCCATGTTTTTAGAGATAGCGGTGTAGATATTTCCATGTTTCTACAGATGACTGTGTAGATATTTCCATGTTTGTACAGATGGCAGTGTAGATATTTCCACGTTTATAGAGATAGAACTGAAGATATTTTCATGTTTATACATATTGCGGTGGAGATTTGTCCATGTTTATACAGATAGCAATGGAGATATTTCCACGTTAATACACATAGCGGTGTAGATATTTCCATGTTTATACAGATAGTGTTGTAGATATTTCCATGTTTATACAGATGGCTGTGCCGATATTTCCATGTTTATACAGAGTTCTCTGTAGATATTTCCATGTTTATACAGATGATAGTGCAGATATTTCCAGGTTTATACAGATGGCTGTGTAGATATTTCCATGTTTATACAGACGGCTGAGTAGATATTTCCATGTTTATACAGATGACTTTGTAGGTATTTCCATGTTTATACAGATGGCGGTGTAGATATTTCCATGTTTATAGAGATAGCTGTGTAGATATTTCCATGTTTACACAGATAGCGGTTTAGATATTTCCATGTTTATACAGATCGCAGTGTAGATATTTCCATGTTTATACAGATCGCGGTGTAGATATTTCCATGTTTATACCGATAGAGGTGTAGATATTTCCATGTTTATACAGATGACGGTGTAGATATTTCCATGTTTATAGAGATGGCGGTGAAGATATTTCCATGTTTATAGAGATAGCGGTGTAGATATATCAATGTTCATAGAGATAGCAGTGAGGATATTTCCATGTTTATACAGATAGCAGTGTAGATATTTCCACTTTTATAGAGATAGCGGTTTAGATATTTCATATTTATACAGAGAGCGGTGTAGATATTTCCATGTTTATACAGATTGCGGTGTAGATATTTCCATGTTTATACAGATAGCGGTGTAGATATTTCCACGTTTATACAGATGGCGGTGTAGATATTTCCATCTTTCTAAAAATGGCAGTGTAGATATTTCCATGTTTATAGAGATGGCGGTGTAGATATTTCCATGTTTATATAGATGGCAGTGTAGATATTTTCTTGTTTATGTAGATGGCGTTGTAGATACCTCCATGTTTAAAGAGATGGCGGTGTGTATATTTCCATGTTGATGGAGATAGCGGTGTAGATATTTCCATGTTTATAGAGATAGCGGTGTAGTTATTTCCATGTTTATAGAGATAGCGGTGTAGATATTTCCATGTTTCTACAGATGACTGTGTAGATATTTCCATGTTTGTACAGATGGCAGTGTAGATATTTCCATGTTTATAGAGATAGAAGTGTAGATATTTTCATGTTTATACATATTGCGGTAGAGATTTGTCCATGTTTATACAGATAGCAATGGAGATATTTCCACGTTAATACACATAGCGGTGTAGATATTTCCATGTTTATACAGATAGCGTTGTAGATATTTCCATGTTTATACAGATGGCTGTGCCGATATTTCCATGTTTATACAGAGTTCTCTGTAGATATTTCCATGTTTATACAGATGACCGTGCAGATATTTCCAGGTTTATACAGATGGCTGTGTAGATATTTCCATGTTTATACAGAGGACTTTGTAGGTATTTCCATGTTTATACAGATGGCGGTGTAGATATTTCCATGTTTATAGAGATAGCTGTGTAGATGTTTACATGTTTACACAGATAGCGGTTTAGATGTTTCCATGTTTATACAGATCGCGGTGTAGATATTTCCATGTTTATACAGATCGCAGTGTAGATATTTCCATGTTTATACCGATAGCGGTGTAGATGTTTCCATGTTTATACAGATGACGGTGTAGATATTACCATGTTTATAGAGATGGCGGTGTAGATATTTCCATGTTTATAGAGATAGCAGTGTAGATATATCAATGTGCATAGGGATAGCAGTGAGGATATTTCCATGTTTATACAGATAGCAGTGTAGATATTTCCACTTTTATAGAGTTAGCGGTTTAGATATTTCATATTTATACAGAGAGCGGTGTAGATATTTCCATGTTTATACAGATTGCGATGTAGATATTTCCATGTTTATACAGATAGCGGTGTAGATATTTCCACGGTTATACAGATGGCGGTGTAGATATTTCCATCTTTCTACAAATGGCAGTGTAGATATTTCCATGTTTATACAGATGGCTGTGTAGATATTTCCATGTTTATACAGATGACTTTGTAGGTATTTCCATGTTTATACAGATGGCGGTGTAGATATTTCCATGTTTATAGAGATAGCTGTGTAGATATTTCCATGTTTACACAGATAGCGGTTTAGATATTTCCATGTTTATACAGATCGCGGTGTAGATATTTCCATGTTTATAGAGATAGCGGTGTAGATATATCAATGTTCATAGAGTTAGCAGCGAGGATATTTCCATGTTTATACAGATAGCAGTGTAGATATTTCCACTTTTATAGAGATAGCGGTTTAGATATTTCATATTTATACAGAGAGCGGTGTAGATATTTCCATGTTTATACAGATTGCGGTGTAGATATTTCCATGTTTATACAGATAGCGGTGTAGATATTTCCACGTTTATACAGATGGCGGTGTAGATATTTCCATCTTTCTTCAAATGGCAGTGTAGATATTTCCATGTTTATAGAGATGGCGGTGTAGATATTTCCATGTTTATATAGATGGCAGTGTAGATATTTTCTTGTTTATGTAGATGGCGTTGTAGATACCTCCATGTTTAAAGTGATGGCGGTGTGTATATTTCCATGCTGATGGAGATAGCGGTGTAGATATTTCCATGTTTATAGAGATAGCGGTGTAGTTATTTCCATGTTTATAGAGATAGCGGTTTAGATATTTCCATGTTTCTACAGATGACTGTGTAGATATTTCCATGTTTGTACAGATGGCAGTGTAGATATTTCCATTTTTATAGAGATAGAAGTGTAGATATTTTCATGTTTATACATATTGCGGTGGAGATTTGTCCATGTTTATACAGATAGCAATGGAGATATTTCCACGTTAATACACATAGCGGTGTAGATATTTCCATGTTTATACAGATAGCGTTGTAGATATTTCCATGTTTATACAGATGGCTGTGCCGATAATTCCATGTTTATACAGAGTTCTCTGTAGATATTTCCATGTTTATATAGATGACAGTGCAGATATTTCCAGGTTTATACAGATGGCTGTGTAGATATTTCCATGTTTATACAGATGTCTGTGTACATATTTCCATATTTATACAGATGACTTTGTAGGTATTTCCATGTTTATACAGATGGCGGTGTAGATAGTTCCATGTTTATAGAGATAGCGGTGTAGATATATCAATGTTCATAGAGATAGCAGTGAGGATATTTCCATGTTTATACAGATAGCAGTGTAGATATTTCCACTTTTATAGAGATAGCGGTTTAGGTATTTCATATTTATACACAGAGCGGTGTATATATTTCCATGTTTATACAGATTGCGGTGTACATATTTCCATGTTTATACAGATAGCGGTGTAGATATTTCCACGTTTATACAGATGGCGGTGTAGATATTTCCATCTTTCTACAAATGGCAGTGTAGATATTTCCATGTTTATAGAGATGGCGTTGTAGATATTTCCATGTTTATATAGATGGCAGTGTAAATATTTTCTTGTTTATGTAGATGGCGTTGTAGATACCTCCATGTTTAAAGAGATGGCGGTGTGTATATTTCCATGTTGATGGAGATAGCGGTGTAGATATTTCCATGTTTGTAGAGATAGCGGTGTAGTTATTTCCATGTTTATAGAGATAGCGGTGTAGATATTTCCATGTTTCTACAGATGACTGTGTAGATGTTTCCATGTTTGTACGGATGACAGTGTAGATATTTCCATGTTTATAGAGATAGAAGTGTAGATATTTTCATGTTTATACATATTGCGGTGGAGATTTGTCCATGTTTATACAGATAGCAATTGAGATATTTCCACGTTAATACACATAGCGGTGTAGATATTTCCATGTTTATACAGATAGCGTTGTAGATATTTCCATGTTTATACAGATGGCTGTGCCAATATTTCCATGTTTATACAGAGTTCTCTGTAGATATTTCCATGTTTATATAGATGACAGTGCAGATATTTCCAGGTTTATACAGATGGCTGTGTAGATATTTCCATGTTTATACAGATGGCTATGTAGATATTTCCATGTTTATACAGATGACTTTGTAGGTATTTCCATGTTTATACAGATGGCGGTGTAGATATTTCATATTTATACAGAGAGCGGTGTAGATATTTCCATGTTTATACAGATTGCGGTGTAGATATTTCCATGTTTATACAGATAGCAGTGTAGATATTTCCATGTTTATACAGATCGCGGTGTAGATATTTGCATGTTTATACCGGTAGCGGTGTAGATATTTCCATGTTTATACAGATGACGGTGTAGATATTTCCATGTTTATAGAGATGGCGGTCTAGATATTTCCATGTTTATAGAGATAGCGGTGTAGATATATCAATGTTCATAGAGATAGCAGTGAGGATATTTCCATGTTTATAGAGATAGCAGTCTAGATATTTCCACTTTTATAGAGACAGTGGTTCAGATATTTCATATTTATACAGAGAGCGGTGTAGATATTTCCATGTTTATGCAGATTGCGGTGTAGATATTTCCATGTTTATACAGATAGCGGTGTAGATATTTCCACGTTTATACAGAGTTCTCTGTAGATATTTCCATGTTTATAGAGATGACAGTGCAGGTATTTCCAGGTTTATACAGATGGCTGTGTAGTTATTTCCATGTTTATACAGATGGCTGTGTAGATATTTCCATGTTTATACAGATGACTTTGTAGGTATTTCCATGTTTATAAAGATGGCGGTGTAGATATTTCCATGTTTATAGAGACAGCTGTGTAGATATTTCCATGTTTACACAGATAGCGGTTTAGATATTTCCACGTTTATACAGATCGCGGTGTAGATATTTCCATGTTTATACAGATCGCGGTGTAGATATTTCCATGTTTATACAGATCGCGGTGTAGATATTTCCATGTTTATACAGATCGCGGTGTAGATATTTCCATGTTTATACCGATAGCGGTGTAGATATTTCCATGTTTATAGAGATGGCGGTGTAGATATTTCCATGTTTATAGAGATAGCGGTGTAGATATATCAATGTTCATATAGTTAGCAGTGAGGATATTTCCATGATTATACAGATAGCAGTGTAGATATTTCCACTTTTATAGAGATAGCGGTTTAGGTATTTCATATTTATACAGAGAGCGGTGTAGATATCTCCATGTTTATACAGATTGCGGTGTAGATATTTCCATGTTTATACAGATAGCGGTGTAGATATTTCCACGTTTATACAGATGGCGGTGTAGATATTTCAATCTTTCTACAAATGGCAGTGTAGATATTTCCATGTTTATAGAGATGGCGGTGTAGATATTTCATGTTTATATAGATGGCAGTGTAGATATTTTCTTGTTTATGTAGATGGCGTTGTAGATACCTCCATGTTTAAAGAGATGGCGGTGTGTATATTTCCATGTTGATGTAGATAGCGGTGTAGATATTTCCATGTTTATAGAGATAGCGGTGTAGTTATTTCCATGTTTATAGAGATAGCGGTGTAGATATTTCCATGTTTCTACAGATGACTGTGTAGATATTTCCATGTTTGTACAGATGGCAGTGTAGATATTTCCATGTTTATAGAGATAGAAGTGTAGATATTTTCATGTTTATACATATTGCGGTGGAGATTTGTCCATGTTTATACAGATAGCAATGGAGATATTTCCACGTTAATACACATAGCGGTGTAGATATTTCCATGTTTATACAGATAGCGTTGTAGATATTTCCATGTTTATACAGATGGCTGTGCCGAAATTTCCATGTTTATACAGAGTTCTCTGTAGATATTTCCATGTTTATACAGATGACAGTGCAGATATTTCCAGGTTTATACAGATGGGTGTGTAGATATTTCCATGTTTATACAGATGACTTTGTAGGTATTTCCATGTTTATACAGATGGCGGTGTAGATATTTCCATGTTTATAGAGATAGCTGTGTAGATATTTCCATGTTTACACAGATAGCGGTTTAGATATTTCCATGTTTATACAGATCGCGGTGTAGATATTTCCATGTTTATACAGATCGCGGTGTAGATATTTGAATGTTTATACCGATAGCGGTGTAGATATTTCCATGTTTATACAGATGACGGTGTAGATATTTCCATGTTTATAGAGATGGCGGTGTAGATATTTCCATGTTTATAGAGATAGAAGTGTAGATATTTTCATGTTTATACATATTGCGGTGGAGATTTGTCCATCTTTATACAGATAGAAATGGAGATATTTCCACGTTAATACACATAGCGGTGTAGATATTTCCATGTTTATACAGATAGCGTTGTAGATATTTCCATGTTTATACAGATGGCTGTGCCGATATTTCCATGTTTATACAGAGTTCTCTGTAGATATTTCCATGTTTATAGAGATGACAGTGCAGATATTTCCAGGTTTATACAGATGGCTGTGTAGTTATTTCCATGTTTATACAGATGGCTGTGTAGATATTTCCATGTTTATACAGATGACTTTGTAGGTATTTCCATGTTTATAAAGATGGCGGTGTAGATATTTCCATGTTTATAGAGACAGCTGTGTAGATATTTCCATGTTTACACAGATAGCGGTTTAGATATTTCCACGTTTATACAGATCGCGGTGTAGATATTTCCATGTTTATACAGATCGCGGTGTAGATATTTCCATGTTTACACAGATCGCGGTGTAGATATTTCCATGTTTATACAGATCGCGGTGTAGATATTTCCATGTTTATACCGATAGCGGTGTAGATATTTCCATGTTTATAGAGATGGCGGTGTAGATATTTCCATGTTTATAGAGATAGCGGTGTAGATATATCAATGTTCATATAGTTAGCAGTGAGGATATTTCCATGATTATACAGATAGCAGTGTAGATATTTCCACTTTTATAGAGATAGCGGTTTAGATATTTCATATTTATACAGAGAGCGGTGTAGATATCTCCATGTTTATACAGATTGCGGTGTAGATATTTCCATGTTTATACAGATAGCGGTGTAGATATTTCCACGTTTATACAGATGGCGGTGTAGATATTTCCATCTTTCTACAAATGGCAGTGTAGATATTTCCATGTTTATAGAGATGGCGGTGTAGACATTTCCATGTTTATATAGATGGCAGTGTAGATATTTTCTTGTTTATGTAGATGGCGTTGTAGATACCTCCATGTTTAAAGAGATGGCGGTGTGTATATTTCCATGTTGATGGAGATGGCGGTGTAGATATTTCCATGTTTATAGAGATAGCGGTGTAGTTATTTCCATGTTTATAGAGATAGCGGTGTAGATATTTCCATGTTTCTACAGATGACTGTGTAGATATTTCCATGTTTGTACAGATAGCAGTGTAGATATTTCCACTTTTATAGAGATAGCGGTTTAGATATTTCATATTTATACAGGGAGCGGTGTATATATTTCCATGTTTATACAGATTGCGGTGTAGGTATTTCCATGTTTATACAGATAGCGGTGTAGATATTTCCACGTTTATACAGATGGCGGTGTAGATATTTCCATCTTTCTACAAATGGCAGTGTAGATATTTCCATGTTTATAGAGATGGCGGTGTAGATATTTCCATGTTTATATAGATGGCAGTGTAGATATTTCCATGTTTATAGAGATGGCGGTGTAGATATTTCCATGTTTATATAGATGGCAGTGTAAATATTTTCTTGTTTATGTAGATGGCGTTGTAGATACCTCCATGTTTAAAGAGATGGCGGTGTGTATATTTCCATGTTGTTGGAGATAGCGGTGTAGATATTTCCATGATTATAGAGATAGCGGTGTAGTTATTTCCATGTTTATAGAGATAGCGGTGTAGATATTTCCATGTTTCTACAGATGACTGTGTAGATATTTCCATGTTTGTACAGATGGCAGTGTAGATATTTCCATGTTTATAGAGATAGAAGTGTAGATATTTTCATGTTTATACATATTGCGGTGGAGATTTGTCCATGTTTATACAGATAGCAATGGAGATATTTCCACGTTAATACACATAGCGGCGTAGATATTTCCATGTTTATACAGATAGCGTTGTAGATATTTCCATGTTTATACAGATGGCTGTGCCGATATTTCCATGTTTATACAGAGTTCTCTGTAGATATTTCCATGTTTATATAGATGACAGTGCAGATATTTCCAGGTTTATACAGATGGCTGTGTAGATATTTCCATGTTTATACAGATGACTTTGTAGGTATTTCCATGTTTATACAGATGGCGGTGTAGATATTTCCATGTTTATAGAGATAGCTGTGTAGATATTTCCATGTTTACACAGATAGCGGTTTAGATATTTCCATGTTTATACAGATCGCGGTGTAGATATTTCCATGTTTATACAGATCACGGTGTAGATATTTCCATGTTTATACCGATAGCGGTGTAGATATTTCCATGTTTATACAGATGACGGTGTAGATATTTCCATGTTTATAGAGATGGCGGTGAAGATATTTCCATGTTTATAGAGATAGTGGTGTAGATATATCAATGTGCATAGGGATAGCAGTGAGGATATTTCCATGTTTATACAGATAGCAGTGTAGATATTTCCACATTTCTAGAGATAGCGGTTTAGATATTTCATATTTATACAGAGAGCGGTGTAGATATTTCCATGTTTATACAGATTGCGGTGTAGATAATTCCATGTTTATACAGATAGCGGTGTAGATATTTCCACGTTTATACAGATGGCGGTGTAGATATTTCCATCTTTCTACAAATGGCAGTGTAGATATTTCCATGTTTATAGAGACGGCGGTGTAGATATTTCCATGTTTATGTAGATGGCAGTGTAGATATTTTCTTGTTTATGTAGATGGCGTTGTAGATACCTCCATGTTTAAAGAGATGGCGATGTGTATATTTCCATGTTGATGGAGATAGCGGTGTAGATATTTCCATGTTTATAGAGATAGCGGTGTAGTTATTTCCATGTTTTTAGAGATAGCGGTGTAGATATTTCCATGTTTCTACAGATGACTGTGTAGATATTTCCATGTTTGTACAGATGGCAGTGTAGATATTTCCACGTTTATAGAGATAGAACTGAAGATATTTTCATGTTTATACATATTGCGGTGGAGATTTGTCCATGTTTATACAGATAGCAATGGAGATATTTCCACGTTAATACACATAGCGGTGTAGATATTTCCATGTTTATACAGATAGTGTTGTAGATATTTCCATGTTTATACAGATGGCTGTGCCGATATTTCCATGTTTATACAGAGTTCTCTGTAGATATTTCCATGTTTATACAGATGATAGTGCAGATATTTCCAGGTTTATACAGATGGCTGTGTAGATATTTCCATGTTTATACAGACGGCTGAGTAGATATTTCCATGTTTATACAGATGACTTTGTAGGTATTTCCATGTTTATACAGATGGCGGTGTAGATATTTCCATGTTTATAGAGATAGCTGTGTAGATATTTCCATGTTTACACAGATAGCGGTTTAGATATTTCCATGTTTATACAGATCGCAGTGTAGATATTTCCATGTTTATACAGATCGCGGTGTAGATATTTCCATGTTTATACCGATAGAGGTGTAGATATTTCCATGTTTATACAGATGACGGTGTAGATATTTCCATGTTTATAGAGATGGCGGTGAAGATATTTCCATGTTTATAGAGATAGCGGTGTAGATATATCAATGTTCATAGAGATAGCAGTGAGGATATTTCCATGTTTATACAGATAGCAGTGTAGATATTTCCACTTTTATAGAGATAGCGGTTTAGATATTTCATATTTATACAGAGAGCGGTGTAGATATTTCCATGTTTATACAGATTGCGGTGTAGATATTTCCATGTTTATACAGATAGCGGTGTAGATATTTCCACGTTTATACAGATGGCGGTGTAGATATTTCCATCTTTCTAAAAATGGCAGTGTAGATATTTCCATGTTTATAGAGATGGCGGTGTAGATATTTCCATGTTTATATAGATGGCAGTGTAGATATTTTCTTGTTTATGTAGATGGCGTTGTAGATACCTCCATGTTTAAAGAGATGGCGGTGTGTATATTTCCATGTTGATGGAGATAGCGGTGTAGATATTTCCATGTTTATAGAGATAGCGGTGTAGTTATTTCCATGTTTATAGAGATAGCGGTGTAGATATTTCCATGTTTCTACAGATGACTGTGTAGATATTTCCATGTTTGTACAGATGGCAGTGTAGATATTTCCATGTTTATAGAGATAGAAGTGTAGATATTTTCATGTTTATACATATTGCGGTAGAGATTTGTCCATGTTTATACAGATAGCAATGGAGATATTTCCACGTTAATACACATAGCGGTGTAGATATTTCCATGTTTATACAGATAGCGTTGTAGATATTTCCATGTTTATACAGATGGCTGTGCCGATATTTCCATGTTTATACAGAGTTCTCTGTAGATATTTCCATGTTTATACAGATGACCGTGCAGATATTTCCAGGTTTATACAGATGGCTGTGTAGATATTTCCATGTTTATACAGAGGACTTTGTAGGTATTTCCATGTTTATACAGATGGCGGTGTAGATATTTCCATGTTTATAGAGATAGCTGTGTAGATGTTTACATGTTTACACAGATAGCGGTTTAGATGTTTCCATGTTTATACAGATCGCGGTGTAGATATTTCCATGTTTATACAGATCGCAGTGTAGATATTTCCATGTTTATACCGATAGCGGTGTAGATGTTTCCATGTTTATACAGATGACGGTGTAGATATTACCATGTTTATAGAGATGGCGGTGTAGATATTTCCATGTTTATAGAGATAGCAGTGTAGATATATCAATGTGCATAGGGATAGCAGTGAGGATATTTCCATGTTTATACAGATAGCAGTGTAGATATTTCCACTTTTATAGAGTTAGCGGTTTAGATATTTCATATTTATACAGAGAGCGGTGTAGATATTTCCATGTTTATACAGATTGCGATGTAGATATTTCCATGTTTATACAGATAGCGGTGTAGATATTTCCACGGTTATACAGATGGCGGTGTAGATATTTCCATCTTTCTACAAATGGCAGTGTAGATATTTCCATGTTTATACAGATGGCTGTGTAGATATTTCCATGTTTATACAGATGACTTTGTAGGTATTTCCATGTTTATACAGATGGCGGTGTAGATATTTCCATGTTTATAGAGATAGCTGTGTAGATATTTCCATGTTTACACAGATAGCGGTTTAGATATTTCCATGTTTATACAGATCGCGGTGTAGATATTTCCATGTTTATAGAGATAGCGGTGTAGATATATCAATGTTCATAGAGTTAGCAGCGAGGATATTTCCATGTTTATACAGATAGCAGTGTAGATATTTCCACTTTTATAGAGATAGCGGTTTAGATATTTCATATTTATACAGAGAGCGGTGTAGATATTTCCATGTTTATACAGATTGCGGTGTAGATATTTCCATGTTTATACAGATAGCGGTGTAGATATTTCCACGTTTATACAGATGGCGGTGTAGATATTTCCATCTTTCTTCAAATGGCAGTGTAGATATTTCCATGTTTATAGAGATGGCGGTGTAGATATTTCCATGTTTATATAGATGGCAGTGTAGATATTTTCTTGTTTATGTAGATGGCGTTGTAGATACCTCCATGTTTAAAGTGATGGCGGTGTGTATATTTCCATGCTGATGGAGATAGCGGTGTAGATATTTCCATGTTTATAGAGATAGCGGTGTAGTTATTTCCATGTTTATAGAGATAGCGGTTTAGATATTTCCATGTTTCTACAGATGACTGTGTAGATATTTCCATGTTTGTACAGATGGCAGTGTAGATATTTCCATTTTTATAGAGATAGAAGTGTAGATATTTTCATGTTTATACATATTGCGGTGGAGATTTGTCCATGTTTATACAGATAGCAATGGAGATATTTCCACGTTAATACACATAGCGGTGTAGATATTTCCATGTTTATACAGATAGCGTTGTAGATATTTCCATGTTTATACAGATGGCTGTGCCGATAATTCCATGTTTATACAGAGTTCTCTGTAGATATTTCCATGTTTATATAGATGACAGTGCAGATATTTCCAGGTTTATACAGATGGCTGTGTAGATATTTCCATGTTTATACAGATGTCTGTGTACATATTTCCATATTTATACAGATGACTTTGTAGGTATTTCCATGTTTATACAGATGGCGGTGTAGATAGTTCCATGTTTATAGAGATAGCGGTGTAGATATATCAATGTTCATAGAGATAGCAGTGAGGATATTTCCATGTTTATACAGATAGCAGTGTAGATATTTCCACTTTTATAGAGATAGCGGTTTAGGTATTTCATATTTATACACAGAGCGGTGTATATATTTCCATGTTTATACAGATTGCGGTGTACATATTTCCATGTTTATACAGATAGCGGTGTAGATATTTCCACGTTTATACAGATGGCGGTGTAGATATTTCCATCTTTCTACAAATGGCAGTGTAGATATTTCCATGTTTATAGAGATGGCGTTGTAGATATTTCCATGTTTATATAGATGGCAGTGTAAATATTTTCTTGTTTATGTAGATGGCGTTGTAGATACCTCCATGTTTAAAGAGATGGCGGTGTGTATATTTCCATGTTGATGGAGATAGCGGTGTAGATATTTCCATGTTTGTAGAGATAGCGGTGTAGTTATTTCCATGTTTATAGAGATAGCGGTGTAGATATTTCCATGTTTCTACAGATGACTGTGTAGATGTTTCCATGTTTGTACGGATGACAGTGTAGATATTTCCATGTTTATAGAGATAGAAGTGTAGATATTTTCATGTTTATACATATTGCGGTGGAGATTTGTCCATGTTTATACAGATAGCAATTGAGATATTTCCACGTTAATACACATAGCGGTGTAGATATTTCCATGTTTATACAGATAGCGTTGTAGATATTTCCATGTTTATACAGATGGCTGTGCCAATATTTCCATGTTTATACAGAGTTCTCTGTAGATATTTCCATGTTTATATAGATGACAGTGCAGATATTTCCAGGTTTATACAGATGGCTGTGTAGATATTTCCATGTTTATACAGATGGCTATGTAGATATTTCCATGTTTATACAGATGACTTTGTAGGTATTTCCATGTTTATACAGATGGCGGTGTAGATATTTCATATTTATACAGAGAGCGGTGTAGATATTTCCATGTTTATACAGATTGCGGTGTAGATATTTCCATGTTTATACAGATAGCAGTGTAGATATTTCCATGTTTATACAGATCGCGGTGTAGATATTTGCATGTTTATACCGGTAGCGGTGTAGATATTTCCATGTTTATACAGATGACGGTGTAGATATTTCCATGTTTATAGAGATGGCGGTCTAGATATTTCCATGTTTATAGAGATAGCGGTGTAGATATATCAATGTTCATAGAGATAGCAGTGAGGATATTTCCATGTTTATAGAGATAGCAGTCTAGATATTTCCACTTTTATAGAGACAGTGGTTCAGATATTTCATATTTATACAGAGAGCGGTGTAGATATTTCCATGTTTATGCAGATTGCGGTGTAGATATTTCCATGTTTATACAGATAGCGGTGTAGATATTTCCACGTTTATACAGATGGCGGTGTAGATATTTCCATCTTTCTACAAATGGCAGTGTAGATATTTCCATGTTTATAGAGATGTCGGTGTAGATATTTCCATGTTTATATAGATGGCAGTGTAGATATTTTCTTGTTTATGTAGATGGCGTTGTAGATACCTCCATGTTTAAAGAGATGGCGGTGTGTATATTTCCATGTTGATGGAGATAGCGGTGTAGATATTTCCATGTTTATAGAGATAGCGGTGTAGTTATTTCCATGTTTATAGAGATAGCGGTGTAGATATTTCCATGTTTCTACAGATGACTGTGTAGATATTTCCATGTTTGTACAGATGGCAGTGTAGATATTTCCATGTTTATACAGATAGAAGTGTAGATATTTTCATGTTTATCCATATTGCGGTGGAGATTTGTCCATGTTTATACAGATAGCAATGGGGATATTTCCACGTTAATAAACATAGCGGTGTAGATATTTCCATGTTTATACACATAGCGTTGTAGTTATTTCCATGTTTATACAGATGGCTGTGCCGAAATTTCCATGTTTATACAGAGTTCTCTGTAGATATTTCCATGTTTATATATATGACAGTGCAGATATTTCCAGGTTTATACAGATGGCAGTGTAGGTATTTCCATGTTTATACAGATGGCTGTGTAGATATTTCCATGTTTATACAGATGCCTTTGTAGGTATTTCCATGTTTATACAGATGGCGGTGTAGATATTTCCATGTTTATAGAGATAGCTGTGTAGATATTTCCATGTTTACACAGATAGCGTTTTAGATATTTCCATGTTTATACAGATCGCAGTGTAGATATTTAAATGTTTATACAGATCGCGGTGTAGATATTTCCATGTTTATACACATAGCGGTGTAGATATTTCCATGTTTATACAGATGACGGTGTAGATATTTCCATGTTTATAGAGATGGCGGTGTAGATATTTCCATGTTTATAGAGATAGCGGTGTAGATATATCAATGTTCATAGAGATAGCAGTGAGGATATTTCCATGTTTATACAGATAGCAGTGTAGATATTTTCATGTTTATACATATTGCGGTGGAGATTTGTCCATGTTTATACAGATAGCAATGGAGAAATTTCCACGTTAATACACATAGCGGTGTAGATATTTCCATGTTTATACAGATAGCGTTGTAGATATTTCCATGTTTATACAGATGGCTGTGCCGATATTTCCATGTTTATACAGAGTTCTCTGTAGATATTTCCATGTTTATAGAGATAGCGGTGTAGATATATCAATGTTCATAGAGATAGCAGTGAGGATATTTCCATGTTTATACAGATAGCAGTGTAGATATTTTCATGTTTATACATATTGCGGTGGAGATTTGTCCATGTTTATACAGATAGCAATGGAGAAATTTCCACGTTAATACACATAGCGGTGTAGATATTTCCATGTTTATACAGATAGCGTTGTAGATATTTCCATGTTTATACAGATGGCTGTGCCGATATTTCCATGTTTATACAGAGTTCTCTGTAGATATTTCCATGTTTATATAGATGACAGTGCAGATATTTCCAGGTTTATACAGATTTCTGTGTAGATATTTCCATGTTTATACAGATGGCTGTGTAGATATTTCCATGTTTATACAGATGACTCTGTAGGTATTTCCATGTTTATACAGATGGCGGTGTAGATATTTCCATGTTTATAGAGATAGCTGTGTAGATATTTCCATGTTTACACAGATAGCGGTTTAGTTATTTCCATGTTTATACAGATCGCGTTGTAGATATTTCCATCTTTATACAGATCGCGGTGTAGATATTTGCATGTTTATACCGATAGCGGTGTAGATATTTCCATGTTTATACAGATGACGGTGTAGATATTTCCATGTTGATAGAGATGGCGGTGTAGATATTTCCATGTTTATAGAGATAGCGGTGTAGATATATCAATGTTCATAGAGATAGCAGTGAGGATATTTCCATGTTTATACAGATAGCAGTCTAGATATTTCCACTTTTATAGAGATAGTGGTTCAGATATTTCATATTTATACAGAGAGCCGTGTAGATATTTCCATGTTTATACAGATTGCGGTGTAGATATTTCCATGTTTATACAGATAGCGGTGTAGATATTTCCACGTTTATACAGATGGCGGTGTAGATATTTCCATCTTTCTACAAATGGCAGTGTAGATATTTCCATGTTTATAGAGATGGCGGTGTAGATATTTCCATGTTTATATAGATGGCAGTGTAGATATTTTCTTGTTTATGTAGATGGCGTTGTAGATACTTCCATGTTTAAAGAAATGGCGGAGTGTATATTTCCATGTTGATGGAGATATCGGTGTAGATATTTCCATGTTTATAGAGATAGCGGTGTAGTTATTTCCATGTTTATAGAGATAGCGGTGTAGATATTTCCATGTATATACAGAAGGCTGTGTAGATATTTCCATGTTTATACAGATGGCTGTGTAGATATTTCCATGTTTATACAGATGGCTTTGTAGATATTTCCATGTTTATGCAGATGACTTTGTAGGTATTTCCATGTTTATACAGATGGCGGTGTAGATATTTCCATGTTTATAGAGATAGCTGTGTAGCTATTTCCATGTTTATACAGATAGCGGTGTAGATATTTCCATGTTTATACAGATCGTGGTGAAGATATTTCCATGTTTATACAGATCACAGTGTACATATTTCCATGTTTATACAGATCGCGGTGTAGATATTTCTATGTTTATACAGATAGCGGTGTAGATATTTCCATTTTTATACAGATAGCGGTATAGATATTTCCATGTATATAGAGATAGCGGTGTAGGTATTTCCATGTTTATAGACATAGCGGTGTACATATTTCCATGTTTATATAGACGGCGTTTTAGATATTTCCATGTTTATACCGATAGCGGTGTTGCTGTTTCCACGTTTATTCAGATAGCGATGTAGATATTTCCATGTTTATACAGCTCGCAGTGCAGATATTTATATCTTTATATAGATGGCATTGTAGTTATTTACTTATTGACACAGATGGCGGTGTAGATGTTTCCATGTTTATACAGATGGCGGAGTAGTTAGTTCCATGTTTATGGAGATGGCAGTGTAGATATTTTTCATGTTTATAGAGATGGCGGTGTAGATATTTCCACGTTTATAGAGATAGCAGTGTAGATATTTACATGTTTATACTGATGACTTTATAGGTATTTCCTTGTTTTTACAGATGGCAGTGCAGATATTTCCATGTTTATAGAGATAGCGGTGTAGATATTTCCATGTTTATACAGATGGCGGTGCTGATATTTCCATCAATACACAGATGGCCGTGTAGATATTTCCATGTTTATACCAATAGCGGTGTTTTTATTTCCATGTTTATATAGATAGCGGTGTAGATATTTCTATGTATATACACATGGCTGTGTAGATATTTTCATGTTTATACAGATGGCGGTGTAGATATTTCCATGTTTATACAGATAACTTTGTAAGTATTTCCATGTTTATACAGATGGCGGTGTAGATATTTCGATGTTTATAGAGACAGCAGTGGAGATATTTCCATGTTTATACAGATCGCGGTGTAGATATTTCCATGTTTATACTGATCACGGTGTAGATATTTCAATGTTTAAACAGATGGCGGTTTAGATATTTCCTTGTTTATACGAATAGAGGTGTAGTTATTTCCATATTTATACAGATAGCGGTGTAGATATTTCCATGTATATACAGATGGCTGTGTAGATATTTCCATGTTTATACAGAAGGCTGTGTAGATATTTCCATGTTTATACAGATGACTTTGTAGGTATTTAAATGTTTATACAGATGGCGGTGTAGGTATTTCCATGTTTATAGAGATAGCTGTGTAGATATTTCCATGTTTATACAGATAGCGGTGTAGATATTTCCATGTTTATACAGATCGCCGTGTAGATATTTCCATGTTTATAGAGACAGCAGTGGAGATATTTCCATGTTTATACACATAGCGGTGTACATATTTCCATGTTTATAGTGACAGCGGTGTGGGTGTTTCCATGTTTATACTGATAGCGGTGCAGATATTTCCATGTTTATACAGGTGCCTTGGCAGATATTTCCATATTTCCACAGAGGGCTGTGTAGATATTTCCATGTTTATACAGATAGCAGTGTAGATATTTCCATGTTCCCACACCTGACTGTATAGGTATTTCCATGTTTATACAGATGGCTTTGTAGATGTTTCCATGTTTATAGAGATAGCGGTGCAGATATTTCCCTGTTTATACAGATAGCGGTGTAGATATTTCCATGTATATACAGATCGCGGTGTAGACATTTCCATGTTTATACAAATTGCGGTGTAGATATTTCCATGATTGTACTGATGGCGGTGTTGATGTTTCCATCTATACACCGATTGCCATGTAGGTATTTCCATGTGTATACAGATGGCATTGTAGATATTTCCATGTTTATACAGAAAGCGGTGTAGTTATTTCCATGTTTACACAGATAGCGGTGTAGATATTTCCATGTTTATACAGATGACTGTATAGGTATTTCCATGTTTTTACAGATGGCATTGTAGATATTTCCATGTTTATAGAGATAGCAATGTAGATATTTCCATGTTTATACAGATAGCAATGTAGATATTTCCGTTTTTATAGAGATAGCGGTTTAGATATTTCATATTTATACAGATAGCGGTGTAGATATTTCCATGTATATACAGATTGCGGTGTAGATATTTCCATGTTTATACACATGACTGTGTAGGTATTTCCATGTTTATACAGATGGCTTTGTAGATATTTCCATGTATATAGAGAAAGCGGTGCAGATATTTCCATGTTTATACAGATAGCGGTGTAAATATTTCCATGTTTATACAGATCACGGGGTAGATATTACCATGTTTATAGAGATAGCTGTGTAGATATTTCCATGTTTGTACAGATGGCGGTATTGATATTTCCATGTTTATACAGATAGCGGTGTAGATATTTCCATGTTTACACTGATCGCGGTGTAGATATTTCCATGTTCCTACACATGACTGTGTAGTTATTCCCATGTTTATACAGATGGCTTTGCAGGCATTGCCTGGTTTATAGAGATAGCGGTGTAGATATTTCCATGTTTATGCAGATAGCGGTGTAAATATTTCCATGTTTTATACAGATCGTAGTGTAGATATTTCCATCTTTATACAGATAGCGATGCAGATATTTCCATGTTTGTACATATGGCGGTGTTGATATTTCCATCTATACACAGATGACCGTGTAGATATTTCCATGTTTATACAGATGGTGGCACAGATATTTCCATGGATATGTAGATGGCGGTGTAGATATTTCCATGTTTATACAGATAGCGGTGTAGTTATTTCCATGTTTATATAGATAGCGGTGTAGATATTTCCATGTATGTACACATGGCTGTGTGGATATTTCCATGTTTATACAGATGGCGGTATAGATATTTCCATGTTTATACAGATAACTTTGTAAGTATTTCCATGTTTATACAGATGGCGGTGTAGATATTTCGATGTTTATAGAGATAGCAGTGGAGATATTTCCATGTTTATACAGATAACGGTGTAGATATTTCCATGTTCATACTGATTGTGGTGTAGATATTTCCATGTTTATAGAGATGGCGGTGTAGATATTTCCATGTTCATAGAGATAGCGTTGTTGTTTTTTTCCATGTTTATAGAGATAGCGGTGTGAATATTTCCATGTTCATAGAGATAGGGGTGTAGATATTTCCATGTTTACAGAGATGGCGGTGTAGATATTTCCATGTTTAAACAGATCACGGTGTAGATATTTCCTTGTTTATACAAATAGCGGTGTAGTTATTTCCATGTTTATACAGATAGCAGTGTAGATATTTCCATGTATATACAGATGGCTGTGTAGATATTTCCATGTTTATACAGATGGCTGTGTAGATATTTCCATGTTTATACAGATGGCTGTGTAGATATTTCCATGTTTATACAGATGACTTTGTAGGTATTTGCATGTTCATACGGATGGCGGTGTAGATATTTCCATGTTTATAGAGTTAGCTGTGTAGATATTTCCATGTTTATACAGATAGCGGTGTAGATATTTCCATGTTTATACAGATAGCGGTGTAGATATTTCCATGTATATACAGATGGCTGTGTAGATATTTCCATGTTTATACAGATGGCTGTGTAGATATTTCCATGTTTATACAGATGACTTTGTAGGTATATGCATGTTCATACAGATGACTTTGTAGGTATTTGCATGTTCATACAGATGGCGTTGTTGTTATTTCCATGTTTATAGAGATAGCTCTGTAGGTATTTCCATGTTTATACAGATAGCGGTGTAGATATTTCCATGTTTATACAGATCGCAGTGTAGATATATCCATATTTATACAGATAGCGGTGTAGATATTTGCATGTTTTTACAAATATCTGTGTAGATATTTCCATATTTACACAGATTGCGGGGTAGATATTTCCATCTTTCTACAGACGGCATTGTAGATATTTCCATGTTTATACAGATGGCGGTGTAGATATTTCCATGTTTATATAGATGGTGGTGTAGATATTTCCATGTTTATACAGATAGCGGTGTAGATATTTCCATGTTTATACAGATCGTGGTGAAGATATTTCCATGTTTATGCAGATCGCGGTGTAGATATTTCCATGTTAATACAGATCGCGGTGTAGATATTTCCATGTTTATACAGATAGCGGTGTAGATATTTCCATCTTTCTACAGATGGCATTGTAGATATTTCCATGTTTATAGAGATAGCGGTGTAGTTATTTCCATGCTTATAGACATAGTGGTGTAGATATTTCCATGTTTATATAGATGGTGTTGTAGATATTTCCATGTTTATACCGATAGCGGTGTTGGTATTTCCACGTTTATACAGATAGCGATGTAGATATTTCCATGTTTTTGGAGGTCGCGGGGCAGATATTTATATCTTTCTACAGATGGCATTGTAGATATTTCCTTATTCACACAGATGGCGTTGTAGATGTTTCCATGTTTATACAGATGACAGAGTAGTTAGTTCCATGTTTATTGAGATGGCAGTGTAGATATTTTCATGTTTATAGAGATGGCGGTGTAGATATTTCCATGTTTATAGAGATAGCAGTGTAGATATTTACATGTTTATACAGATGGATGTGTAGATATTTCCATGTGTATACAGATGGCATTGTAGATATTTCCATGTTTATACAGATGACTGTATAGGTATTTCCATGTTTTTACAGATGGCAGTGCAGATATTTCCATGTCTATAGAGATAGCAGTGTAGATATTTCCATGTTTGTACAGATGATGGTGTTGATATTTCCATCCATACACAGATGGCCGTGTAGATATTTCCATGTTTATACAGATGGCGGCGTAGATATTTCCATGGACATGCAGATGGCAGTGTAGTTATTTCCATGTTTGTACAGATAGCGGTGTAGATATTTCCATGTTTATACAGATAGCGGTGTAGATATTTCCGTGTTTATACACATGGCGGAGTAGATACTTCCATCTTTATGGAGATGGCAGTGTAGATATTTTCATGTTTATAGAGATGGCGGTGTAGATATTTCCATATTTATAGAGATAGCGGTGTAGGTGTTTCCATCTTTCTACAGATGGCAGTGTAGATATTTCCATGTTTATACAGATGGCGGTGTAGATATTTCCATATTTATACAGATGTCTGTGTAGATATTTCCATGTGTATACAGTTGGTATTGTAGCTATTTCAATGTTTATACAGATGGTGGTGTAGATATTTCCATGTTTATTCAGATGACTGTTTAGATATTTCCATGTTTTTACACATCGCAGTGTAGATATTTCAATGTTTATAGAGATGGCGCTGTAGATATTTCCATGTTAATACAGGTCGTGGTGTAGATATTTCCATGTTTATACAGAGAGCAGTGGAGATATTACCATGTTTATACACATAGCGGTGTACATACTTCCAAGTTTATAGAGACAGCGGTGTAGGTATTTCCATGTTTATACAGATAGCGGTGCAGATATTTCCATGTTTATACAGATGCCTATGCAGATATTTCCATATTTATACAGAGGGCTGTGTAAATATTTCAATGTTTATACAGATGGCAGTGTAGATATTTCCATGTTCCTACACATAACTGTATAGGTATTTCCATGTTTATACAGATGGCTTTGTAGATATTTCCATGTTTATAGAGATAGCGGTGCAGATATTTCCATGTTTATACAGATAGCGGTGTAGATATTTCCATGTTTATACAGACCGAAGTGTAGATATTTCCAAGTTTATAGAGATAGCAGTGTAGATATTTCCATGTTTGTACAGATGGCGGTGTTGATGTTTCCATCTATACACAGATTGCCGTGTAGGTATTTCCATGTGTATACAGATGGCATTGTAGATATTTCCATGTTTATACAGATGGTGGTGTGGATATTTCCATGTTTACACAGATGACTGTATTGGTATTTCCATGTTTATACAGATGGCGGTGTAGATATTTCCAAGTTTATAGAGATAGCGGTGTAGATATTGCCATATTTATACAGATAACATTGTACAAATTTCCATGTTTATACAGATAGCGGTGTAAATATTTCCATGTTTATACAGATCATGGTGTAGGTATTTCCATGTTTATAGAGATAGCGGTGTAGATATTTCCATGTTTATACAGATAGCGGTGTAGATATTTCCATGTTTATATAGATCGCGGTGTAGATATTTCCATGTTTATACAGATAGCGGTGCAGATATTTCCATGTTTGTACAGATGGCGGTTTTGATATTTCCATCTATACACAGATGACCGTGTAGATATTTCCATGTTTATACAGATGGCGGCGCAGATATTTCTATGGATATGTAGATGGTGGTGTAGATATTTCAATGTATATACAGCTAGCGCTGTACTTATTTCCATGTTTATATAGAGAGCGGTGTAGATATTTCCATGTATGTACACATGGCTGTGTAGATATTTCCATGTTTATACAGATGGCGCTGTAGATATTTCCATGTTTATACAGATAACTTGTAAGTATTTCCATGTTTATACAGATGGCGGTGTAGATATTTCGATGTTTATAGTGATAGCAGTGGAGATATTTCCATGTTTATAGAGTTAGCGGTGTAGATATTTCCATGTTTATATAAATGGCATTGTAGATATTTCCATGTTTATACAGATAGCGGTGTTGGTATTTCCAAGTTTATACACATGGCGATGTAGATATTTCCATGTTTATACAGCTCGCGGTGCAGATATTTATATCTTTATACAGATGGCGTTGTAGATATTTCCTTATTCACACAGATGGCGGTGTAGATGTTTCCATGTTTATACAGATGGCGGAGTAGTTAGTTCCATGTTTATGGAGATGGCAGTGTAGATATTTCCATGTTTATACAGATCGCGGTGTAGATATTTCCATGTTTATACAGATCGCGGTGTAGATATTTCCATGTTTATACAGATCGCGGTGTAGGAATTTCCATGTTTATACAGATAGCGGTGTAGATATTTCCATGTTTATACAGATAGTGCTGTAGGTATTTCCATGTTTATACAGATGGCGGTGTAGGTATTTCCATGTTTATAGAGATAGCGGTGTAGATATATCCATGTTCATAGAGATAGCAGTGAGGATATTTCCATGTTTATACAGATAGTAGTGTAGATATTTCCAATTTTACAGAGATAGCGGTTTAGATATTTCATATTTATACAGATAGCGGTGTAGATATTTCCATGTTTATACTGATGGCTTTGTAGATATTTCCATGTATATAGAGATAGCGGTGCAGATATTTCCATGTTTATACAGATAGCGGTGTAAATATTTCCATGTTTATACAGGTCGTGGTGTAGATATTTCCATGTTTATACAGATACCCGTGTAGATATTTACATGTTTGTACAGACCGCAGTGTAGGTATTTCTATGTTTATAGAGATAGCGGTGTAGATATTCCATGTTTGTACAGATGGCGGTGTTGATGTTTCCATCTATACACAGATTGCCGTGTAGGTATTTCCATGTGTATACAGATGGCATTGTAGATATTTCCATGTTTATACAGATGGTGGTGTGGTTATTTCCATGTTTATACAGATGACTGTATAGGTATTTCCATGTTTTTACAGATGGCATTGTAGATATTCCCAGGTTTATAGAGATAGCAGTGTAGATATTTCCATGTTTATAAAGATGGCAGTGTAGATATTTCCATGTTTATAGAGATAACTGTGTAGATATTTCCATGTTTATACAGATAGCGGTGTAAATATTTCCATGTTTACACAGATCATGGTGTAGATATTTCCATGTTTATAGAGATAGCAGTGTAGATATTTCCATGTTTATACAGATAGCAGTGTAGATATTTCTATGTATATACATATGGCAGTGTAGATATTCCATCTTTATACAGAAGGCGGTGTAGATATTTCCATGTTTATACAGATAACTTGGTAAGTATTTCCATGTTTATACAGATGGTGGTGTAGATATTTCGATGTTTATAGAGATAACAGTGGAGATATTTCCATGTTTATACAGATAGCGGTGTAGATATTTCCATTTTTATACTGATCACGGTGTAGATATTTCCATGTTTATACAGATGGCGGTGTAGATATTTCCATATTTATACAGATGTCTGTGTAGATATTTCCATGTGTATACAGATGGTATTGTAGGTATTTCCATGTTTATACAGATGGTGGTGTAGATATTTCCATGTTTATTCGTAGGACTGTGTAGATATTTCCATGATTTTACAGATGGCAGTGTAGATATTTCAATGTTTATAGAGATGGCGCTGTAGATATTTCCATGTTTATACAGATAAAGTTGGAGATATTTCCATGTTTATACAGACAGCAGGGGAGATATTACCATGTTTATACACATAGCAGTGTACATATTTCCATATTTATAGACACAGGAGTGTAGGTATTTCCATGTTTATACAGATAGCGGTGCGGATATTTCCATGTTTATACAGATGCCTACGCAGATATTTTCATATTTATACAGAGGGCTGTGTAGATCTTTCTATGTTTATACAGATGGCAGTGTAGATATTTCCATGTTCCTGCACATGACTGTGTAAGTATTTCCAAGTTTATACAGATGAATTTGTAGATATTTCGATGCCTATAGAGATAGCGATGCAGATATTTCCATGTTTATAGAGATAGCAGTGTAGATATTTCCATGTTTGTACAGATGGCTGTATTGATGTTTCCATCTATACACAGATTGCCGTGTAGGTATTTCCATGTGTATACAGATGGCATTGTAGATATTTCCATGTTTATACAGATGGTGGTGTGGATATTTCCAAGTTTATACAGATGACTGTATAGGTATTTCCATGTTTTTACAGATGGCTTTGTAGATATTTCCATGTTTATAGAGATAGCAGTGTAGATATTTCCGGGTTTATACATTTGGCGGTGTAGATATTTCCATGTTTATAGAGATAGCGGTGTAGCTTTTTCCATGTTTATACAGATCACGGTGTAGATATTTCCATGTTTATATAGATAGCCTTTTAAATATTTCCATGTTTATACAGATCACGGTGTAGATATTTCCATGTTTATAGAGATAGCGGTGTAGATATTTCCATGCTTATACAGATAGCGATGTAGATATTTCCATGTTTATACAGACCGCGGTGTAAATATTTCCATGTTTATACAGATAGCGGTGTAGATATTTCCATGTTTGTACAGATGGCGGTGTTGATATTTCCATCTATACACAGATGACCGTGTAGATATTTCCTTGTTTATACAGATGGCGGCGCAGATATTTCTACGGATATGTAGATGGTGGTGTAAATATTTCCATGTTTATTCAGAAAGCGGTGTAGTTATTTCCATGTTTATATAGATAGCGGTGTAGATATTTCCATGTATATACACATGGCTGTGTAGATACTTCCATGTTTATCCAGATGGCGGTGTAGATATTTCCATGTTTATACAGATAACTTTGTAAGTATTTCCATGTTTATACAGATGGCGGTGTAGCTATTTCGAAGTTTATAGAGATAGCAGTGGAGATATTTCCATGTTTATACAGGTAGCGATGTAGATATTTCCATGTTTATACTGATCACGGTGTAAATATTTCCATGTTTATAGAGATGGCGGTGTAGATATTTCCATGTTCATAGAGATAGCGGTGTTGATTTTTCCATGTTTATAGAGATAGCGGTGTAAATATTTCCATGTTTACACATATCACGGTGTAGATATTTCCATGTTTATAGAGATAGCGGTGTAGATATTTCCATGTTTATACAGAACGCGGTGCAGATATTTCCATGTTTATACAGATTGCGGTGCAGATATTTCCATTTTTGTACAGATGGCGGTGTTGATATTTCCATCTATACACAGATGACCGTGTAGATATTTCCATGTTTATACAGAAGGCGGCGCAGATATTTCCATGGATATGTAGATGGCGGTGTAGATATTTCCATGTTTATACAGATAGCGGTGTAGATATTTCCATGTTTATACTGATCGTGGTGTAGATATTTCCATGTTATAGAGATGGCGGTGTAGATATTTCCATGTTCATAGAGATAGCGGTGTTGATTTTTGCATGTTTATAGAGAAAGCGGTGTGGATATTTGCATGTTTATACAGATAGGGGTGTAGATATTTCCAGGTTTATAGAGATGGCACTGTAGATATTTCCATGTTTATACAGACGGCGGTGATGATATTTCCATCTATACACAGATGACCATGTAGATATTTCCATGTTTATACAGATGGCGGCGCAGATATTTCTATGGATATGTAGATGGTGGTGTAGGTATTTCAATGTATATACAGATAGCGCTGTACTTATTTCCATGTTTATATAGAGAGCGGTGTAGATATTTCCATGTATGTACACATGGCTGTGTAGATATTTCCATATTTATAGAGATGGCGGTGTAGATATTTCCATGTTCATAGAGATAGTGGTGTTGATTTTTCCATGTTTATAGAGATAGCGGTGTGGATATTTCCATGTTTATACAGATAACTTTGTAAGTATTTCCATGTTTATACAGATGGCGGTGTAGATATTTCGATGTTTATAGAGATAGCAGTGGAGTTATTTCCATGTTTATACAGATTGCGGTGTAGTTATTTCCAGGTTTATATAGATAGCGGTGTAGATATTTCCATGTATATACACATGTCTGTGTAGATATTTCCATGTTTATACAGATAACTTTGAAAGTATTTCCATGTTTATACAGATGGCGGTTTAGATATTTTGATGTTTATACAGATAGCAGTGGAGATATTTCCATGTTTATACAGGTAGCGGTGTAGATATTTCCATGTTTATACTGATCGCGGTGTAGATATTTCCATGTTTATACAGAGAGTGGTGGAGATATTTCCATGTTTATACAGATAGCGGTGTAGATATTTCCATGTTTATACAGATAGCGCTGTAGATATTTCCATGTTTATACAGATGGCGGTGTAGATATTTCCATGTTTATAGAGATGGCGGTGTAGATATTTCCATGTTTATAGAGATAGAAGTGTAGATATTTTCATGTTTATACATATTGCGGTGGAGATTTGTCCATGTTTATACAGATAGCAATGGAGATATTTCCACGTTAATACACATAGCGGTGTAGATATTTCCATGTTTATACAGATAGCGTTGTAGATATTTCCATGTTTATACAGATGGCTGTGCCGATATTTTCATGTTTATACAGAGTTCTCTGTAGATATTTCCATGTTTATATAGATGACAGTGCAGATTTTTCCAGGTTTATACAGATGGCTGTGTAGATATTTCCATGTTTATACAGATGGCTGTGTAGATATTTCCATGTTTATACAGATGACTTTGTAGGTATTTCCATGTTTATACAGATGGCGGTGTAGATATTTCCATGTTTATAGAGATAGCAATGGAGTTGTTTCCATGTTTATACAGATTGCGGTGTAGTTATTTCCAGGTTTATATAGATAGCGGTGTAGATATTTCCATGTATATACACATGTCTGTGTAGATATTTCCATGTTTATACAGATGGCGGTGTAGATATTTCCATGTTTATACAGATAACTTTGAAAGTATTTCCATGTTTATACAGATGGCGGTGTAGATATTTTGATGTTTATACAGATAGCAGTGGAGATATTTCCATGTTTATACAGATAGCGGTGTAGATATTTCCATGTTTATACTGATCGCGGTGTAGATATTTCCGTGTTTATAGAGATGACGGTGTAGATATTTCCATGTTCATCGAGATAGCGGTGATGATTTTTCCATGTTTATAGAGATAGCGGTGTGGATATTTCCATGTTTATGCAGATGTCTGTGCAGATAATTCCATGTATATTCAGAAGACTCTATAGGTGTTTCCATGTTTTTACAGATGGCAGTGCAGATATTTCCATGTTTATAGAGTTTCCGGAGTACATATTTCCATGTTTGTACAGATGGCGGTGTTGATATTTCCATCTATACACAGATGGCCGTGTAGATATTTCCATGTTTATACAGATGGCGGCGTAGATATTTCCATGGAGATGCAGATGGCGGTGTAGATATTTCCATGTTTATACAGATAGCGGTGTAGATATTTCCATGTTTACATAGATGGTGGTGTAGATATTTCCGTGTTTATATACATGGCGGAGTAGATACTTCCATCTTTATGGAGATGGCAGTGCAGATATTTCCATGTTTATACAGATAGCGGTGTAGATATTTCCATGTTTATACAGATCGTGGTGTAGATATTTCCATGTTTATACAGATCGCGGTGTAGATATTTCCATGTTTATACAGATAGCGGTGTAGAGATTTCCATGTTTATAGAGATAGCGCTGTAGATATTTCCATGTTTATACAGATGGCGGTGCAGATATTTCCATGTTTATACAGATGGCGGTGTAGATATTTCCATGTTTATAGAGATAGAAGTGTAGATATTTTCATGTTTATACATATTGCGGTGGAGATTTGTCCATGTTTATACAGATAGCAATGGAGATATTTCCACGTTAAAACACATAGCGGTGTAGATATTTCCATGTTTATACAGATAGCGTTGTAGATATTTCCATGTTTATACAGATGGCTGTGCCGATATTTCCATGTTTATACAGAGTTCTCTGTAGATATTTCCATGTTTATATAGATGACAGTGCAGATTTTTCCATGTTTATACAGATGGCTGTGTAGATATTTCCATGTTTATACAGATGGCTGTGTAGATATTTCCATGTTAATACAGATGGTGGTGTAGATATTTCAAAGTTTATAGAGATAGCGGTGTAGATATTTCCATGTTTATTGAGATAGCTGTGTAAATATTTAAATATTTATACAGATAGTGGTGTAGATATTTCCATGTTTTTACAGATAGCGGTGTAGATATTTCCATCTTTATTTAGAGATTGCTGTACATATTTCCATGTTTATACAGATCACTTTGTAGATATTTCCATGTTTATACATATAACGTTGTAGATATTTCCATCTTTATACAAACTGTGGCGTAGATATTTCCATGTTCCTACACATGACTGTGTAGTTATTTCCATGTGTATACAGATGGCGTTGTAGATATTTCCATGTTTATACAGATGGTGCTGTAGATATTTCCATCTTTATAGAGATGACTGTATAGGTATTTCCATGTTTTTACAGATGGCAGTGCAGATATTTCCATGTTTATAGAGATAGCAGTGTAGATATTTCCATGTTTGTACAGATGGCGGTGTTGATATTTCCATCTATACACAGATGGCCGTGTAGATATTTCCATGTTTATACAGATGGCGGCGTAGATATTTCCATGGAGATGCAGATGGCAGTGTAGTTATTTCCATGTTTGTACAGATAGCGGTGTAGATATTTCCATGTTTACACAGATGGTGGTGTAGATATTTCCTTGTTTATACACATGGCGGAGTAGATACTTCCATCTTTATGGAGATGGCAGTGTAGATATTTTCATGTTTATAGAGATGGCAGTGTAGATATTTCCATATTTATAGAGATAGCGGAGTAGATATTTACATCTTTCTACAGATGGCAGTGTAGATATTTCCATGTTTATACAGATGGCGGTGTAGATATTTCCATATTTATACAGATGTCTGTGTAGATATTTCCAAGCGAATACAGATGGTATTGTAGCTATTTCCATGTTTATACAGATGGTGGTGTAGACATTTCCATGTTTATTCAGATGACTGTCTAGATATTTAAATGTTTTTACAGATGGCATTGTAGATATTTCAATGTTTATAGAGATGGCGGTGTAGATATTTCCATGTTTATAGAGATAACGGTGGAGATATTTCCATGTTTATACAGACAGCATTGGAGGTATTTCCATGTTTATACACAAAGCGGTGTACATATTTCCATGTTTATAGAGACAGCGGTGTAGGTATTTCCATCTTTATACAGATAGCGGTGCAGATATTTCCATGTTTACACAGATGCCTGTGCAGATATTTCCAAATTGATACAGAGGGCTGTGTAGATATTTCTATGTTTATACAGATGGCAGTGTAGATATTTCCATGTTCCTACACATGACTGTGTAGGTATTTCCATGATTATACAGATGGCTTTGTAGATATTTCCATGTTTATAGAGATATCGGTGCAGATATTTAAATGTTTATACAGATAGCGGTGTATATATTTCCATGTTTATACAGATCGTGGTGTAGATATTTCCACGTTTATACAGATACCAGTGTATATATTTCCATGTTTATACAGACGGCGGTGTAGATATTTCCATGTTTATACAGACCGCGGTGTAGATATTTCCATGTTTCTACAGATGGATGTGTTGATGTTTCCATCTATACACAGATTGCCGTGTAGGTATTTCCATGTGTATACAGATGGCATTGTAGATATTTCCATGTTTGTACAGATGATGGTGTAGATATTTCCATGTTTACACAGATGACTGTATAGGTATTTCCATGTTTATACAAATGGCGGTGTAGATGTTTCCATGTTTATATAGATAGCGGTGTAGATATTACCATATTTATACAGATAACGGTGTCGAAATTTCCATGTTTATACAGATAGCGGTGTAAATATTTCCATGTTTACACAGATCACGGTGTAGATATTTCCATGTTTATAGAGATAGCGGTGTATATATTTCCATGTTTATACAGATGGCGGTGTAGATATTTCCATGTTTATACAGACCGCGGTGTAGATATTTCCATGTTTATACAGATAGCGATGCAGATATTTCCATGTTTGTACAGATGGCGGTGTTGATATTTCCATCTATACACAGATGACCGTGTAGATATTCCCATGTATATAGAGATGGAAGCGCAGATATTTCTATGGATATGTAGATGGCGGTGTAGATATTTCCATGTGTATACAGATAGCGGTGTTGTTATTTCCATGTTTATATAGAGAGCGGTGTAGATATTTCAATGTATGTACACATGGCTGTGTAGATATTTCCATGTTTATACAGATGGCGGTGTAGATATTTCCATGTTTATACAGATAATTTTGTAAGTATTTCCACGTTTATACAGATGGCGGTGTAAATATTTCGATGTTTATAGAGATTGCAGTGGAGATATTTCCATGTATATACAGACGGCTGTGTAGATATTTCCATGTTTATACAGATGTCTGTGTAGATATTTCCATGCTCAAACAGACGACTTTGTAGGTATTTCCATGTTTATACAGATTGCGGTGTAGATATTTCCATGTTTATAGAGATAGCTGTGTAGATATTTCCATGTTTGTACAGATAGCTGTGTACATATTTCCAGGTTTATACAGATGGCGGTGTAGATATTTCCATGTTTATACAGACCGCGGTGTAGATATTTCCATGTTTATACAGATAGCGGTGCAGATATTTCCATGTTTGTACAGATGGCGGTGTTGATATTTCCATCTATACACAGATGACCGTGTAGATATTCCCATGTATATAGAGATGGAAGCGCAGATATTTCTATGGATATGTAGATGGCGGTGTAGATATTTCCATGTGTATACAGATAGCGGTGTTGTTATTTCCATGTTTATATAGAGAGCGGTGTAGATATTTCAATGTATGTACACATGGCAGTGTAGATATTTCCATGTTTATACAGTTGGCGGTGTAGATATTTCCATGTTTATATAGATAGCCGTGTAGATGTTTCCATGTATATACCCATGGCTGTGTAGATATTTCCATGTTTATACAGATAACTTTGTAATTATTTCCATGTTTATACAGATGGTGGTGTGGATATTTCGATGTTTATAGAGATAGCAGTGGAGATATTTCCATGTTTATACAGATAGCGGTGTAGATATTTCCATGTTTATACTGATCACGGTGTAGATATTTCCATGTTTATAGAGATGGCGGTGTAGATATTTCCATATTCATGGAGATAGCGGTGTTGATTTTTCCATGTTTTTAGAGATAGCTGTGTGGATATTTCCATGTTTATACAGATAGCGGTGCAGATATTTCCATGTTTATACAGATACCTATGCAGATATTTCCATATTTATAGAGAGAGCTCTGTAGATATTTCCATGTTTATACAGATGGCAGTGTAGATATTTCCATGTTCCTACACAAGACTGTGTAGGCATTTCCATGTTTATACAGATGGCTTTGTAGATATTTCCATCTTTATAGAGATAGCGGTGCAGATATTTCCATGTTTATGCAGATAGCGGTGTAAATATTTCCATGTTTATACAGATCGTGGTGTAGATATTTCCATGTTTATACAGATACCTGTGTAGAAATTTCCATGTTTATACAGACCGCAGTGTAGATATTTCCATGTTTATACAGATAGCGGTATAGATATTTCCATGCTTGTACAGATGGCGGTGTTGATGTTTCCATCTATACACAGATTGCCGTGTAGGTATTTCCATGTGTATACAGATGGCATTGTAGATATTTCCATGTTTATAGAGATAGCAGTATAGACATTTCCATGTTTATACAGATGGCGGTGTAGATATTTCCATGTTTATACAGATAACGGTGTAGATATTTCCATGTTTATACAGATAGTCGTGTAAATATTTCCATGTTTATACAGATCACGGTGTAGATATTTCCATGTTTATAGAGATAGCGGTGTAGATATTTACATGTTTATGAAGATAGCGGTTTAGGTATTTCCATGTTTATACAGACCGAGGTGTAAATATCTCCATGTTTATACAGATAGCGTTGCAGATATTTCCATGTTTGTACAGATGGCGGTCTTGATATTTCCTTCTGTACACAGATGACCGTGTAGATATTTCCATGTTTATACTGATGGTGGCGCGGATATTTCTATGGATATGTAGATGGCAGTGTAAATATTTCCATGTTTATACAGAAAGCGGTGTAGTTATTTCCATGTTTATACAGATAGCGGTGTAGATATTTCCATGTATATACAGATGGCTGTGTAGATATTTCCATGTTTATATAGTTGGCTGTGTAGATATTTCCATCTTTATACAGATGACTTTATAGCTATTTCCATGTTTATACAGATGGCGGTGTAGATATTTCCATATTTATACAGATTGCGGTGTAGATATTTCCACGTTTATACAGATCGATTTGTAGATATTTCCATGTTTATGCACATCGTGGTGTAGTTATTTCCACGTTTATACAGATAGCGGTGTAGGTATTTCCAGGTTTTTACAGATATTGGTGAAGATACTTCCATGTTTACACAGATTGCGGTGTAGATATTTCGATCTTTCTACAGATGGCATTGTAGATATTTCCATGTTTATACAGATGGCGGTGTAGATATTTCCATGTTTATATAGATGGTGGTGTTGATATTACCATGTTTATGCAGATAGCGGTATAGATATTTCCATGTTTATACAGATCGTGGTGAAGATATTTCCACGTTTATACAGATCGTGGTGTAGATATTTCCATATTTATACAGATCGCATTGTAGATATTTCCATGTTTATACAGATAACGTTGTAGATATTTCCATCTTTATACATACGGTGGTGGAGATATTTCCATGTTCCTACACATGACTGTGTAGTTATTTCCATGTTTATACAGATGGCGGTGTAGATATTTCCATGTTTATACAGATGACTTTGTAGATATTTCCATGTTTATACAGATGGCGGTGTAGATATTTCCATGTTTATAGAGATAGCTGTGTAGGTATTTCCATGTTTATACAGATAGCGGTGTAGATATTTCCATGTTTATACAGATCGCTGTGTAGATATTTCCATGTTTATACAGATCGCGGTGTAGATATTTCCATGTTTATACAGATGGCAGTGTAGATATTGCCACGTTTATACAGATGGCAGTGTAGATATTTCCATGTTTATACAGAGAGCGGTGCAGATATGTCCATGTTTGTACAGATGGCGGTGTTGATATTTCCATCTATACACAGATGACCGTGTAGATATTTCCATGTTTATACAGATGGTGGTGCAGATATTTCCATGGATATGTAGATGGCGGTGTAGATATTTCCATGTTTATACAGATAGCGGTGTAGTTATTTCCATGTTTATATAGATAGCGGTGTAGATATTTCCATGTATATACACATGGCTGTGTAGGTATTTCCATGATTATACAGATGGCGGTTTAGATATTTCCATGTTTATACCGATAACTTTTTAAGTATTTCCATGTTTATACAGATGGCGGTGTAGATATTTCGATGTTTATAGAGATAGCAGTGGAGATATTTCCATGTCTGTAGAGATAGCGGTGTAGATATTTCTACGTTTATACTGATCGCAGCGTAGATATTTCCATGTTAATAGAGATGGCGGTGTAGATATTTCCATGTTTATAGAGATAGCGGTGTGGATATTTCCATGTTTATACAGATAGGGGTGTAGATATTTCCATGTTTATAGAGATGGCGGTATAGATATTTCCGTGTTTATACATATCACGGTGTAGATATTTCCATGTTTATACAGATCGCGGTGTAGATATTTCCATGTTTATACAGATAGCGGTGTAGGTATTTCCAGGTTTTTACAGATATTGGTGAAGATACTTCCATGTTTACACAGATTGCGGTGTAGATATTTCCATCTTTCTACAGATGGCATTGTAGATATTTCCATGTTTATACAGATGGCGGTGTAGATATTTCCATGTTTTTATAGATGGTGGTGTTGATATTACCATGTTCATGCAGATAGCGGTATAGATATTTCCATGTTTATACAGATAGCGGTGTAGATATTTCCATGTTTAAAAGAGATAGTGGTGTAGATATTTCCATGTTTATACAGATGACAGTGTAGATATTTCCATGTTTATATAGATGGCGGTGTAGATATTTCCGTGTTTATGAAGGTGGCAGTGTAGATATTTCCATGTTTATAGAGATAGCGGTGTAGATATTTCCAAGTTTGCAGAGATACCGGTGTAGATATTTCCATCTTTGCGCAGAGTGTGGTGCAGATATTGCAATCTTTACACAGATAGCGGTGTAGATATTTCCAAGTTTACACAGATAGCTGTGAAGATATTTCCATGTTTACACAGATAGCATTTTAGATATTTCCATATTTCTACAGATAGCGGTGTAGATATTTACATGTTGATACAGATAGCGGTGTAGATATTTCCAGGTTTATACAGATAGCGGTGTAGATATTTCCACGTTTTACAGATAGCGTTGTAGATATTTCCATCTTTATACACACAGCGGTGTAGATATTTCCATGTTTATACAGATGGCGAAGTAGATATTTCCATGTTAATACAGATGGCGGTGTAGATATTTCCTTGTTTATACAGATAGTGGTGTAGATAATTCCATGTTTATACAGATAGCGGTGGAGATATTTCCATGTTTATACAGATAGCGGTGTAGACATTTCCATGTTTATAGAGATAGTGGTGTAGATATTTCCATGTTTATAAAGATAGCGGTGTAGATATTTCCATGTTTATACACACAGCCGTGTAGGTATGGCCATGTTGATACAGATGGCGGTGTAGATACTTCCTTGTTTATACAGATAGCGGTGTAGATATTTCCATGTTTATACAGACAGCCGTGAAGATATTGCCATGTTTTCAGAGATGGCGGTGTAGATATTTCCATCTTTCCACAGATAGCTCTGTAGATATTTCCAAATTTACACAGATAGCTGTGTAGATATTTCCATGCTTACACAGATAGCCTTGTAGATATTTCCATCTTTATACAGATAGCGGTGAAGATATTTCCATGTTTATACATACAGCGGTGTAGATATTTCCATGTTTAAAGAAATGACGGTGTAGGAATTTCCATGTTTATAGAGATAGTGGTGTAGATATTTCCATGTATATACAGATAGAGATGAAGATATTTCCATGTTTATACAGATAGCGGTGTTGATATTTCCATGTTTACACAGATAGCGGTGTGGATATTTCCATGTTTATACAGCTCACGGTGTAGATATTTCCAACTTTATTCAGATGGCATTGTAGATATTTCCATGTTTATACAGAGAGTGGTTTAGATATTTCTGTGTTTATACAGATGGCGGTGTAGATAGTTCCATGTTTCTGGAGATGACGGTGTAGATATTTCCATGTTTATAAAGATAGCGGTGTAGATATTTCCATGTTAATAGACATAGCAGTTTAGACATTTCCATATTTATAGAGATAGCCCTGTAGATATTTCCATACTTATACAGATTGCGGTGTAGGTATTTCCATGTTTATAGAGATAGTGGCATAGATATTTCAATGTTTATACAGATGACTGTGCAGGTATTTCCATGTGTATGCAGATGGCATTGTAGATATTTCCATGTTTATAGAGAGCGGTGTAGATATTTCCATGTTTATACAGATGGCTGTGTAGATATTTCCATGTGTATACAGATGGCAGTGCAGATATTTCCATGATTATAAAGATGGTGGTGTAGATATTTTCATGTTTATACAGATGACTGTGTAGATATTAGCATGTTTATACACAAGGCGGTGTAGTTACTTCCATGTTTATGCAGATGGCGGAGTAGATATTTCCAAGTTTATAGAACGGCGGTGTAGATATTTCCGTGTTTATAGAGATAGCGGTGTAGATATTTCCATGTTCATAGAGATTGCGGTTTAGGTATTTCCATGTTTATAGTGATAACGGTGTAGATATTTCCATGTTTATACAGATAGTTGGGTAGTTATTTCCATGTTTATACAGATAGCGATGTAGATATTTCCATACTTATACAGATAGCGGTGTAGATATTTCCATGTTTTTTAGAGATAGTGGCGTAGATATTTCAATGATTATACAGATGACTGTGTAGGTATTTCCATGTGTATGCAGATGGCAGTGTAGATATTTCCCTGTTTATAAAGATGGTGGTGTAGATATTTCCATGTTTATACAGATGACTGCGTAGATATTTGCATGATTTTACAGATGGCGGTGTAGATATTTCCATGTTTATAGAGATAGCGGTGTTGATATTTCCATGTTTATACAGATAGCGGTGTAGATATTTCCATGTTTATAAGAGATAGCGGTGTAGATATTTCCATATTTATACAGATGGCGGTGTAGATATTTCCATGTTTATACAGATGGCGGTGTAGATATTTCCGTGTTTATACAGGTGGCAGTGTAGATATTTCCATGTTTATAGGGATAGCGGTGTAGATATTTCCATGTTTACAGAGATACCGGGGTAGATATTTCCATCTTTGCGCAGATTGCGGTGTAGATATTGCCATCTTTACACAGATAGCGGTGTAGATATTTCCAAGTTTACACAGATAGCAGTGTAGATATTTCCATGTTTACACAAATAGCATTGTAGGTATTTCCATGTTTCTACAGATAGCGATGTAGATATTTCCTTGTTGATACAGATAACGGTGTAGATATTTCCAGGTTTATACAGATAGCAGTGGAGATAATTCCAAGGTTATAAAGATAGCGATGTAGATATTTCCAAATTATACAGATAGCGTTGAAGATATTTCCACGTTTATACAGATAGCGGAGTAGATATTTCCACGTTTATACAGATAGCGGTGTAGATATTTCCATGTTCATAGAGATTACGTTTTAAGTATTTCCATGTTTATAGTGATAACGGTGTAGATATTTCCATGTTTATACAGATAGTGGGGTAAATATTTCCATGTTTATACAGATAGCGATGTAGATATTTCCATACTTATACAGATAGCGGTGTAGATATTTCCATGTTTATAGAGATAGTGGGTAGATATTTCAGTGTTTATACAGACGACTGTGTAGGTATTTCCATGTGTATGCAGATGGCAGTGTAGATATTTCCCTGTTTATAAAGATGGTGGTGTAGATAATTCCATGTTTATACAGAGGACTGTGTAGATATTTGCATAATTTTACAGATGGCGGTGTAGATATTTCCATGTTTATAGAGATAGCAGTGTAGATATTTCCATGTTTCTACAGATAGCGGTGTAGATATTTCCATGTTTATAAGAGATAGCGGTGTAGATATTTCCATATTTATACAGATAGCGGTGTAGATATTTTCATGTTTATACAGATAGCTGTGTAGATATTTCAATGTTTACACAGATAGCATTGTAGATATTTCCATGTTTATACAGACAGCGGTGAAGATATTTCCATGTTTATACAGGAAGAGGTGTAGATATTTCCATGTTTATACAGATAGCGGTGGAGATATTTCCAAGTTAATACAGATCGTGGTGTAGATATTTCCATGTTTATACAGATAGCGGTGTAGATATTTCCATGTTTATACAGATAGCGGTGCAGTTATTTCCATGTTTATGCAGATAGCGGTGTAGATATTTCCATGTTTTTACGGATAGCGGTGTGGCTGTTTCCATGTTTATACTGATAGCGGTGTAGATATTTCCATGTTTATAGAGATGTCTGTGTAGATATTTCCTTGTTTATACAGATAGCGGAGTAGATATTTCCATATTTATACAGATGGCGGGGCAGATAGTTCCATGTTTATGGAGATGGCGGTGTAGATATTTTCATGTTTATAGAGTTGGCGGTGTAGATATTTCCATGTTTATAAAGATAGCGGTGTAGGTATTTCCATGTTTTAAGAGATATTTGTGTCGGTATTTCCACGCTTATACAGATGGCTGTGTAGATATTTCCATGTGTATACAGATGGCAGAGTTGACATTTCCATGTTTATACAGATGGATGTGTAGATATTTCCATGTTTATACAGACGACTGTGTAGATACTTCCATGTATTTACACATGACGGTGTAGCTATTTCCATGTTTATACAGATAGCGTTGTAGATATTTCTAAGTTTATACAGATAGCAGTGTAGATATTTCCATGTTTATACACATAGCGGTGTAGGAATTTCCATGTTTATGCAGGTAACGATGTACATATTTCCATGTTTATACAGATAGCGGTGTAGACATTTCCATGTTTACAGAGATAGCGGTGTAGATATTTCCATGTTTATACAGATAGCGGTGTTGGTATTTCCATGTTTATACAGAAAGCGTTGTAGGTATTTCCATGTTTATAGAGATGGCGGTGTAGATAGTTCCATGTTTATGGAGATGGCCGTGTAGATATTTTCATGTTTATGGAGATGTCGGTGTAGATATTTCCATGTTTATACAGACTGCAGTGTATATATTTCCATGTTTATAGAGATATCGGTGTAGGTATTTCCATGTTTATACAGATAGCGGTGTAGATATTTCCATGTTTATACAGTTGGCTGTGTAGATATTTCCATGGGTATACAGATGGCTGTGTAGATATTTGCATGTTTATAGAGACGGTGGTGTAGATGTATCCATGTTTATTCAGATGACTGTGTAGATATTTTCGTGTTTGTACAGATGGCGGTGTAGATATTTCCATGTTTATAGAGATAACGTTGTAGATATTTCCATGTTTATACAGATTGCGGTGTAGATATTTCCATGTTTATAGTGATAGCCGTGTAGATATTTCCATATTTATAGAGATAGTGGTGTAGATATTTCCATGTTTTTACTGATGGCGGTGTAGATATTTCCATGTTTATACAGATGGCGATGTATATATTTCTATGTTTATACAGATAGTGGTGTAGATATTTGCATGTTTCTACAGATAGCGGTGTAGATATTTCCATGTTTACAGAAATAGCGGTGAAGATATTTCCAACATTCCGCAGATTGCGGTGTAGATACTTCCCTCTTTACACAGATAGCTTTGCAGATATTTCCAAGTTTACACACATAGCTGTGTAGATATTTCCATGTTTACACAGATAGCGTTGTAGATATTTCCATGTTTATACAGATAGTGGTGTAGATATTTCCATGTTTATACAGGAAGCGGTGTAGATATTGCCATGTTTATACTGATAGCGGTGGAGATATTTCCAAGTTAATACAGATCGTGCTGTAGATATTTCCATGTTTATACAGATGGCTGTGTAGATATATGCATGTTTTTACAGATGGCAGTGTAGATATTTCCAAGTTTATACAGATAGTGGTGTAAATATTTCCATATTTATTCAGATGATCCAGTAGGTGTTTCCATGTTTATACAAATGGCGGTGTAGATATTTCCATGTTTATAAAAATAGCCATGTAGATATTTCAATGTTTATACAGATAGCGGTGTAAACATTTCCATGTTAATAGAGATAGCGGTGTAGATATTTCCATATTTATACAGATGGGGTGTAGATATTCCCATGTTTATACAAATAGCGCTGTAGATATTTCCATGTTTATACAGATAGCGGTGTAGATACTTCCATGTTTATACCAATAGCTGTGTAGATATTTCCATGTTTATACTGTTAGCGGTGTAGATATTTCCATGTTTACAGAGATAGCGGTGTAGATATTTCCATATTTGCACAGATTGCGGTGTAGATATTTCCATGTTTATACAGATAGCGGTGTGGCTATTTCCATGTTTATACAGATAGCAGTGTAGGTATTTCCATGTTTATACAGATGGCTGTGAAGATATTTACAGGTTTTTACAGATGACAGTGTAGATATTTCCATTTTTATACAGATTGTGGTGTAAATATTTCCATGTTTATGCAGTTATCGGTGTAGATATACCCATGTTTATACAGATAGCGGTGTAGATATTTCCATTTTTATACAGATAGCGGTATAGATATTTCCATGTTTATACAGATGGCTGTGTAGATATTTCCAAGTGTATGCAGATGGCAGTGTAGATATTTTGACGTTTATACAGATAGTGGTGTGGCTATTTCCATGTATATACAGATAGTGTTGAAGATATTTCCATGTTTATAGAGATGGCTCTCTAGATATTTCCATGTTTATAGAGATGTCTGTGTGGATATTTCCATGTTTATACAGATGGCAGTGTAGACATTTCCAGGTTTATACAGATAGTTGTGTAGATATTTCCATGTTTATACAGACGACCTTGAAGGTATTTCCCTGTTTAAACAGATGGCGGTGTAGATATTTCCATGTTTATAGAAGTAGCCATGTAGATATTTCCATGTTGATACAGATAGCGGTGTGGACATTTCCATGTTTATAGAGATGGCAGTGTAGATATTTCCATATTTATACAGTTGGCAGTGTAGATATTTCCATGTTTCTACAGATCGTGGTGTAGATATTTCCATGTTTGTACAGATGACCATGTTGGTGCTTCCATGTTTATACAGATGGCGGGGTAGATATTTCCATGTTTATGCAGATCGTGGTGTAGATATTTCCATGTTTATAGAGATGGCCGTGCAGATATTCCAATGTTTACAGAGATTGCGGTGTAGATAATTACATGTTTACAGAGATGGCGGTGTAGTTATTTCCATGTTTATAGAGATAGTGGTGTAGATATTTCCATGTTTATACAGATAGAATTGTAGCTATTTCCATGTTTATACAGATAATGCTGTTGATATTTCCACGTTTATACAGATACCGTTGTAGATATTTCCATGTTTATACAGTTCGCTGTGCAGATATATCCATGTTTATTCTGATGGCTGTGTAGATATTTCCATGTGTATACACATGACCCTTTAGATATTTCCATGTTTATAGAGATGGTGGTGTAGACATTTCCATGCATATACAGATGACTGTGTAGATATTTACATGTTTATACAGATGGCGGTGTAGATATTTCCTTGATTATGTAGATAGGGGTGTAGATAATTCCATGTTTATACAGATACCGGTGCAGATATTTCCATGTTCATAGAGATAGCAGTGTAGATATTTCCATCTTTGCAGAGTTTGCTGTGTAGATATTTACATCTTTACACAGATAGCGGCATAGATATTTCCATGTTTACACAGATAGTAGTGTAGATATTCCCATGTTTACAGAGATAGCGTAGTAGATTTTTCCATGTTTATACAGATGACTATGTAGATATTTTCATGTTTTTACAGATGGCGGTGTAGATATCTCCATGTTTATACAGATAGCGGTGTGACTATTTCCATGATTCTACAGAAAGCAGTGTAGATATTTCCATGTTTATACAGTTAATGGTGTAGATATTTCCATGTTTATAGAGATGACTGTGTAGGTATTTCCATGTTTATATAGATGGCTGTGCAGTTATTTCCATGTTTATGGAGATAGCTCTGTAGCTATTTCCATGTTTACACAGATAGCGGTGGAGATATTTCCATGTTTATACAGACAGCGATGAAGTTATTTCCATGTTTATACAGACAGCGTTGTTGATATTTCCATGTTTATACAGATAGAGGTGTAGATATTTCCATGTTTATACAGATAGCCTTGTAGATATTTCCATGTTTATAGAGAGAGCGGTGGAGATACTTCCATGTTTATACAGATAGCGGTGTAAATATTTCCATGTTTCCACAGATGGCGATGTGGATATTTCCAAGTTTATACAGATAGCGGTGCAGATATTTCCATGTTTATACAGATAGCGGTGTAGATATTTCCACGTTTATACAAATGGCTGTGTAGATATTTCCATGTGTATACAAATGGCAGTGTAGATATTTCCATCTTTATACAGATGGCGTTGTAGATATTTCCATGTTTATACAGATGGAGGTGTAGATATTTCCATGTTTATACAGATGAGTGTGTAGATATTTCCATGTTTTTACTGATGGCAGTGTAGATATTTCCATGTTTATACAGATAGCGGTGTGGCTATTTCCATGTTTATACAGATAGCGGTGAAGATATTTCTATGTTTATAGAGATGGCTGTGTAGATATTTTCATGTTTATACAGATGGCTGGGTATATATTTCCATGTTTATAGACATGGCAGTGTAGATATTTTCAAGTTTATACAGATGGTGGAGTAGATATTTTCATGTTTATACAGATGACCATGTAGGTGTTTCCATGTTCATACAGATGGTGGTGTAGATATTTCTATATTTATAGAGACAGCCATGTAGATATTTCCATGATTATACAGATAGCGGTGTAGACATTTCCATGTTTATAGAGACAGCTGTGTAGATATTTCCATATTTTTACAGATGGCGGTGTAGGTATATCCATCTTTACACAGATAGCGGTGTACATATTTTCATGTTTACACAGATAGCTGTGTAGATATTTCCATATTTACACAGATTGTTTTATAGATATTTCCATGTTTAGAGAGATAGCGGTGTAGATATTTCCATGATTATAAAGATAGCGGTGTAGATATTTCCATGTTTATAGAGATAGCGGTGGAGATACTTCCATGTTTATACAGATAGCGGTGGAGATATTTCCATGTTTATACATATAGCGATGTAGATATTTCCAAGTTTATACAGACAGCGGAGGAGATATTTCCATGTTTATACAGATGGCAGTGTAGACATTTCCAAGTTTATACAGATAGCGGTGTAGATATTTCAATGTTTCTACAGATAGTGGTGTAGATATTTCCATGTGTATACAGATGGCAGTGTAGTTATATCCGTGTTTATACAGATGGAGGTGTAGATATTTCCATGTTTATAGAGATGACTGTATAGCTATTTCCATGTTTTTACAGATGGCGGTGTAGATATTTCCAAGTTTATACAGATAGCGGAGTGGCTATTTCATATTTATACAGATAGCAGTGTAAATATTTAAATGTTTATAAAGTTGGCTGTGTAGATATTTCCATGTTTATACAGATGGCTGTGTAGATATTTCCATGTTTATACTGATAGTGGTGTAGATATTTCCATGTTTATATAGATGACCGTGTAGGTATTTCCATGTTTATATAGATGGCGGTGTAGATATTTCCATGTTTATAGAGATAGCCATGTAGATATTTACATGTTTATACAGATAGCGGTGTAGACATTTCCATGTTTATAGAGATAGCAGTATAGGTATTTCCATATTTATGCAGCTAGCGGTGTAGATATTTCCATGTTTATACAGATAGCGGTGTAGTTATTTCTGTGTTTATACAGATAGCGGTGTAGACATTTCCATGTTTATACAGATCGTGATGTAGCTATTTCCAAGTTTATACAGATAGCGGTGTAGATATTTCCATGTTTATACAGATGGCGGTGTTGATATATTCATATTTGCACTGATTACGGTGTAGATATTTCCATCTTTACACAGATAGCGGTGCACATATTTTCATGTTTACTCAGATAGCTGTGTAGATATTTCCGTGTTTACACAGAATGCGGTGTAGATATTTGTATGTTTATAAAGATATCGGTGTAGATATTTCCATGATTATAGAGATAGCGGTGGAGATATTTCCTTGCTTATACTGATAGCGATGTAGTTATTTCCATGTTTATACAGATAGCGATGTAGATATTTCCATGTTGATACAGATAGCGGTGTAGATATTTCCATGTTTATACAGATAGCGGTGTAGATATTTCCACGTTTAAAGAGATAGCGGTGGAGATATTTCCATGTTTATACAGATAGCGGTGGAGATATTTCCATGTTTATACAGATGGCCTTGTAGATTTTTCCAAGTTTATACAGATAGCGGTGTAGATATTTCTATGTTTATACTGATAGCGGTGTAGGTATTTCCATGTTTATAACGATTGCGGTGTAGGTACTTCCATGTTTATAGAATTAGCGTTGTAGTTATTTCCATGATTATTCAAATGGCTGTGTAGATATGTCCATGTTTATGCAGATGTCAGTGTAGATATTTCCATGTTTATACAGATGGAGGTGTAGATATTTCCATGTTTATACAGACGACTGTGTAGATATTTCCATGTTTTCACAGTTGGCGATGTAGATATTTCCATGTTTATACAGAAAGCAGTTTATATGTTACCATGTTTACACAGATTGCGGTGTGGATATGTCCAACTTTACACAGATAGAGGTGTAGATACTTGCACCTTTGCACAGATTGCGGTGTAGATATTTCCATCTTTACACAGATAGCGCTGCAGATATTTCCATGTTTACACAGATGGCGCTGCAGATGTTTCCATGTTTAAACAGATAGCGTTGTAGATATTTGCATGTTTACAGATAGCGGTGTCGATATTTCCATGTTTATACAGATAGCGGTGTAGAAGTTTCCATCTTTAAACAGATAGCTGTGTAGATATTTCCATGTTTATACAGATAGCGGTGTAGATATTTCCAAGTTTATACAGATAGCGGTGTAGTTGTTTCCATGTTTATACAGATGGCTGTGTAGATATTTTCATGTTTATACAGATGGAAATGTAGATATTTCCAGGTTTATACAGATAGTAGTGTAGATATTTCCATGTTTATATAGATGACTGTGTTGGTATTTCCATGTTTATACAGATGGCGGTGTAGATATTTCCATGTTTATAGAGATAGCCCTGTAGATATTTCCATGTTTATACAGATAGCGGTGTAGATATTTCCATGTATATACAGATCGTGGTGTAGATATTTCCATGCTTACACAGATAGCGGTGTAGATATTTCCATGTTTATACAGAGAGCGGTGTAGATATTTCCATGTTTACAGAGATAGCGGTGTAGATATTTCCATATTTGCAAAGACTGCTGTGTAGATATATCCATCTTTACACAGATAGCGTTGTACATTTTTCCAACTTTACACAGATAGCTGTGTAGACATTTCCATGTTTACACAGTCAGTGTTGTAGATATTTCCATGTTCATACAGATAGCGGTGTAGATATTTCCATGTTGATACACATAGCGGTGTAGATATTTCCATGTTTATACAGACAGCGGTGTCGATACTTCCAAGTATATACAGACAGCCTTGTAGATATTTTCATGTTTATACTGATAGCAGTGGAGACATTTCCATGTTTACACAGATGGCGTTGTAGATATTTCCAGGTTTATACAGATAGTGGTGTAGATATTTCCATGTTTATACAGATAGCGGTGATGGTATTTCCATGTTTATACAGATTGCGGTGGAGGTATTTCCATGTTTATAGAGATAGTGGTGTGGATATTTCCAGGTTTCTACAGATGGCTTTGTAGATATTTCCATGGGTATAGAGATGACACTGTAGATATTTCCATGTTTATACATATGGAGGTGTAGATATTTCCATCTTTATACAGATGACTGTGTAGATATTTCCATGTTTTTACAGATGGTGGTGTAGGTATTTCCATGCTTATACAGATAGCGGTGGGGCTATTTCCATGTTTATACAGATAGCAGTGTAGATATTTCCATGTTTACAGAGATGGCTGTGTAGATATTTCGTGTTTATACAGATGGCACTATAGATATTTCCTTCTTTATACAGATAGTGGTGTAGATATTTCCATGTTTATACAGATGAAGGTGTAGCTACTTCCATGTTTATACAGATGGCAGTGTAGATATTTCCACGTTTATAGAGATAGCGGGGTAGATATTTCCATGTTTATACAGATGGCAGTGTAGATATTTCCATGTTTATAGAGATAGCTGTGTAGATATTTCCAAGTTTATACAGATAGCGGTGTAGTTATTTTCATGTTTATACAGATGGCTGTGTAGATATTTTCATGTTTATATAGATGGAAGTGTAGATATTTCCATGTTTATACAGATAGTAGTGTAGATATTTCCATGTTTATATAGATGACTGTGTAGGTATTTCCATGTTTATAGAGATAGCCCTGTAGATATTTCCATGTTTACACAGATAGCGGTGTAGATATTTCCATGTATATACAGATCGTGGTGTAGATATTTCCATGTTTACACAGATAGCGGTGTAGATATTTCCATGATTATACAGATAGCGGTGTAGATATTTCCATGTTTACTGAGATAGCGGTGTAGATATTTCCATATTTTCAAAGACTGCTGTGTAGATATATCCTACTTCACACAGATAGCGTTGTACATATTTCCAACTTTACACAGATAGCTGTGTAGATATTTCCATGTTTTCACAGAAAGAGTTGTACATATTTCCATGTTTATACAGATAGCGGTTTAGATATTTCCATGTTTATACAGATAGCGCTGTAGATATTTCCATGTTTATACAGACAGCGATGGAGATATTTCCATGTTTATACAGACAGCCGTGTAGATATTTTCATGTTTATACAGATAGCAGTGGAGATATTTCCAAGTTTATACAGATAGCGGTTCAGATATTTCCACGTTTATACAGATGGCTGTGTAACTATTTCCATGTGTATACAGATGACAGTGTAGATATTTCCATGTTTATACAGAGGGAGGTGTAGGTATTTCCATGTTTATAGAGATGAGTGTGTAGATATTTCCATGTTTTTACAGATGGAGGTGTAGATATTTCCATGTTTATACAGATAGCAGTGTAGATATTACCCTATTTACACAGATAGCGGTGTAGATATTTCCATGTTTACAGAGATAGCGGTGTAGATATTTCCATATTTGCACAAATTGTGGTGTAGATATTTTCGTCTTTACACAGATAGCGGTGTACATATTTCCTTGTTTACACAGATAGCTGTGTAGATATTTCCATCTTTACACAGAGAGTGTTGTAGGTATTTCCATGTTTATACAGATAGCGGTGGAGATATTTCCATGTTTACAAAGATAGCTGTGTAGATATTTCCATGTTCATAGAGATAGCCGTGTAGATATTTCCATGTTTATAGAGATATTGTTGTTGATATTTCCATGTTTATGCCGATAGCCGTGTAAATATTTCCATGTTTATAAAGAAAGTGGTGTAGATATTTCCATGTTTATACAGATTGCGGTGTACGTATTTCCATGTTTATAGAGATAGCTGTGTAGATATTTCCATGTTTATACAGATGGCTGTGTAGATATTTCCATGTGTATACAGATGGCAGTGTAGATATTTCCATGTTTATACAGATGGAGGTGTAGATATTTCCTTGTTTATACAGATGACTATGTAGATATTTCCATGTTTTTACGGATGGCATTGTAGATATTTCCATGTTTATACAGATAGCGGTGTGGCTATCCCCATGTTTATACAGATAGCGGTGAAGATATTTCCATGCCTATAGAGATGGCTGTGTAGATACTTCCATGTTTATACAGATGTCAGTGTAGATATTTCCATGTTTATACAGATGGCGTTGTAGATATTTCCATGTTTATAAATATAGCCATGTAGATATTTCCATGTTTATACAGATAGCGGTGTAGACATTTCAATGTGTATAGAGATAGCGGTGTAGATATTTCCATACTTATACAGATAGCGGTGTAGGAATTTCCATGTATATACAGATCGTGGTATAGATATTTCCATGTTTATACAGAGAGCGGTGTAGATATTTCCATGTTTATACAGATAGCGATGTAGATATTTCCATGTTTATACAGATGGCGGTGTAGATATTTCCATGTTTATACTCATAGGGGTGTAGAGATTTCCATGTTTATACAGATAGTGGTCTAGATATATCCATGTTTATACAGATAGCGGTGTAGCAATTTCAATGTTTATACAGATAGCGGTGTACATATTTCAATGTTTATACAGATAGCGGTGGAGATATTTCTATGATTATTCAGATGGCGGTGTAGATATTTCCAAGTTTTACAAATAGCGGTGTAGATATTTCCATGTTTATACAGATAGCTGTGTAGATATTTCCATGTTTTTACAGATAGCGGTCTGACTATTCCCATGATTACACAGATAACGGTGAAGGTTTTTCCATGTTTATAGAGATGGCTGTGTAGATATTTTCATGTTTATTCAGATGGATGTGTAGATAATTCCATGTTTATAGAGATGGCAGTGTAGATATTTCCATGTTTATACAGATAGTGGTGTAGATATTTCCATGTTTATACTGATGGCTCTGTAGATATTTCCATGTTAATACAGACGGCAGTGTAGATATTTCCATGTTTACAAATGAGTGTGTTGGTATTTCCATGTTTATACAAATGGCAGTGTAGATATTTCCATGTTTATAGAGATAGCGCTGTAGGTATTTCCATGTTTATACAGACAGCTGTGTAGACATTTCCATGTTTCTACAGATAGCGTTGTAGATACTTCCATGTTTATACAGATAGCAGTGTAGATATTTCCATGTTCATAGAGATAGTGGTGTAGATATTTCCATGTTTATACAGATCGTGGTATAGATATTTCCATGTTTATACAGACAGCGGTGCAGATATTTCCATGTTTATACTGACAGCGGTGTAGATATTTCCATATTTCCACAGAATGCGGTGTAATTATATCCTTCTTTACACAGATAGTGGGGTACATATTTCCATCTTTACACAGATAGCTGTGTAGATATTTCCATGTTTACACAGACAGTGTTGTAGATATTTCCATGTTGATACAGATAGCGGTGTAGATATTTCCATGTTTATAAAGATAGCGGTGTAGATATTTCCATGTTTATACAGACAGCGATGTAGATATTTCCATGTTTATAGAGACAGCGATGAAGATATTTCCATGTTTATACAGACAGCGGTGTAGATATTTCCATGTTTATACAGACAGCGGTGGAGATATTTCCATGTTTATACAGACAGCGGTGTAGATATTTCCATCTTTATACAGATACGGGTGGGGATATTTCCATGTTTATACAGATAGCAGTGGAGATATTTCCCTGTTTATACAGATAGCGGTGGCGATATTTTCATGTTTCTACAGAGAGCGGTGTAGATATTACCATGTTTATACAGATGGCGGTGTAGATATTTCCAAGTTTGTACAGATAGCGGTTTGGCTATTTCCATGTTTATAGAGATAGCAGTGTAGATATTTCCATATTTGCACAGATTGCGGTGTAGATATATCCATCTTTACACAGATAGCGATGTACATATTTCCACCTTTACAGAGATAGCTGTGTAGATATTTCCGTGTTTACACAGACAGTGTTGTAGATATTTCCATGTTTATAAAGATAGCGGTGTAGATATTTCCATGTTTATCAATATAGCTGTGTAGATATTTCCATGTTTATACAAATAGCGGTGGAGATATTTCCATGTTTATACAGACAGCAATGTAGATATTTCCATGTTTATACAGACGGCGGTGCAGATATTTCCAAGTTTATACAGATAGCGTTGCACATATATCCATGTTTATACAGATAGCGTTGTAGGTATTTCCATGTTTATACAGATGGCTGTGTACATATTTCCATGTGTATACAGATGGCAGTGTAGATATTTCCATGTTTATACAGATGATTGTGTAGATATTTCCATGTTTTTACAGATGGCGGTGAAGATATTCCATGTTTATACAGATAGCGTTGTGGCTGTTTCCATGTTTATATAGATAGCAGTGTAGATATTTCCATGTTTAAAGCGATGAATGTGTGGATATTTCCATGTTTATACAGATGTCTGTGTAGATATTTCCATGTGTATGCATATGGCAGTGTAGATATTTCCAAGTTTATACAGATGGAGGTGTAGATATTTCCATGTTTATACATCTGACTGTGTAGATATTTCCATGTTTTTACAGATAGCAGTGTAGATATTACCATGTTTACAGAGATAGCAGTGTAGATATTTCAATCTTTGACAGATTGTGGTGTAGATATTTCCATCTTTACACAGATAGAGGTGTAGATACTTCCATCTTTGCACAGATTGCGGTGTAGGTATTTCCATCTTTACACAAATAGCGGTTTAGATATTTCCAAGTTTACACAGATAGCTGTGTAGATATTTCCATGTTTACACAGATAGCGGTGTAGATATTTCCATGTTTAAACAGTTAGCGTTGTATATATTTGCATGTTTATACAGATAGCAGTGAAGTTATTTCCATGTTTATAGAGATAGCGGTGTAGATTTTTCAATGACTATACAGATAGCGGTGTAGATATTTCCATGTTTATACAGATGGAGGTGTAGGTATTTCCATGTTTATACAGATGACTGTGTAGATATTTCCAAGTTTTTACAGATGTCGGTGATGATATTTCCATGTTTATACAGATAGTGGTTTGGCTACTTCCATGTTTATAGAGATAGCAGTGTAGATATTTCCATGTTTATAGAGATGGCTGTGTGGATATTTCCACGTTAATACAGATGGCTGTGTAGATATTTCCATGTTTATACAGATGGCCGTGTAGATATTTCCATGTTTATACAGATAGTGGTGTACATATTTCCATGTTTTTACAGATAGCGGTGTAGATATTTCCATGTTTACACAGATGGCAGTGTAGATAGTTCCATGTTTATGGAGATGGTGGTGTAGATATTTTCATGCTTATAGAGATGGTGGTCTATATAATCACATGTTTATGGAGATAGCGATGTAGATATTTCCATGTTTATACAGATAGCCGTGTAGATATTTCCATGTGTATAGAGACTGTGGTGCAGAAGTTTCCATGTTTATACTGATGGCTCTGTAGATATTTCCCTGTGTATACAGATGTCAGTTTAGATATTTCCATGTTTATAGAGATGGTGATGTAGATATTTGCATGTATATACACATGACTGTGTAGATATTTACATGTTTAGACAGATGGCAGTGTAGATATTTCAATGTTTATGGAGATAGGGGTGTAGATATCTCCATGTTTATAAAGATAGCGGAGCAGATATTTCCATGTTTATACATATAGCGGTGTATATATTTCCATGTTTATAGAGAGAGCAGTGGAGATATTTCCGTGTTTATTCAGATAGCGCTGGGGATATTTCCATGTTTATACAGAAGGCGTTGTAGATATTTCCAAGTTTATACTGATAGTGGTGTAGATATTTCCATGTTTATACAGATAGCAGTGTAGATATTTTCGTGTTTATACAGATTGCGGTGTAGATATTCCCATGATTATAGAGATAGCGGTGTAGATATTTCCATGTTTTTACAGTTGGCGGTGTAGATATTTCCATGTTTATACAGATAGCGGTGTGGCTGTTTCCATGTTTGTAGAGATAGCGGTGTAGATATTTCCATATTTGCACAGATTGCGGTGTAGATATATCCATCTTTACACAGATAGCGATGTACATATTTCCACCTTTACAGAGATAGCTGTGTAGATATTTCCATGTTTTCAAAGACAGTGTTGCAGATATTTCCATGTTTATACAGATAGCGGTGTAGATATTTCCATGTTTATCAACATAGCGGTGTAGATATTTCCATGTTTATACAAATTGTGATGGACATATTTCCATGTTTATACAGACAGCGATGTACATATTTCCATGTTTATACAGGCGGCGGTGTAGATATTTCCATCTTTATACAGATACGGGTGGGGATATTTCCATGTTTATACAGATAGCAGTGGAGATATTTCCCTGTTTATACAGATAGCGGTGCAGATATTTCCATGTTTATACACATAGCGGTGTAGATATTTCCATGTTTATAGAGATGGCTGTGTACATATTTCCGTGTGTATACAGATGGCAGTGTAGATATTTCCATGTTTATACACATGACTGTGTAGATATTTCCATGTTTTTACAGATGGTGGCCTAGATATTTCCATGTTTATACAGATATCAGTGTAGATATTTCCATGTTTATAGAGATGGCTGTGTAAATATTTCCAAGTTTATACAGATGGCAGTGTAGATATTTCCATGTTTATAGACATAGTGGTGTAGATATTTCCATGTTTATACAGATGAATGTGTAGATATTTCCATGTTTATACAGATGGTGGTGTAGATATTTCCATGTTTATAGAGATAGCGGTGTAGATAATTCCAAGTTTATTCAGATTGCGGTGTAGGTATATCCATGTTTACGGAGATAGCGGTGTTGATATTTCCAAGTTTATACAGATGGCTATGTAGATATTTCCATCTGTATACAGATGACAGTGTAGATATTTCCATGTTTATACAGATGGAGGTGTAGATATTTCCATGTTTATACAGATGACTCTGTAGATATTTTCATATTTTTAAAGATGGAAGTGTAGATATTTCCAAGTTTATACAGATAGCAGTGTGGCTATTTCCATGTTTATACAGATAGCAATGTAGATATTTCCAGGTTTATAAAGATGGCTCTGAAGATGTTTCCATGTTTATACAGATGGCAGTGTAGATATTTCCATGTTTATTCAGATATTGGTAAAGATATTTCCATGTTTGAACATAAGACTGTGTAGATAATTCCATGTTGATACAGATTGCGTTGTAGAGATTTCCATGTTTATAGGGATAGCCTTGTAGATATTTCCATGTTTATACAGATAGTGGTGAAGACATTTCCATGTTTATAGATATAGCGGTGTAGGTATTTCCATATTTATACAGATAGGGGTGTAGATATTTCCAAGATAATACAGATAGCGGTGTAGATATTTCCATGTTTATACAGATAGCGGAGTAGATATTTCCATGTTTATACAGATCGAGATGTAGATATTTGCATGTTTATCAAGATAGCGGTGTAGATATTTCCATGTTTATACAGACAGTGGTGTAGATATTTCTATGTTTATACAGATAGCGGTGTAGATATTTCCATGTTCATACAGACAGCATTGTAGATATTTCGATGTTTATACAGATAGCGGTGTAGATATTTCCATGTTTACACAGATAGCGGTGTAGATATTTCCATGTTTACACAGATAGCGTTGTAGAAATTTGCATGGGTATACAGATAGCGGTGGAAATATTTCCATGTTTATACAGATAGCGGGGTAGATATTTCCATGTTTATAGAGATAGCGGTGTAGATATTTCCATGTTTATACAGTTGTCTGTGTAGATATTTCTATGTGTGTACAGATTACAGAGTAGATATTTCCATGTTTATACACATGGACTTGTGTATGCTTCCATGTTCATACAGATGACTGTGTAGATATTTCCATGTTTTAACAGATGGCGGTGAAGATATTTCCATGTTTATACAGATAGCGATGTAGATATTTCCATGTTTATAGAAATGGCTGTGTAGATATTTCCATGTTTATACAGTTGTCTGTGTAGATATTTCGATGTGTGTACAGATTACAAAGTAGATATTTCCATGTTTATACACATGGGCTTGTGTATGCTTCCATGTTTATACAGATGACTGTGTAGATATTTCCATGTTTTAACAGATGGCGTTGTAGATATTTCCATGTTTATACAGATAGCGGTGTAGATATTTCCATGTTTATAGATAGCGGTGTAGATATTTCCATGTTTATACAGATAACGGTGTAGATATTTCCATGTTTATAGAGATGGCTGTGTAGATATTTCCATGTTTATACAAATGGCTGCGTAGATATTTCCCTGTTTATACAGATGGCAGTGTAGTTATTTCCATGTTTATACAGATGGCGGTGTAGATATTTCCATGTTTATACAGATGAGTGGGTAGAATTTCCATGTTTATACAGATGGCAGTGTAGATATTTCCATGTTTATAGAGATACCCATGTAGATATTTCCATGTTTATACAGATAGCGGTGTAGATATTTCCACGTTTATACAGATAGTGGTGTTGGTATTTCCATGCATATACAGATAGCGGTGTAGGCATTTCCATGTTTATAGTGATAGTGGTGTAGATATTTCCATGTTTATATAGACAGTGGTGTAGATATTTCCATGTATATACAGATAACTCTGTAGGTATTTCCATGTTTATTCAGATGGCGGTGTAGATATTTCCATGATTACAGAGATAGCCATGTAGATATTTCCATGCTTATACAGATAGCGGTGTAGATATTTCCATGTTTATAGAGATAGCGGCGTAGATATTTCCATATTTATACAGATAGCGGTGTAGATATTTCCATGTTTATACAGACAGCGCTGTAGATATTTCCATGTTTATACAGATAGCGGTGTAGTTATTTCCACGTTTATACAGACGGTGGTGTGTATATTTCCATGTTTATACAGGTGGCGGTGTAGATATTTCCAAATTTATACAGATGGCAGTGTAGATATTTCCATGTTTATACAGATAGTGGTGTAGATATTTCCATGTTTATACTGATGACTCTGTAGGTATTTCCATGTTTATACAGATGGCGGTGTCGATATTTCCATGTTTATAGAGATAACCATGTAGATATTTCCATGTTTATACAGAAAGCAGTGTAGACATTTCCATGTTTATAGAGATTGCGGTGTAGATATTTACATATTTATACAAATAGCGGTGTAGATATTTCCATGTTTATACAGATAGCGGTGAAGATATTTCCATGTTTATACAGATAGCTGTGTAGTTATTTCCATGTTTATACAGATGGTGGTGTACATATTTCCATGTTTATACAGATGGCGGTGTACATATTTCCATGTATATAGAGATAGCTGTGTAGATATTTCCATGTTTATAGAGACAGCGGTGTAGATATTTCCATGTTTATTGATAGCGGTGTAGATATATCCATATTTATACAGCTAGCCGTGTAGATATTTCCGTGTTTATTCAGATGGTGATGTAGATATTTAAATGTTTATACAGATAGCGGTGTGTCTATTTCCATGTTTTTACTGATGGCAGTGTAGTTATTTCCATGTTTATGCAGATAGCGATGTAGATATTTCCCTGTTTATACAGATAGCGGTGGAGATATTTCCAAGTTTATACAGATAGCGGTGGATATATTTCCATGTTTATAGAGATGGCGGTGTAGATATTTCCAAGTTTATACAGATAGTGGTGTAGATATTTCCATGTTTATAGATAGCGGTGTAGATATTTCCATGTTTATACAGATAGCGATGTTGATATTTCCATTTTATAGAGATGGCTGTGTAGATATTTCCATGTTTTTACAGATGGCGGTGTAGGTATTTCCATGTTTATACAGATAGCCATGTAGATATTTCTATGATTATACAGATAGCAGTGGTAACATTTCCATGTTTATAGAGATAGAGTTGTAGATATTTCCATATTTATACAGATAGCATTGTAGATATTTCCATGTTTATACAGATAGCGGTGTAGATATTTCCTTGTTTACACAGATAACGGTACAGATATTTCCACGATTATATAGATAGCGGTGTAGATATTTCCATTTTTGCACAGATTTCTGTGTATATATTTCCATCTTTACACAGATAGCGGTGTAGATATTTCCATGTTTACACAGATAGCTTTGTAGCTGTTTCCATGTTTATACAGATAGCGCTGTAGATATTTCCATGTTTATAGAGATAGCTGTGTAGATGTTTCCATGTTTATACAGATAGGGGTTTAGATATTTCCATGTTTATACAGATATTGGTGCAGATATTTCCATGTTTATAGAGATAGCGGTGTAGATATTTCCATGTTTATAATGTTAGCGGTGTAGATATTTCCATGTTTATTCAGATGGCGGTGTAGATATTTCCATGTTTTTACATATGGCGGTGTAGATATTTCCATGTTTATACAGATAGCGGTGTAGACATTTCCATGTTTACAGAGATAGCGGTGTAGACATTTCCATATTTTACAGATCGCGGTGTAGATATTTGCATGTTTATACAGATAGCGGCGTAGATATTTCCATGGTTATAAAGATAGCGCTGCAGATATTTCCATTTTTAAACAGATCGTGGTGTAGGTGTTTCTATGTTTATACAGATACCAGTGTAGATATTTCCATGTTTATACAAGTAGCGGTGCAGATATTTCCATGTTTGCACAGATCGCGGTGTAGACATTTCCATCTTTCTAAAGATGGCAGTGCAGATATATCTATGTTTATACAGATGGAGGTGTAGATATTTGCATGTTTATACCGATGGCGGTATAGATATTTCCATGTAAATGCTGATGGCGGTGTAGATATTTCCATGTTTATAGAGATGGCGGTGTAGTTATTTCTGTGTTTATTGAGATAGCCGTGCAGATAATTCCATGTTTACACAGATAGCGGTGTAGATATTTCCATGTTTATAGAGAGAGGTGTATATATTTCCGTATTTAAACAGATAGCAGTGTAGATATTTTCATGTTTATTCAGATGGCGGTATAGATATTTCCATGTTTAATCAGATCGCGGTGTAGATATTTCCATGATTATACGGATGGAGGTGTAGATAATTCCATCTTTATGCAGATGGCCGTGGAGTTATTTCCATGTTTATGAAGATGGCGGAGTAGGTATTTCTATGTTTATAGAGATAGCAGTGTAGGAAATTCCAAGTTTATAGAGATGGCGGTGTATGTATTTCCATGTTTATAGAGATAGTGGTGTAGATATGTCCATGGTTATACAGATAGCGGTGTAGATATTTCGATGTTTATACAGATAGTGGTGTTGGTATTTCCATGTTTATACAGATAGCGGTGTAGATATTTCCATGTTTATACAGATAGCGGTGGAGATATTTCCATGTTTATACAGATAGCGGTGGAGATATTTCCATGTTTATACAGATGGCGGTGAAGTTATTTCCAAGTTTGTGCAGATATCGGTGTGGATATTTCCATGTTTATAGAGATAGCAGTGTAGAAATTTCCATGTTTATACATATAGCGCTGTAGATATTTCCATGTTTATACAGATAGCGGTGTAGATATTTCCACATTTAAACATATAGCGGTGTAGATATTTCCATGTTTATTCAGATGGTGTTGTAGATATTTCCATGTGTATACAGATAGCGGTGTTGCTATTTCCATGTTTATAGAGATTGCAGTGTAGATATTTCCATGTTTATACAGATAGCGGTGTAGACATTTCCACTTTTATAGAGATAGCGGTGTAGATATTTCCATATTGATACAGATAGCGGTGTAGATATTTCCATGTTTATACACATAGCGGTGTAGAATTTTCCATGTTTATACAGAGAGCGGTGAAGATATTTCCATGTTTATACAGATCGCGGTGGAGATATTTCCATGTTTATACAGATGGCTGTGTAGATATTTCCATGTTTATACAAATAGCGGTGTGACTATTTCCATGTTTATACTGTTAGCGTTGTAGATATTTCCATGTTTATAGAGATAGCCACGTAGATATTTCCTTGTTTATACAAAGAGTGGTTTTGCTATTTCCATGTTTATACAGATAGCGGTGTAGATATTTCCATGTTTACACAGACGGTGGTGTAGATAGTTCCATGTTAATGGAGATGGCGCTGTAGATACTTTCATGTTTATAGAGATGGTGGTGTAGATACTTCCATGTTTATAGAGATGGCCGTGTAGATATTTCCATGTTTATAGAGATAGACGTGTAGGTATTTCCTTGTGTATAGAGATAGCGTTGTAGATGTTTCCATGTTTATACAGATGGCTGTGTAAATATTTGCAGGTGAATATAGATGGCTGTGTAGATATTTCCATATTTACAGAGATGGTGTTGTAGATATTTCCATGTTTATAGAGATGACTGTGTAGATATTTCCATGTTTATACAGATGGTGGTGTAGATATTTCCATGTTTATAGAGATAGCGGTGTAGATATTTCCATGTTTATACAGATAGCCGTGTAGATATATCCATGTTTATAGAGATAGCAGTGTAGATATTTCCGTATTTATACAGATAGCGGTGAAGATATATCCATGTTTCTTCAAATGGCGGTGTAGGAATTTCCATGTTTATAGAGATGGCGGTGTAGATATTTCCCTGTTTATACAGATAGCGATGTAGATATTTCCACGTTTATACAGATAGCGGTGTAGATATTTCCATGTTTATAGAGATAACATTGTAGATATTTGCATCTTTACACAGAGATCTGTGAAGGTATTTCCATGTTTACACAGATAGCTGTGTAGATATTTCCATGTTTACACAGATAGCGTTGTAGATATTTCCATGTTTATAGAGATAGCGGTGTAGATATTTCCATGTTTATACAAATAGCGTTGTAAATATTTCCATGTTTATAGAGATAGCGGTGTAAATATTTCCATGTTTATACAGATAGTGGTTTAAATGTTTACACATTTACAGAGATAGCGGTGTAGATATTTTCACGTTTATGCACAAAGTGGTGTATATATTTCCACGTTTATACACATAGCGGTGTAGATATTTCCACGTTTATAGAGATAGCGGTGTAGATATTTCCACGTTTATACAGATAGCGGTGTAGAGATTTCCACGTTTATACACATAGCGGTGTAGATATTTCAACCTTAATAGAGATAGCGGTGTAAATATTTGCATGTTTATACAGGTATCGGTGTAGATATTTCCATGTTTATACCGATAGTGGTGTAGATATTTCCATGTTTACACAGTTAGCAGTGTAGATATTTCCAACTTTGCACTGATTGCGGTGTAGATATTTCCATCTTTACACAGATAGCGGTGTAGATATTTCCATATTTATACAGATAGCGGTTTAGATATTTCCATGTTTATACAGATAGCGGTGTTGATATTTCCATGTTCATACAGATAGCGTTGGAGATATTTCCATGTTTATACAGATAGCGATGTAGATTTTCCATGTTTATACAGATAGCTGTGTAGATATTTCCGTGCTTATACAGATAGCAGAGTATATATTTCCATGCTTATACAGATAGTGGTGAAGATATTTCCATATTTATACATATAGCGGTGGAGATATTTCCATGTTTAAGCAGATAGCAGTGGAGATATTTCCATGTTTATACAGATGGTGGTGTAGATATTTTAATGTTTATACAGATAACGGTGTAGATGTTTCCAAGTTTATACAGATTGACGTGTAGATATTTCCATGTTTATACAAAGAGCGGTGTAGATATTTCCAGGTTTATACAGATAGCTATTTAGATATTTCCACGTTTACAGAGATAGCGGTGAAGATATTTCCATGTTTATGCTGATGGCTGTGTAGATATTTCCATGTGTATACAGATGGCAGGTTAGATATTTCCATGTTTATACTGACGGAGATGTAGATATTTTCATGTTTATACAGATGACTGTGTACATATTTCTGTGTTTATAGAGATGGCGGTGTGGATATTTCCATGATTATACATATGGCGGTGTTGATAATTCCATGTTTATACAGACAGCGTTGTAGATATTTCCATGTTTATACAGATTGCGTTGTTGGTATTTCCATTTTTACACAGATAGCGGTGTAGATATTTCCATGTTTACACAGATAGCAGTGTAGATATTTCCATGTTTATAGAGACAGCAGTGTAGATATTTCCAGGTTTATACAGATAGCGGTGTAGATATTTCCATGTTTATACAGACAGCGGTGTAGATATTTCTATCTTTATAGAGATAACGGTGTGGATATTTTCATGTTTATACAGACAGCGGTGTAGATATTTCCATGTTTACAGAGATAGCGGTGTTGATATTTCCATCTTTATTGAGATAGCGGTGTAGATATGTCCATGTTTATAGAGATAGTGGTGTAAATATTTCCATGTTTATACAGATAGCAGTGTAGATATTTCCATGTTTATACAGATAGTGGTGTAGATATTTCCATGTTTATACAGATAGCGGTGTGGGTATTTCCATGGTTATAGAGATAGCTGTGTAGACATTTCCATGTTTATAGAGATAGCGGGGTAGATATTCCCATATTTATACAGATACCGGAGTAGATATTTCCATGGTTATAGAGATAGCAGTGTAGATATTTCCATGTTTATAGAGATAGCGGGGTAGATATTCAGATATTTATACAGACAGCGGTGTAGATATTTCAATGTTTATACAGATCGTGGTGTACATATTTCCATGTTTATAGAGATAGCAGTGTAGGTATTTCCATGTTTATAGAGATAGCGGTGTAGACATTTCCATGTTTATAGAGATAGCGGAGAACATATTTCCATGTTTATACAGATAGCGGTGTAGATATTTCCATGTTCATACATATAACGGAGGAGAAATTTCCATGTATATACAGATAGCGATGTAGATATTTCCATGTTTATACAGATAGCGGTGTAGATATTTCCATGTGTATACAGATGGCAGTGTGGATATTTAAATGTTTATACAGATGGAGGTGTAGATATTTCCATGTTTATACAGATGACGGTGTAGATATTTCCATGTTTTCACAGATGACGGTGTAGCTATTTCCATGTTTATACAGATAGCGGTGTGGCTATTTCCATATTTATACAGATAGCGGTGTAGATACTTCCATGTTTATACAGATAGCCGTGTAGATATTTCCATGTATATACAGATAGCGGTGTAGATATTTCCATGTTTATACATATAGCGGTTGAGATATTTCCATGTTTATACAGATAGCGGTGGAGATATTTCCATGTTAATACAGATGGTTGTGTAGATATTTCCATGTGTATACAGATGGTAGTGTAGCTATTTCTATGTTTATGGAGATATAGGTGTAGATTTTTCGATGTTTATGCAGATGAATGTGTAGATATTTCCACGTTTATACAGATGACGGTGTAGATATTTCCATGTTTATAGAGATAGCGGTGTAGATATTTCCATGTTTATACAGATAGCATTGTAGATATTTCCATGTTTAAAGAGATAGCGGTGTAGGTATTTCCATCTTTATACAGACAGCGGTGTAGATATTTCTATGTTTATAGAGATGGCGGTGTAGATATTCCCAAGTTTATTGAGATGGCGGTGCAGATATTTCCATGTTTATACAGATAGCAGTATAGATATTTCCATGTTTATACAGATAGCAGTGTAGATATTTCCATGTTTACACAGATAGCTCTGTAGATACTTCCATGTTTACACAGATATCGTTGTAGATATTTCCATCTTTATACAGATAGCGGTGTAGCTATTTCCATGTTTATACAGATAGCGGTGTGGCTATTTCCATATTTATACAGATAGCGGTGTAGATATTTCCATGTTTATACAGACAGCGGTGTAGATATTTCCATGTTTATACAGATAGCGGTGTAGATATTTCCATGTTTATACACATCGTGGTGTAGATATTTCCATGTTTATACGGATAGCGCTGTAGATATTTCCATGTTTATACAGATAGCGGTGTAGATATTTCCATGTTTACGGAGATAGCGGTGTAAATATTTCCATATTTGCCCAGATTGCGGTGTAGATATTTCCATCTTTACACAGATAGTGTTTTACATATGTCCATGTTTACACAGATAGCTGTGTAGATATTTCCATGTTTACACAGATAGAGTTGTAGATATTTCCATGTTCATACAGATAGCGGTGTAGATATTTCCATGTTTATAAAGGAAGCAGTGTAGATATTTCCATGTTTATAGAGATGGTGGGGTAGATATTTCCATGTTTATACAGATGACTGTCTAGATATTTCCACGTTTATACATACGGTGGTGTAGATATTTCTATGTTTATAGAGATAGTGGTGTAGATATTTTCCTGTTTATACAGATAGCAATGCAGATACTTCCATGTTTATAGAGATAGCGATGTAGAGATTTCCATCTTTGCACAGATTGCGGTGCAGATATTTCCATCTTCATACAGATAGCGCTGTAGATACGTCCATGTTTATACAGAGAGCGGTGTGGATATTTCCACGATTATACATATGGTGGTGTTGATAATTCCATGTTTATACAGATAGCATTGTAGGTTTTTCCATGTTTATACAGATAGCGGTGTTGGTAATTCCATCTTTACACAGATAGCGGTGTAGATATTTCCATGTTTACACAGACAGCGTTGTAGTTATTTCCATCTTTACATAGATAGCGGTGTTGATATTTCCATGTTTATTGAGATAGCGGTGTAGTTATGTCCATGTTTATAGAGATAGCGGTGTAAATATTTCCATGTTTATACAGATAGCCGTGTTGATGTTTACACGTTTATAGAGATAGCGGTGCAGATATTTCCACGTTTATACAGATAGCGCTTTAGATATTTCCACGTTTGTAGACATAGCAATGTAGATATTTCCAAGTCTAAACAGATAGCGGTGTAGATATTTCCATGTTAATATAGATAGCGTTGTCGATATTTCCAACTTTACAGAGAAAGCTGTGTAGATATGTCCATGTTTACACAGATAGCGGTGTAGATATTTCCATGTTTATAGAGACAGCGGTATAGGTATTTCCATGTTTATTCAGATAGCGGTGCAGATATTTCCATGTTTATAGAGACTGCAGTGTAGATATTTCCAAGTTCATACAGAGAGTGGTGTAGATAATTCCACGTTTATACAGATAGCGATGTAGATATTTGCATGTTTATACAGATAGCGGTGTAGACATTTCCCCTTTTATACAGATAGCGGTGTAGATATTTCCACGTTTACAGAGATAGCGCTGTAGATATTTCCAAGTTTATAGAGGTAGAGGTGTAGATATTTCCATGTTTACAGAGACACCGTTGTAGATATTTCCACGTTTATAGAGATAGCGGTGTAGATATTTCCATGTTTATAGAGACAGCGGTGTAGATACTTCCACCTTTATAGAGATAGCCGTGTAGCTATTTCCAAGTTTATGGAGATAGCGGTGTAGATATTTGCATGTTTATAGAGATAGTGGTGTAGATATTTCCATGTTTTTAGAGACAGCAGTGTAGATATTCCATGTTTATGCAGATAGCGGTGTAGATATTTCCATGTTTATAGAGACAGCAGCGTAGATATTTCCATGTTTATATAGATAGTGGTGTAGATATTTCCATGTTAATACACACAGCGGTGTAGATAGTTGTATCTTTATAGAGGTAACGGTGTAGATATTTTCATGTTTATACAAATAGTGGTGTAGATATTTCATTTGTATACAGATGGCAGTGTAGATATTTCCATGTTTATAGAGATGGAGGTGTAGATATTTCCATGTTTATATAGATGATGGTGTAGATATTTCCACGTTTTTACAGATGACGGTGTAGCTATTTCCATGTTTATACAGATAGCGGAGTGGCTATTTCCATGTTTATACAGATAGCGGTGTAGACATTTCCATGTTTATGCAGATAGCGGTGTACATATTTCCATGTTTATACAGATAGCGGTGTAGATATTTCCATGTTTATATAGTTCGTGTTGTAGACATTTCAATGTTTACACAGATAGCGTTGTGTATGTTTGCATGTTTATACAGATAGCGGTGTAGATATTTCCATGTTTATACAGATAGCGGTGTAGATGTTTCCATGTTTGTACAGATAGCGGTGGAGATATTTCCATGTTTATACGGATAGCGATATAGATATTTCCATGTTTATACAGATAGCGGTGTTGATATTTCCATGTTTATACAGATAGCGGGGTAGATATTTTCATGTTTATACAGGTAGCGGTGTAGGTATTTCCACGTTTATACAGATTTCGGTGTAGATATTTCCATGTTTATACAGATATCGGTGTAGATATTTCCAAGTTTATACAGATAGCGGTGTGGATATTTCCATGTTTATACAGAGAGCGGGGTAGATATTTCCATGTTTATACAGATAGCGGTGTAGGTATTTGCATGTTTATACTGATGGCGATGTGGAAATTTCCATGTTTAAACAGATAGCAGTGTAGATATTTCCATGTTGATAGAGATAGCGGTGGAGATATTTCCATGTTTATATAGATATCGGTGTAGATATTTAAAAGTTTATGCAGATAGAAGTGCAGATATTTTCATATTTATATAGATAGCAGTGTAGACATTTCCATATTCATAGAAATACATGTGTAGATATTTCCCTCTTTCACAGATAGCAGTGTAGATATTTCCTTGTTTATACAGAAAGTGGTGTACATATTTCCATGTTTATAGAGATATCGGTGTAGATATTTCCCTGTTTATGCAGATAGCGGTGTAGATATTCCCATGTTTATGCACATAGCCTTGTCGATATTGCCATGTTTATAGAGATAGCGGTGTAGATATTTCCATGTTTATAGAGATAGGGTTTTAGATATTTCCATGTTTATACAGATAGCTGTGTAGAGTCTTTCCAAGTTTACAGAGATACCATTGTAGATATTTCCATGTTTAGTCAGATAGCAGAGTAGACATTTCCATGTTTATAGAGATAGCGGTGTAGATATTTCCATGTTGATACAGATTGCGGTGCAGGTATTTCCATGTTTATAGAGATAGCGGTGTAGACAATTGGATGTTTATACAGATGGCTGTGTAGATATTTCCTTGTGTATACAGATTGCAGTGCAGATATTTCCAGCTTTATACAAATGACTGTGTAGATATTTTCATGTTTTTACACGTGGCGGTGTTGATATTTCCATGTTTATACAGATACGGTGTCGCTATTTCTATGTTTATACAGACAGCAGTGTAGATATTTCCATGTTTATACAGATAGCGGTGTAGATATTTCCATGTTTACACAGATGGCTCTGTAGATACTTCCATGTTTACACAGATAGCGTTGTAGATATTTCCATGTTTATACAGATAGCTATGAAGATATTTCCATGTTTATACAGATAGCAGTGTTGGTATTTCCATGTTAATACAGATAGCGGTGTAGATATTTCCATCTTTATACAGCTTGCCATGTATGTATTTCCAATTTTATACAGATGGTGGTGTAGATATTTCCACGTTAATACAGATGGCGGGGAACACATTTCCATATTTATACAGATGGGGGTGTAGGTAATTCTATGTTTATGTAGATTGCAGTGTAGATATTTCCATGCTTATACAGATAGCGGTGTAGGTATTTCCCTGCTTATAGAGATATCGGTGTAGATATTTCCATGTTTATACACAAGGCTGTGAAGATATTTCCATGTGTATACAGATGGCAGTGAGGATTTTCCATGTTTATACAGATAGAGGTGTAGATATTTCCATGTTTATACAGATGACTGTGTAGATATTTCCATGTTTTTACAGATGGCGGTGTAGATATTTCCATGTTTATAAGATTGAGGTGTGGCTATTTCCATGTTTGTACAGATAGCGATGTAGACATTTCCATGTTTAATCAGATAGCGGTGGATATATTTCCATGTTTATGCAGATAGCGGTGGAGGTATTTCCATGTTTGTACAGATGGCGGTGTAGATATTTCAAAGTTTATGCAGATAGCGGTGTAGATATTTCCATGTTTGTACAGATAGTGGTGTAGTTATTTCCATGTTTATGCAGATAGCGGTGTAGTTCTTTCCATGTTTATAGAGATAGCAGTGTAGATATTTCCATATTTATACAGATAGCGGTGTAGATATTTCCATGTTTATTCAGATGGCTGTGTAGTTATTTCCATGTTTATACACATAGCGATGTGGCTGTTTCCATGTTTATACAAATGGCTGTGTAGATATTTCCATGTTTATAAAGATAGTGGTGTAGATATTTCCATGTTTTATAGATAGCGGTGTAGATATTTCCATGTTTGTAAAAATAGCGGTGTAGATATTTCCATGTTTATAGAGATAGACGTGGAGATATTTCCATGTTTATAGAGATAGCGGTCAAGATATTTCCATGTTTATACAGATAGCGTTGGAGATATTTCCATGTTTATACAGATATCTGTGTAGATATTTCCAGGTTTATGCAGATAGCAGTGTAGATATTTCCATATTTATATAGATAGCGGTGTAGATATTTCCATGTTTATTTAGATGGCGGTGTAGGTATTTCCATGTTTATACAGATAGCGGTGAGGCTTTTCCATGTTTATACAGATGGCAGTGTGGATATTTCCATGTTTATACACATAGTGGTGTAGATATTTCCATGTTTATAAAGATAGCGGTTTAGATATTTCCATGTTTATAGAGATAGCGGTGGAGATATTTCCATGTTTATAGAAATAGCGGTCGAGATATTTCCATGTTTATACAGACAACAATGTAGATATTTCCATGTTTATACAGATAGCGGTGTAGATATTTCCATGTTTATACAGATGGCTGTGTAGGTCTTTCCATGTTTATGTAGATGGCAGTGTAAATATTTCCGTGTTTATACAGATAGTGGTGTAGTTATTTCCATGTTTATACAGATGACTGTGTAGGTATTTCCATGTTTATAGAGATGGCGGTGGAGATATTTCCATGTTTATAGAGATAGCCATGTAGATATTTCCATGTTTATACAGACAGCAGTGTAGACATTTCCATGTTTATAGAGTTAGCTGTGTAAGTATTTCCATATTTATACAGATAGACATGTATATATTTCCATGGTTATTCAGATGCCGGTGTAGATATTTCCATGTTTAAACAGATTGCGGTGTGGCTATTTCCATGTTTATACAGATGGCAGTGTAGGTATTTCCATGTTAATACAGATAGCGATGTAGATATTTCCATGTTTATAAAGATAGTCGCGCAGATATTTCCATGTTTATACAGATAGCATTGTAGATATTTCCATGTTTATACAGATAGCGTTGTATATATTTCCATGTTTATACAGATAGCGGTGTAGATATTTCTATGTTTATACAGATGGCTTTGTTGATATTTCCTTCTGTATACAGATGGCAGTGCAGACATTTCCATGTTTACACAGATGGAGGTTTAGATATTTCCAAATTTCTACAGATGATAGTGTAGATATTTCCATGTTTTTACAGATGGCGGTGTAGATATTTCCATGTTTACACAGATAGCGGTGTGCCTATTTCCATGTTTATAGAGATAGCAACGTAGATATTTCCATCTTTTTACAGATGGTGGTGTAGATATTTCCATGTTTATACAGATAACGGTGTGGCTATTTCCATGTTTATAGAGATAGCGATGTAGATATTTCCATATTTATACAGATAGCGGTGGAGATATTTCCATGTTTATACAGATAGCGGTGGAGATATTTCCATGTTTATACTGATAGTGTTGGGGATATTTCCATGTTTATAGAGATGGCGGTGTGGATATTTCCAAGTTTATGCAGATAGCAGTGTAGATATTTCCATGTTTATACAAATAGAGGTGTAGATATTTCCATGTTTATACAGATAGCGAAGAAGGCATTTCCATGTTTATAGAGATAGCAGTGAAGATATTTCCATGTTTATACAGGTTGCTGTGAAAATATTTCCAGATTAATACTGATAGCGGTGTAGATAATTCCATGTTTATTCAGATATCGGTGTAGATATTTCCATGTTTATGCAGATAGTGTTGTAGTTATTTCCATGTTTATACAGATGACTGTGTATATATTTCCATGTTTATACAGATGACGGTGGAGATATTTCCATGTTTATAGATATTGTGGTGTAGATATTTCCATGTTTATACAGATAGCTGTGTAGATATTTCCATGTTTATAGAGATAGCGGTGTAGATATTTCCATATTTATGCAGATAGCCGTGTAGATATTACCATGTTTATTCACATGGTAGTGTATATAATTCCATGTTTATACAGATAGCGGTGTGGCTACTTCCATCTTTATACAGATGGCAGTGTAGATATTTCCATGTTTATACAGATAGCGTTGTACATATTTCCATGTTTATACAGATAGCGGTGTAGATATTTCCATGTTTATACAGATGGAAGTGTAGATATTTCCAGGATTATACAGATGGCAGTGTAGATATTTCCATGTTTATACAGATGGAGGTGTTGATATTTCCATGTGTATACAGATGGCATTGTAGATATTTCCATGTTTATACAGATGGATGTGTAGATATTTCCATGTTTCTACAGATGACTGTGTAGATATTTCCATGTTTTACAGATGGCGATGTAGATATTTCCATGTTTATACCGATAGCTCTGGAGATATTTCCATGTTTATACAGATAGCGGTGGAGATATTTCCATGTTTATACAGTTAGTGGTGTAGATATTTCCAATTTTATGCACATAAAGTGTAGATATTTAAATATTTATAGAGATAGCGGTGTAGATATTTCCGAGATTATTCAGATGGCGGTGTAGTTATTTCCATGTTTATACAAATAGCGGTGTGGCTGTTCCACGTTTATACAAATGGCAGTGTAGATATTTCCATGTTTATACATATAGTGATGTAGATATTTCCATGTTTATAAAGATAGCGGTATAGATATTTCTATGTTTATAGAGATGGCTGTGTAGACATTTCCATGTTTATGCAGATGGCATTGTAGATATTTCCATGTTTATACAGATAGTGGTGTAGGTATTTCCATGTTTATACAGAGGACTGTGTAGTTATTTCCATGTTTATACAGATGGCGGTGTAGATATTTCCATGTTTATAGAGATAGCCATGTAGATATTTCCATGTTTATACAGATAGCGGTGTAGACATTTCCATGTTTATAGAGACAGCAGTGTAGGTATTTCCATATTTATACAGATAGCCGTGTAGATATTTCCATGTTTATTCAGATGCCGGTGTAGGAATTTCCATGTTTATAAAGATAGCGTTGTGGCTATTTCCATGTTTATACAGATGGCAGTGTCGATATTTCCGTGTTAATACAGATAACGATGTAGATATTTCCATGTTTATACAGATAGTGGCGCAGATATTTCCATGTTTATACAGATAGCGTTGTAGATATTTCCATGTTTATACAGATAGCGGTGGAGATATTTCCATATTTATACCGATAGCGGTGGAGATATTTCCATGTTTATACAGATAGCGGTGGAGGTATTTCCATGTTTATACTGATAGCGTTGGGGATATTTCCATGTTTATAGAGTTGGCGGTGTAGATATTTCAAAGTTTATGCAGATAGCGGTGTAGATATTTCCATGTTTATACAGAAAAGGGTGTAAATATTTCCATGTTTATAGAGATAGCGGGGTAGGTATTTCCATGTTTATAGAGATAGCGTTGAAGATATTTCCATGTTTATACAGATTGCTGTGTAGATATTTCCAGATTTATACTGATAGCGGTATAGATAATTCCATGTTTATTCAGATTGCGGTGGTGTAGATATTTCCATGTTTATACAGATAGTGGTGTAGTTACTTCCATGTGTATACAGATGACTGTGTATATATTTCCATCTTTATACAGATGACGGTGGAGATATTTCCATGTTTATACAGATAGTTGGGTAGATATTTCCATGTTTATAGAGATAGCGGTTTAGATATTTCCATATTTATGCAGATAGCCGTGTAGATATTTCCATGTTTATTCACATGGTAGTGTATATATTTCCGTGTTTACACAGATAGCGGTGTGGCTACTTCCATCTTTATACAGATGGCAGTGTAGATATTTCCATGTTTATACAGATAGCTATGTACATATTTCCATGTTTATACAGATAGAGGTGTAGATATTTCCATGTTTATACAGATGGCAGTGTAGATATTTCCAGGTGTATACAGATGTCAGTGTAGATATTTCCATGTTTATACAGATGGAGGTGTAGGTATTTCCATGTTTACAAAGATGACTGTGTAGATATTTCCATGTTTTTACACATTGCGTTATAGATATTTCCATGTATAAATAGAAAACGGTGTGGCTATTTCGATGTTTATACAGATAGCAATGTAGATATTTCCATGTTTATATAGATGGCTGTGTAGATATTTTCATGTTTACAGATTGCAGTGTAGATATTTCCATGATTATACGGATAGTGGTGTAGATATTTCCGTGTTTATACAGATGACAGTGTAGGTATTTCTATGTTTATACAGATGGCGGTGTAGATATTTCCAAGTTTATACAGATAGCGGTGTATATATTTCCATGTTTATACAGATAGCGGTGTAGATATTTCCATGTTCACACAGATAGCAGTGTAGACGTTTCAATGTTTATACAGATAGGGGTGTAGATAGCTCCATGTTTATACAGATGGCTGTGTAGATATTTCCATGTTTATGGAGACAGCGGTGTAGATATTTTCATGTTGATAGAGATAGCGGTGTTGATATTTCCATGTTTACAGAGAGAGCGGTGTAGGTATTTTCATGTTTATATTGATAGCGGTGTAGAAATTTCCATGTTTATAGACATGGCTGTGTTTATATTTCCATGTGTATACAGATAGCAGTGTAGATATTTCCATGTTTATAGAGATGGTGGTGTATGTATTTCCATTTTTATACAGATGACTGTGTCGGTATTTCCATGTATATACAGATGGCGATGTAGATATTTCCATGTTTATAGACATATCGGTGTAGATATTTCCATGTTTATACAGACAGCGGTATAGATATTTCGATGTTTATAGAGATAGCCGTGGAGATATTTCCATGTTTGTAGAGATAGCGGTGTAGTTATTTCAATGTTTATAGAGATAGTGGTGTAGATATTTCCATATTTATACAGATAGCAGTGTAGATATTTCCATGTTTATACAGATGGCAGTGTAGATATTTCCATGTTTATAGAGATGGCGGTGTATATATTTCTCTGTTTATGCAGATAGCGGTGTAGATATTTCCATGTTTATACAGATAGCGGTGTAGGTATTTCCATGTTTACACAGATAGTGGTGTATATATTTACATCTTTTCCCAGAGTGTGGTGTAGATATTTCCATCTATACACATATAGCGGTGTAGATATTTCCATGTTTACACAGATATCTCTGCAGATATTTCCAAGTTTGCACAGATAGCGTTGTAGATATTTCCATCTTTATACAGATAGCGGTGTAGATGTTTCCATATATATACAGATAGCGGTGTGGATATTTCCATTTTTACACAGATGGTGGTGCAGATAGTTCCATGTTTATGGAGACAGCGGTGTAGATATTTCCATATTTATAGAGATAGCGTTGTAGACATTTCCATGTTTACCCAGAGAGCTGTGAAGTTATTTCCATGTTTACACAGATAGCATTGTAGATATTTCCATCTTTATACAGTTAGCGGTGTAGATATTTCCACATTTATACAGATAGCGGTGTAGATGTTTCCATGGTTATACAGAATGCGGTGGAGATGTTTCCATGTTTATACAGATAGCGGTGTAGAGAATTCCATGTTTATAGAGATAGCTGTGTAGATATTTCCATATTTATACAGAGAGCGGTGTGGATATTTCCACGTTTAAACAGAAGGCAGCGTAGATATTTCCATTTTTATACAGATAGTGGTGTAGATATTTCCATGTTTGTACAGATAGCAGTGTAGATATTTCCAGGTTTGTAGACATAGCGGTGTAGATATTTCCATGTTTATGCAGACGGCGGTGTAGGTCTTTCCATATTTCTACAGATAGCGGTGGAGATATTTCCATATTTATACAGATAGTGATGTAGATATTTCCATGTTTATAGAGATAGTGGTGAAGATATTTCCAAGTTTGTAGAGATAGCGGTGTAGATATTTCCATGTTCATACAGATGTCTCTGTAGATATCTCCATGTGTATACAGATGGCAGTGTAGATATTTCCATCTTTATAGAGATGGTGGTGTAGATATTTCCATTTATATACAGATGACTGTGTAGATATTTGCATGTTTATACAGATGGCGGTGAAGATATTTCCATGTTTATACAGACAGCGGTGGAGATATTTCCACGTTTATACCGACGGCGATGTAGATATTTCCAAGTTTATACAGATAGCGGTGTAGGTATTTCCACGTTTATAGAGATAGCGGTGTAGATACTTCCATGTGTATACAGACGGCATTGTAGATATCTCCGTGTTTATACAGATGGAGGTGTAGATATTTCCATGTTTACACAGACGACTGTGTAGACATTTCCATGTTTATAGAGATAGCGGTGTAGATATTTCCATGTTTCTACAGATAACGGTGTAGATATATCCATGTTTATACATGTAGAGGTGTACATATTTTCATGTTTATACAGGCTGTGTTGTAGATATCTCCATCTTTCTACAGATGGCAGTGTAGATATTTCGATGTTTATACAGATGGCGGTGTAGATATTCCCATATTTATACAGAAAGCCGTGTAGATACTTCCATGTACATACACCTCACGGTGTGGATATTTCCATCTTTATACTGATGGCGGTGTAAATATTTCCATGTTTATGCAGATAGCGGTGCAGATATTTCCGTGTTTGTACAGATGGCGGTGTAGTTTTTTCCATGTTTATGGAGATGGCGTTGTAGGTAATTTCATGTTTATAGAGTTGGCGGTGTAGATATTTCCTTGTTTATAGAGATAGCAGTGTAGATATTTCCATTTTTATATAGATGGCTGTGTTGATATTTCCACGTGTATACAGATGGTAGTGTAGATATTTGCAAGCTTATAGAGATGGTGGAGTAGATATTTCCATGTTTATACAGAAGACTCTGTGGATATTTCCATGTTTATACACATGGCGGTGTAGGTATTTCCATGTTTATACAGATAGCAGTGTAGATATTTACATGTTTATAGAGATAGCGATGTAGATATTTCCATCTTTGCACCGATTGCGGTGTAGATATTTCCATCTTTACACAGATAGCGGTGTAGATGTTTCCAAGTTTACACAGATAGCTGTGTTGATATTTCCATGTTTACAAAGATAGCTTTGTAGATATTTCCATGTTTACACAGATAGCGGAGTGGATATTTCCATGTTGATACAGATAGCGGTGTAGATATTTCCATGTTTATAGAGATAGCGGTGTAGATATTTCCATGTTTATACAGATAGCTGTGAAGATATTTCCATGTGTATACAGATGGCAGTGTAGATACTTCCATGTTTATAAAGATGGTGGTGTAGATATTTCCATGTTTATACAGATGACTGTGTAGATATTTGCATATTTATACAGATGACTTTGTAGATATTTGAATATTTATACACATGGCGGTGTAGATAATTCCATGTTTAAAGAGATAACGGTGTAGATATTTCCATGTTTATAAAGATAGCGGTGTAGATATTTCCATGTTTATAGAGACAGCAGTGTAGATATTTCCATATTTATACAGATAGCGCTGTAGATATTTCCATGTTTATACAGATGGCGGTGTAGATATTTCCATGTTTATACAGATGGCGGTGTAGATATTTCCATGTTTATACTGATAGCGGTGTAGATATTTCCATGTTTATACAGATAGCGGAGAAGATATTTCCATGTTTATACAGATAGAGGTGTAGATATTTCCATGTTTATAGAGATTGTGGTGTAGATATTTCCATGTTAATACAGATGACCTTGTAGATATTTGCATATTTATATAGATGGTGGTGTAGATATTTCTATGTTTAAAGAGATAACGGCATAGATATTTCCATGTTTATAGAGATAGCGGTGTAGATATGTCCATTTTTATACAGATGACTGTGTAGATATTTCCATGTGTATACAGATGGCAGTGTAGATATTTCCATGTTAGTACAGATAGGGGTGTATATATTTCCATGTTTATACTGATAGCGGTGTAGACATTTCCATGTTTATACAGATAGCGATGTAGATATTTCCAAGTTTTTAGAAATGGCGGTGTACATATTTCCATGTTTATAGAGATTGCGGTGTAGATATTTCCATGTTTACAGAGACAGCGCTGTAGTTATTTCCATGTTTATAGAGATAGCAGTGTAGATATTTCCATATTTTTACAGATAGCGGTGTAGTTATTTCCATGTTTATACAGGTGGCGGTGTAGATATTTCCATGTTTATACAGATGGTGGTGTAGATATTTCCATGTTTATACTGATATCGGTGTAGATAATTCCATATTTACACAGATAGCGGAGTAGATATTTCCCTGTTTATACAGATAGCGGTGTAGGTATTTCGATGTTTATAGAGATAGTGGTGTAGATATTTCCATGTTTGTACAGATGACTCTGTAGATATTTGCATATTTATATAGATGGCGGTGTAGATATTTCTAAGTTTAAAGAGATAACGGCATAGATATTTCCATGTTTATAAAGATAGCGATGTAGATATTTCCAAGTATATAGAGATGGCGGTGTAGATATTTCCATGTTTATAAGGATGGTGATGTAGATATTTCCATGTTTATACAGATGACTGTGTAGATATTTCAGTGTTTATATATATGGCGGTGTAAATGTTTCCATGTTTATAGAGATGGCGGTGTAGATATTTCCAGGTTTGCACAGATTGCAGTGTAGACATTTCCATGTTTGCACAGATTTCAGTGTAGATATTTTCATCTTTACACAGATAGCGGTGTAGATATGTCCATCTTTGCACAGATTGTGGTGTACATATTTCCATTTTTACACAGATAGTCGTGTAGATATTTCCATGTTTACAAGATAACGGTGTAGATATTTCCATATTTACATAGATAGCATTATAGATATTTGCATGTTTATACAGATAGCATTGTAGATATTTCCATGTTTATACAGAGAGCGGTGTAGATCTTTCCATCTTAATACAGATAGCGGTGGAGATATTTCCATGTTTATACAGATAGCGATGTAGATATTTACATGTTTATACAGATAGCGGTGTAGATATTTCCATGTTTATACAGATAGCGGTGTAGATATTTCAATGTTTATACAGATAGCGGTGTAGATATTTCCACGTATATAGAGATAGCAGTGGAGATATTTCCTTCTTTATACACATAGCGGTGCAGAGATTCCATGTGTATACAGATGGCGGTGTTGATATTTCCATGTTTATAAAGATAGCGGTGTAGATATTTCCAAGTTTATACAGATAGCGGTGTAGATATTTCCATGTTTATACACATCGTGGTGTTGGAATTTCCATGTTTATACAGATGGCGGTGTAGATATTTCCACGTACATACAGCTCGCGGTGTTCATATGTCCATCTTTATACAGATGGCAGTGTTTATATTTCCAAGTTTATACAGATAGCGGTGTAGATTTTTGCATCTTTACACAGATTGTGGTGTAGATAGTTCCATGTATATAGAGATGGCGGTGTAGGTGTTTCCATGTTTATAGAGATAGCGGTGTAGATATTTCCATGTGTATAGAGATGGCAGTGTAGGTATTTCCATGTTTATAGAGAGAGTGGTGTAGATATTTCCATCTTTATACAGACAGCAGTGAAGATATTTCCATGTTTATACAGATAGCGATGTTGGTTATTCCATGTTTATACAGATGACTGAGTATATATTTCCATGTTTATACAGCTCGTGGTTTAGATATTTCCATCTTTATAGAGATGGCAGTGTACATGTTTCCATGTTTATACAGATAGCGGTGTAGATATTTCCATGTTTATACAGATAGCGATGTAGATATTTCCAAGTTTATAGAGATGGCGGCGTAGATATTTCCATGTTTATAGAGATAGCGGTGTAGATATTTCCATGTTTATGGAGATAGTGGTGTGGGTATTTCCATGTTATAGAGATAGCGGTGTAGGTATTTCCATGTTTATACAGATGGCTGTGTAGATATTTCCATGTGTATACAGATGGCATTGTAGATATTTCCATGTTGATACAGAAGGTGGTGTAGATATTTCCATGTTTATACAGATGACTGTGTAGATATTTCCATGTTTTTACAGATGGCGGTGTGCATATTTCCATTTTTATACAGATGGCGGTGTAGATATTTCCATGTTTATACAGATGGCGATGTAGATATTTCCATGTTTATACAGATGGCACTGTGGATATTTCCATGTTTATGGAGATGGCAGTGTAGATATTTTCAGGTTTATAGCTATGGCGGTGTAGATATTTCCATGTTTACAAATATGGCGGTGTAGATATTTCCATGTTTATAGAGATAGTGGTGTAGATATTTCCATGGTTCTACAGATGGCAGTGTAGATATTTCTATGTTTATACAGATGGTGGTGTACATATTTCCACGTTTATACAGATGACTTTGCAGATATTTCCATGTTTTCACAAATGACCATATAGACATTTCCATGTTTATATAGATAGCTTTGTAGATATTTCCATGTTTACACAGATAGAGGTGTATATATTTCCAATTTTACACTGATAGCGTTGTAGATATTTCCATCTTTACACAGAGAGCCGTGTAGATATTTCCATGTTTACACAGATATCTGTGTAGATATTTCCATGTTTACACAGATAGCGTTGAAGATATTTCCATGTTTATACAGATGACTGAGCAGATATTTCCGTTTTTAAAGATGGCGGTGTAGATATTTCCATGTTTATACACATAGCGGTGTAGATATTTCCATGTTTCTACAGATAGCGGTGTAGATATTTCCATGTTTCTACAGTTGGCGGTGTAGGTATTTCCATGTTTATACAGATAGCAGTGTAGATATTTCCATGTTTATACAGATGGCGGTGTAGGTATTTCCATGTTTATACAGATAGCGGTGTAGATATTTCCATGTTTATACAGATAGCGGTGTAGTTCCTTCCATGTTCATAGAGATGGCGGCGTAGATATTTCCATGTAAATAGAGATACTGGTGTAGATATTTCCGTGTTTATAGAGATAGCGGTGTAGATATTTCCATGTTTATACAGATAGCGGTGCGGATATTTCCTTGTTTATAGAGATGGCGGTGTAGATATTTCCATATTTATACAGATAGCGGTGTAGGTATTTCCATGTTTATACAGATATCAGTGTGGATATTTCCATGTTTATACACATTGCGGTGTAGATATTTCCATGTTTATACAGATCATTTTGTAGATATTTCCATGTTCATATAGATATTGTTATAAATATTTCCATCTCTTTGCAGATGACAGTGTAGATATTTCCATGTTTATACAGATGACGGTGTAGATATCTCCATGTTTATATAGATGGCGGTGTAGATATTTCCTTGTTTATGTAGATGGCGGTGTATATATTTCCATGTTTATAAAGATTGCGATGTAGATATTTCCATGTTTCTATAGACGGCGGTGTAGATATTTCCTTGTTTATGTAGATGGCGGTGTAGACATTTACATGTTTAGAGATGGCGGTGTATATATTTCCATGTTTATGGAGATAGCGTTGTTGGTATTTCCATGTTTATGGAGATAGCGGTGTGGGTATTTCCATGTTTATAGAGATAGCGGTGTAGATATTTCCATGTTTATACAGATAGCGGTGTAGATATTTCCATGTTAATGCAGAAAGCGGTGTTGTTATTTCCATGTTTATACATATAGCGGTGTAGATATTTCCATGTTTATACAGCTCGAGGTGTAGATATTTACATCTATTTACAGATGGCAGTGTAGATATTTCCATGTTTATGCGGATGGCGGTGTAGATATTTCCATGTTTATACAGATAGCGCTGTTGTTATTTCCATGTTTATAGAGATAGCGCTGTAGATATTTCCATGTTTATACAGATGGTTGTGTATATACTTCCATGTGTATACAGATGGCATCGTAGTTAATTACATGTTTATACAGATGGTGGTGTAGCTATTTCCATGATTACACACATAGCGGTGTAGATATTTCCGTGTTTATACAGAGAGCGGTGTTGTTATTTCCAAGTTTATACAGATAGCGGTGTAGAAATTTCCATGTTTATAGGGATAGCGTTGTAGATTTTTCCATGTTTATACAGATAGCGGTGTAGATATTTCCATGTCTATACAGATGGTGGTGTAGATATTTCCATGTTTATACAGATGACGGTGTAGATATTTACATGTTTATACAAACGGCGGTGTAGATATTTCCATGTTTATACAGATAGCAGTGTAGATAATTCCATCTTTATACAGATGGCGGTGTGGATATTTCCATGTCTATACAGATGGCGGTGTAGGTATTTCCCAGTTTATAGAGATGGCAGTGTAGTTATTTCTATGTTTATACAGATGGCAATGTAAATATTTCCATGTTTATACACATAGATATGTAGATATTTCTACGTTCATACAGATGACGGTGTAGACATTTCCATTTTTATAGAGATTGCGGTGTAGATATTTCCAAGTTTATACAGATGGCGTTGTAGATATTTCCATGTTTATACAGATGGCGGTGTAGTTATTTCCATGTTTATAGAAATAGCGGTGTAGTTATTTTCATGTTTATACAGATAGCGGTGTTCATATTTCCATGTTTATGGTGATAGCGGTGTAGATATTTTCCTGTTTATACAGATAGTGGTGTAGTTAATTCCAAGATTATACAGATGGCGGTGTAGGAATTTGCATGTTGATACAGGTGGCTGTGAAGATATTTCCATGTTTATACAGATGGCAGTGTAGATATTTCCATGTTTATAGAGATGGTGGTGTAGATATTTCCATGTTTATAAAGATGGCTGTGCAAATATTTCCATGTTTATACAGATGGCACTGTAGATATTTCCATGTTTATAGAGATAGCGGTGTAGATATTTCCATGTTTATACAGATGACTGTGAAGATATTTCCATGTTTATACAGATGGTGGTGAAGCTATTTACATGTTTTTGGAGATGGTGGTTCAGATATTTCCATGTTTATACAGATTGCAGTGTAGATATTTCCATCATTACACAGATAGCGGTGCAGATATTTCCATGTTTATACAGATGGCGGTGTAGGTATTTCCATGTTTATGGAAATAGCGGTGTAGTTATTTTCATGTTTATACAGTTAGCGGTGTTCATATTTCCATGTTTATGGTGATAGCGGTGTAGATATTTTCATGTTTATATACATAGTGGTGTAGTTAATTCCAAGATTATACAGATAGCGGTGTAGGTATTTGCATGTTGATACACGTGGCTGTGCAGATATTTCCATATTTATACAGATGGCAGTGTAGATATTTCCATGTTTATAGAGATGGTGGTGTAGATATTTCCATATTTATACAGATGACTGTGTAGACATTTCCATGTTTATACAGATGGCGGTATAGATACTTCCATATTTATACCGATGTCGGTGTAGATATTTCCATGTTTATACAGGTAGTGATGCAGATATTTCCATGTTTATACAGATGATGGTGTAGATATTTATATTTTTATAGGGATTGCGATGTAGATATTTCCATGTTTATACAGATAGCGGTGTAGATATTTCCATCTTTATGCAGATGGCGCTGTAGCTATTTCCGTCTTTATATAGATGGCGGTGAACTTATTTCCATGTTTATACAGATGTCCATGAAGATATTTCCATGTTTATACAGATGGCGGTGTAGATATTTCCATGTTTATACTGTTGGCAATGTAGATATTTTCATGTTTATGGAGATGGCGGTGTAGATATTTCCATGTTTATACAGATGGCGGTGTAGATGTTTCCATGTTTATAGAAATATCGGTGTTGATATTTCCATGTTTATACAGATAGCGGTGTAGATATTTCCATGATTACACAGATAGCGGTGTAGATATTTCCATGTTTATACAGATGTTGGTGTGGATATTTCCATGTTTATACAGATAGCGGTGTAGTTATTTCCATGTTTACGCAGATAGCGGTGATGATATTTCCATGTTTATAGGGATAACGGTGTAGATTTTTCCATGTTTACACAGATAGCGGTGTAGGTATTTCCATGTTTGTTCAGATAGCGGTGTAGATATTTTCATGTTTATACAGACGGCTGTGTAGGTATATCCATGTTGATCCAGATGGCTGTGTAGAAATTTCCATGTTTATACAGATGGTGGTGTAGCTATTTCCAGGTTTATGCAGACGAATGTGTTGATATTTCCATGTTTATACAGAGGACGATGTAGGTATTTCTGTTTATACAAATGGCGGTGTAGATATTTCCATGTTTATAGAGATGGCAGCATAGATATTTCCATGTTTATACAGATGGCGGTGTAGATATTTCCATATTTATACAGGTGATGGTGTAGATATTTCCATGTTTATATGTATAACGGTGTACATATTTCCATGTTTATACATATGGCAGTGTACATATTTCCATATTTATACAGATGGTGGTGTAGATATTTCCATGTTTATACAGATAGTGGTGTAGTTATTTCTATGTTTATATAGTAGCAGTGGAGATATTAAAATGTTTATGCAGATATCGGTGGATATATTTCCATGTTTATAGACATGGCGTTGTAGAAATTTCCATGTTTATACATATAGCGTTGTGGATGTTTCCATGTTTATACAGATAACGGTGTAGATATTTCCATGTTTATACAGATAGCGGTGTAGGTATTTACATGTTCATAGAGATAGCGTTGTAGTTATTTCCAGGTTTATACAGATGGCTGTGTAGATATTTCCATGTGTATACAGATGGCAGTGTAGATATTTCCATGTTTATACAGATGGAGGTGTAGATACTTCCATGTTTATACAGATGGCGGTGTAGATATTTCCATGTTTAAACAGATAGCACTGTGGCTATTTCCATGTTTATACAGATAGCGATGTAGATATTTCCATGTTCATAGAGATGGCTGTGTAGATATTTCCATGTTTATACAGACGACATTGTAGATATTTCCATGTTTATACAGATAGTGGTGTAGATATTTCCATGTTTATACAGATTACTGTTTAGGTATTTCCATGTTTATACAGATGGCGGTGTAGATATTTCCATGTTTATAGAGATACCCATTAAGATTTTCCATGCTTATACAGATAGTGGTGTAGACGTTTCCATGTTTATAGAAATAGCGGTGTAGATATATCCATATTTATACAGATAGCGTTGTAGATATTTCCATGTTTATACTGATAGCGGTGTAGATACTTCCATGTTTATACAGATAGTGTTGTAGTTATTCCATGTTTACACAGATGGTGGTGTATATATTTCCATGTTTATACAGATTACGGTGTAGATATTTCCATGTTTATACAGAAGTCGGTGCAGATATTTCCATGTTTATAGAGATAGCTGTGTAGATATTTCCATGTTTATAGAGATTGTGGTGTAGATATTTCCATGTTTATATAGATAGCCGTGTAGATATTTCCATGTTTATTCAGATGTCGGTGTAGATACTTCCATGTTTATAGAGATATCGGTGTGTGTCTTTCCACATTTATACAGATGGCAGTGTAGATATTTCCATGTTTATGCAGATACCGATGTAGATATTTCCATGTTTATACAGATAGCGGTGTAGATATTTCCATGTTTTTACAGATGGCGGTGTAGATATTTCCATGTATATAGAGATAGCGGTGTGGCTGTTTCCTTGTTTATACAGACGGCAGTGTAGATATTTCCATGTTCATACAGATAGTCATGTAGATATTTCCATGTTTATAAAGATAGTAGTGTAGATATTTCCATGTTTATACAGATAGCGGTGTACGTATTTTCATGTTTATGGAGATAGCGCTGTAGATATTTCGATGTTTATACAGATGGCTGTGTTGATATTTCCATGTGTATACAGATGGCAGTGTAGATATTTCCATATTTATACAGAGGGGGGTGTAGATATTTCCATTTTTCTACAGAAGGCTGTGTAGATATTTCCATGTTTATACAGATAGCGGTGTGGCTATTTCCGTGTTTATACAGATAGCGATGAAGATATTTCCATGTTTATACAGATAGCGGTGGAGATATTTCTATGTTTATACAGATGTCGGTGTAGATATTTCCAATTTTATGCAGATAGCGGTGTAGATATTTCCATGTTTATGGGATAGCAGTGTAGATATTTCCATGTTTACACAGAGAGCGGTGTAGTTATTTCCATGTTTATAGAGTTAACGGTGCAGATATTTCCATATTTATACATATTGCAGTGGAGATATTTCCATGTTTATAAAGTTAGCTGTGGAGATATTCCCATGTATATAGAGATAGCGGTGGAGATATTTCCATGTTTATACTGATAGCGCTGCAGATATTTCCATGTTTATACTGATAACGATGTAAATGTTTTCATGTTTATACAGATAGTGGTGTTGATATTTCCATGTTTATACAGATAGCGGTATAGATATTTCCATGTTTATACAGATAGCGGTGTAGGTATTACCATGTTTATACAGATTGCGCTGGAGGTATTTCCGTCTTTATACAGATAGACGTGAAGATAATTCCATGTTTATAGAGATAGCGGTGGAGATATTTCCATGTTTGTACAGATAGCGATGTAGATATTTCCATGTTCATAGAGACAGCTGTGTAGATATTTCAATGTTTATATAGATAATGGTGTAGATATTTCCATATTTATATAGATAGCCGTGTAGACATTTCGACGTTTCTTCAGATGGTGGTGAAGATATTTCCATCTTTTTAGAGAATGACGTGTAGATATCTTCCAGGTTTACACAGATGTCTGTGTTGATATTGCCATGCTTTTACAAATGGCGGTTGTTGATATTTCCATGTTTATACAGATAGCGGTGTGGCTATTTCCAAGTTTATACAGATAGCGATGTAGATATTTCCATGTTTATTGTGGTGGCTGTCTAGATATTTCCATGTTTATACAGATCCCAGTGTAGATATTTCCATGTTTATACAGATAGTGGTGTAGATATTTCCATGTTTATACAGACGACTGTGTAGGTTTTTCTATGTTTATACAGATGGTGGTGAAGATATTTCCAAGTTTATAGAGAAAGCCATGTAGATATTTTCATGTTTATACAGATAGCGGTGTAGATATTTCCATGTTTATAGAGATAGCGGTTCAGAGATTTCCAAATTTATACAGATAGCGGTGTACGTATTTCCATGTTTATACAGATAGCAGTGGAGATATTTACATGTTTATACAGATGGCGGTGTAGATATTTCCATGTTTATACAGATAGCAGTGGAGATATTTCCAGGTTTATACAGGTTGTGGTGGAGATATTTCCATGTTTATAGAGATGGCGGTGTAGATTTTCCAAGTTTATTCAGATAGCGGTGCAGATATTTCCACGTTTATAGAGATAGCGGTGTAGATATTTCCATGTTTATAGAGATAGTGGTGTAATTATTTCCATGTTTATAGAGATAGTGGTGTAGTTATTTCCATGTTTATACAGATAGCTGTGTAGATATTTCCATTTGTATACGAATGGCATTGCAGATATTTCCATGTTTGTACAGATGGAGGTGTAGATATTTCCATGTTTTTACAGATGACTGTGTGGATATTTCGATGTTTTTACAGATGGCAGTGTAGATATTTCCATGTTTTTACAGATAGCGGTGTGGCTATTTCAATGTTTATAGAGTTAGCGATGTTGATATTTCCATGTTTATACAGATAACGGTGGAGATATTTCCATGTTTATACAGATAGCGGTGGAGATATTTCCATGTTTATACAGATGGCGGTGTAGATATTTCCAAGTTTACGCAGATAGCGGTGTAGATATTTCCATGTTTATAGAGATAGCGGTGTAGTTATTTCCATGTTTATACAGATAGCGGTGTAGTTATTTCCATGTTTATAGAGATAGCGGTGTGGATATTTCCATATTTATACAGATAGTGGTGTAGATATTTCCATGTTTATTCAGATGGCGGTGTAGGTATTACCATGTTTATACAGATAGCGGTGTGGCTGTTTCCTTGTTTATACAGACGGCAGTGTAGATATTTCCATATTTATACAGATAGTCGTGTAGATATTTCCATGTTTATAAAGATAGCGGTGTAGATATTTCCATGTTCATAGAGATAGCGGTGGAGATATTTCCAAGTTTATAAAGATAGCGGTGTAGATATTTCCATGTTTATACAGATAGCGGTGTAAGTATTTCCATGTTTATGGAGATAGCCCTGTAGTTATTTCCATGTTTATACAGATGGCTGTGTTGATATTTCCAAGTTTATACAGATGGCAGTGTAGATATTTCCATGTTTATACAGATAGAGGTGTAGATATTTCCATATTTTTAGAGATAGCGATGTGGCTGTTTCCATGTTTATACAGATGGCAGTGTTGATATTTCAATGTTTATACAGATAGTGGTGTAGATATTTCCATGTTTATAAAGATAGCAGTGTAGATATTTCCATGTTTATAGAGTTAGCGGGGGAGATATTTCCATGTTTATAGAAATAGCGGTCGAGATATTTCCATGTTTACACAGATAACGATGTAGATATTTCCATGTGTATGCAGATAGCGGTGTAGATATTTCGATGTTTATAGAGATGGATGTGTAGGTATTTCCGTGTTTATGCAGATGGCAGTGTAGATATTTCCATGATTATGCAGATAGTGGTGTATGTATTTCCATGTTTATACAGATGACTGTGTAGGTATTAACATGTTTATAGAGATGGCGGTGTAGATATTTACATGTTTATAGAGATAGCCATCTAGATATTTCCATGTTTAAACATATAGCGGTGTAGACATTTCTATGTTTATAGAGATAGCAGTGTAGGTATTTCCATATTTATACAGATAGCTGTGTAGATATTTCCATGTTTATTCAGATGGCGATGTAGATATTAACATGTTTATACAGATAGCGGTGTGGCTAATTCCATGTTTCTACAGATAGCAGTGTAGATATTTCCATGTTAATACAGATAGCGATGTAGATATTTCCATGTTTATATAGATAGCGGTGCAGATATTTCCATGTTTATACAGATAGCGATGTAGATATTTCCATGTTTATACAGATAGCGGTGTAGTTATTTCCATGTTTATAGAGATAGCAGTGTAGATATTTCCATGTTTATACAGATGGCTGTGAAGTTATTTCCATGTGTATGCAGATGGCAGTGAGGATTTTCTATGTTTATACAGATTGAGGTGTAGATATTTCCATGTTTATACAGATGACTGTGTTGATATTTCCATGTTTATACAGATAGTGGTGGAGATATTTCCATGTTTATTCAGATGGCGGTGTAGATATTTCCATGTTTATACAGATAGCGGTGTGGCTGTTCCATGTTTATACAGATAGCAGAATAGATATTTCCGTGTTTATGCAGATAGTGGTGTAGGTAATTCCATGTTTATACAGATGACTTTGTAGGTATTTCCATGTTTATAGAGATGGCGGTGTAGATATTTCCATGTTTATAGAGATTGCGGTGTAGATATTTCCATGTTAATACATATAGCTGAGTAGATATTTCCGTGTTTATGCAGATAGTGGTGTAGGTAATTCCATGTTTATACAGATGACTTTGTAGGTATTTCCATGTTTACAGAGATGGCGCTGCAGATATTTCCATGTTTATAGAGATTGCGGTGTAGATATTTCCATGTTTATACAGATAGCTGTGTAAATATTTCCATGTTTATAGAGATAGCGGTGTAGGTATTTCCATATTTATGCAGATAGCCTTGTAGATATTTCCATGTTTATTCACATGGTTGTGTATATATTTCCAGGTTTACACAGACAGCGGTGTGGCTACTTCCATGTTTACACAGATTGCAGTGTCGATATTTCCATGTTTATACAGATAGCGATGTAGATATTTCCATGTTTATACATATACCGGTGTAGATATTTCCATATTTATACAGATGTCTGTGTAGATATTTCCAGGGGAATACAGATGGCAGTGTAGATATCTGCATGTTTATACACATGGAGGTGCAGGTATTACCATGTTTACACACATGACTGTGTAGATATTTCCATGTTTTTACAGATGGCGGTGTAGATATTTCCATGTTTATACAGAAAACGGTGTGGCTATTTCCATGTTTATACAGATAGCGATGTAGCTATTTCCATGTTTATATAGATGGCTGTGTAGATATTTCCATGTTTATACAGATCGCAGTGCAGATATTTCCATGTTTATACGGATAGTGGTGTAGATATTTCCATGTTTATACAGAAGACTGTGTAGGTATTTCTATGTTTATACAGATGGCGGTGTAGATATTTCCAAGTTTATACAGATAGCGCTGTAGATATTTCCATGTTTATACAGATAGCAGTTCAGATATTTCCATGTTTATACAGATAGTGGTGTATGTATTTCCATGTTTATACAGATAGCGGTGTAGATATTTCCATGTTTATACAGATGGCTGTGTTGGTATTTCCATGTGTATACAGATGGCAGTGTAGATATTTCCATGTTTATAGAGATGGAGGTGTAGATATTTCCATATTTTTCGAGATAGCAGTGTGGCTGTCATCATGTTTATACAGATGGCAGTGTGGATATGTTTATGTTTATACAGATAGCGGTGTAGATATTTCCATGTTTATACAGATAGCGGTGTAGATGTTTCCATGTTTATACAGATAGCAGTGGAGATATTTCCATGTTTATACAGATAGCGATGGAGATATGTCTACGTTCATAACGAAAGCGTTGGAGATATTTCCATGTTTATAGAGATGGTGGTATAGATATTTCCAAGTTTATACAGATATCGGTGTAGATATTTCCATGTTTATAAAGATAACGGTGTAGATATTTCCATGTTTATACAGATAGCGGTGTAGGTATTTCCCTGTTTATAGAGATAGCAGTTTAGATATTTCCATGTTTATACAGATGGCTGTGAGGATATTTCCATGTGTATACAGAGGGCAGTGACGATTTTCTATGTTTATACAGATGGAGTTGTAGATATTTCCATGTTATACAGATGACTGTGTAGATATTTCCATGTTTTTACAGATGGCGGTGTAGATATTTCCATGTTTATACAGATAGCGGTGTGGCTATTTCCATGTTTATAGAGATAGCCACGTAGATATTTCCACGTTTATTCAGATAGCAGTGTAGATAATTCCTTGTTTATACAGAAAGCGGTGGAGGTATTTCCATGTTTATACAGATAGCGGTGTAGATATTTCCACGTTTATGCAGATAGCGGTGTAGATATTTCCATATTTATAGAGATAGCGGTGTAGATATTTCCATGTTTATTCAGATGGCGGTGTAGATATTTCCATGTTTATACAGATAGCGGTGTGGCTGTTCCATGTTTATACAGATAGCAGAGTAGATATTTCCATGTTTATGCAGATAGTGGGGTAGGTAATTCCATGTTTATACAGATGACTATTTAGGTATTTCCATGTTTCTGGAGATGGCGGTGTAGATATTTCCATGTTTATAGAGATTGCGGTGTAGATATTTCCATGTTTTTACAGATAGCTGTGTAAATATTTCCATGTTTATAGAGATTGCGGTGTAGGTATTTCCATATTTCCGTGTTTATTCACATGGTGGTGTATATATTTCCAGGTTTACACAGATAGCGGTGTGGCTACTTCCATGTTTCTACAGATGGCAGTGTAGATATTTTTATGTTTATACAGATAGTGGTGTAGATATTTCCATGTTTATAAAGATAGCAGTGTAGATATTTCCATGTTTATAGAGATAGCGGTTGAGATATTTCCATGTTTATAGAGATAGCGGTCGAGATATTTCCATGTTTACACAGATAACGATGTAGATATTTCCATGTTTATACAGATAGCGGTGTAGATATTTCCATGTTTATAGAGATGGATGTGTAGTTATTGCCATGTTTATGCAGATGGCAGGGTAGATATTTCCATGTTTATACAGACAGTGGTGTAGATATTTCCATGTTTTTACAGATAGCAGTGTAGATATTTCCATCTTTATTCAGAGAGTGCTGTACATATTTCCATGTTTATACAGATCACTGTGTAGATATTTCCATGTTTATACAGATAACGTTGTAGATATATACATCTTTATACAAACGGTGGTGTAGATATTTCCATGTTCCTACACATGACTGTGTAGTTATTTCCATGCTTATACAGATGGCGTTGTTGATATTTCCATGTTTAGAGATAGCGGTGTAGGTATTTCCATGTTTATAGACATAGCGGTGTAGATATTTCCATGTTTGTACAAATGGCGGTGTTGATATTTCCATCTATACATAGATGGCGGCGTAGATATTTCCATGGACATGCAGATGGCGGTGTAGTTATTTCCATGTTTATAAAGATAGCGGTGTAGATATTTCCATGTTTTCACAGATGATAGCAGTGTAGATATTTCCATGTTTATACAGATAGTGGTGTAGATATTTCCATGTTTACAGAGATAGAGGTGTGGATATTTCCATATTTGCACAGATTGCGGTGTAGATATTTCCATCCTCACACAGATTGCGGTGTACATATTTCCATGTTTACACAGACAGCTGTGTAGATATTTCCATCTTTACACAGATAGTGTTGTAGGTATTTCCATGTTTATAGAGATTGCGGTGTAGATCTTTCCATGTTTATAAAGATAGCGGTGTAGATATTTCCATCTTTATACAGATAGCGGTGGAGATATTTTCATGTTTATACAGATAGCGCTGTAGATATTTGCTCGTTTATACAGATAGCAGTGTAGATATTTCCATGTTTATACAGATAGCGGTGTAGATATTTCCATGTTTATTCAGATAGCGGTGTAGATATTTCCATATTTATACAGAGAGTGGTGGAGATATTTCCATGTTTATACAGATAGCGGTGGAGATATTTCCATGTTTCTAGAGATGGTGGTGTAGATATTTCGATGTTTATGCAGGTAGCGGTGTAGATAATTCCATGTTTATAGAGATAGCGGTGTAGACATGTCCATGTTTATACAGGTAGCGGTGTAGTTATTTCCATGTTTACAGAGATAGCGGTGAATATATTTCCATATTTATAAAGATAGCGGTGTAGATATTTGTATGTTTATTCAGATGGTGGTGTAGATATTTCCATGTTTATACAGATAGCGGTGTGGCTATTACCATGTTTATTCAGATGGCAGTGTAGATATATCCATGTTTATACAGATAGTGGAGTAGACATTTCCATTTTTATACAGACAGCGGTGTAGATATTTCCATGTTTATATAGATAGCTGAGTTGATATTTTCATATTTACAGAGATAGATGTGTACATATTTCCATATTTGCACAGATTGCGGTGTAGATATTTCCACCTTTATACAGATATCGTTGTAGATATTTCCATGTTTATACAGATAACGGTATAGATATTTCCATCTTTATACAGATGACTGTGTAGATATTTCCAAGTGTATACAGATGGCAGTGTAGTTATTTCCATGTTTATGCAGAGAGCGGTGTGGCTATTTCCATGTTTATAGAGATAGCGTTGAAGATATTTCCATGTTTATAGAGATGGCTGTGTAGATATTTCCATGTTTACACAGATGGCAGTGTACATATTTCCACGTTTATACAGATAGTGGTGTAGATATTTCCACGTTTATACAGATGGTGGTGTAGGTATTTCCATGTTTATACAGATACCGGTGTTTGTATTTCCATGTTTATACAACTAGCGTTGTAGATATTTCCATGTTTATACAGCTCGCGGTGTAGATATTTCCATCTTTATAGAGATGGCAGTGTAGATATTTCCATGTTTATAGAGATAGCGATGTAGATATTTCCATCTTTGCACCGATTGCCGTGTAGATATTTCCATGTTTACGCAGATAGCTGTGTAGATATTTCCAAGTTTACACAGATAGCTCTGTAGATATTTCCATGTTTACACATATAGCGTGGTAGATATTTCCGTGTTTATAAAGATTGCGGTGTAGATATGTCCATGATTATACAGATAGCGGTGTAGATATTTTCATGTTTATACAGATAGCGGTGGAGATATTTCCATGTTTGTAGAGACTGCTGTATAGATACTTCCATGTTTATACAGATAGCGGTGTAGATATTTCCATTTTTACACAGATAGCATTGTATATATTTCCATGTTTATACAGACAGCGTTGTAGATATTTCCATGTTTATACAGATAGTGGTGTAGATATTTCCATCTTTATACAGATAGCGGTGCAGATATTTCCATGTTTACACAAATAGTCGTGTAGATAATTCTATGTTTACACAGATAGAGTTGCAGATATTTCCAAGTTTATAAAGATAGCGGTGCAGACATTTCCATGTTTATACAGATAGCGGTGTGGGTATTTCCATGTTTATACAGATAGCGGTGTGGGTATTTCCATGTTTATACAGATAGCGGTATAGATATTTCCATGTTTATAGAGATGACTGTCTAGATATTTCCATGTTTATACAGCTTTCCGTGTAGATATTTCCATGTTTCTACAGATGGTGGTGTAGATATTTCCATGTTTATACAGATGACTGTGAAGTTATTTCCATGTTTATACATGTGTCAGTGTAGATATTTTCATGTTTATAGAGATAACTCTGTAGATATTTCCATGTTTATACAGATAGCGGTGTAGACATTTCCATGTTTAGAGAGACAGCGTTGTAGATATTTCCATATTTACACAGATATCTGTGTAGATCTTTCCAGGTTTATACAGATAGCGGTGTAGATATTTCCATTTTTATACTGATAGCGGTGTAGATATTTCCATGTTTATAGAGATGGCGTTGTAGGTATTTCCATGTTTACAGAGATAGCGGTGTAGCTATTTCCATGATTATACAACTCGCAGTGCTGATATTTCCATCTTTATACAGATGGCAGTGAATATTTTTCCATGTTTATACAGATAGTGGTGTACATATTTCCATGTTTATACAGATGGCGGAGTAGATACAGCCATGTTTCTGAAGATGGCGGTGTAGATATTTTCATGTTTATAGAGATGGTGGTGTAGATAATTCCATGTTTATAGGGATTGCGATGTAGATATTTCCATGTTTATAGAGAAAACAGTGTTGGTATTTGCAGGTTTATAGAGATAGCGGTGAAGATATTTCCATATTTCTAAAGATAGCGGTGAAGGTATTTCCATGTTTATACAGATGGCGGTGTAGATATTTCCATGTTTCTACATATGGCGGTGTAGATATTTCCTTGTTTATACAGATATTGTTGTAGATATTTCCATGTTTATACAGATAGCGGTGTAGATATTTCCATGTTTTCAGAGATAGCAGTGTAGGTATTTCCCTCTTTGCACAGATTGACGTTTAGATATTTCCATTTTTACACAGATAACTGTGTAGATATTTCCACGTTTACAAAGATAGCTGTGTAGATATTTCCATGTTTACACAGATAGCGTTGTAGATATTTCCATGTTTATACAGATAACGGTGTAGAAATTTCCATGTTTATAGAGATAGTAGTGTAGATATTTCCATGTTTATACAGATGGCTGTGTAGATATTTCCATGTTTATAGAGATAGCACTGTAGATATTTCCATCTTTATACAGATAGCGGTGTAGATATTTCCATGTTTATACAGATGGCGGTGTAGATAGTTCCATGTTTATGGAGATGGCGGTGTAGATATTTTCATGTTTACATAAATGGCGGTGTAGATATTTCCATGTTTGTAGAGACTGTGGTGTTGATATTTCCATATTTATAGAGGTAACGTTGTAGGTATTTCCTTGTTTATAGAGATAGTTGTGTATATACATCCATGTTTATACAGATGGCTGCGTATATATTTCCATGTGTATACAGATGACTCTGTAGATATTTGTATATTTACACAAATGACGGTGTAGATATTTCCATATTTATACAGATAGCAGTGGAGATATTTCCCTGTTTATACAGATAGTGATGTAGATATTTCCAATTACACAGATAGCGGTGTAAATATTTCCATGTTTACACAGATAGCGTTGTAGTTATTTCCGTGTTTACACAGATAGTGGTGTAGATATTTCCATGTTTTTACAGATGACTGTGTAGCTATTTCCATGTTTATACAGATGGCAGTGTAGATATTTCTATGTTTATACAGATGGCGGTGAAGATATTTCCATTTTTATACAGATGGCGGTGTAGATATTTCCATGTTTATACTGATCGCGGTGTAGATATTTCCAACTTTATACAGATGGCAGAGTAGGTATTTCCATGTTTATGCAGATAGTGGTGTAGGTATTTCCATTTTTAAACAGATAGCGGTGTAGGTTTTTCCGTGTTTATAGAGATAGGTGTGTAGATAATTCCATGTTTATAGAGATGGCTGTGAGGAAAATTCCATGTTTATACAGATGGCAGTGTCGATATTTCCATGTTTATACAGATAGTGGTTTAGATATTTCCATGTTTATACAGATGTCTCTGTAGGTATTTCCAAGTATTTACAGATGGCGGTGTAGATATTTCCATGTTTATAGAGATAGCCATGTAGATATTTCCATGTTTATACAGACAACGGTGTAGACATTTCCATGTTTATAGAGATAGCAGTGTAGATATTTCCAAGTTTATAGAGATAGCGGTGTAGATATTTCCATATTTATAGAGATAGCCGTGTAGTTATTTCCATGTTTATTCAGATGGTGGTGTAGATATTTCCATGTTTATGCAGATAGCGATGTGGCTATTTCCATGTTTATACAGATGGCAGTGTAGATATTTCCATATTAATACAGATAGCAGTGTAGATATTTCCATATTTATATGGATAGCGGTGTAGGTATTTCCATGTTTATACAGATAGCAGTGTAGATATTTCCATGTTTATACAGATATCGGTGTAGATATTTCCAAGTTTATACAGATAGCGGTGTAGATATTTCCATGTTTATACAGATAGCGGTGTAGATATATCCGTGTTTATACAGATCGTGGTGTAGATATTTCCATTTTTATACAGATAGCGGTGTAGATATTTCCATGTTTACAGAGATAGAGGTGTAGATATTTCCATATTTGCACAGATAGCTCTGTAGATATTTCCATGATCATACAGATAGCGGTGGAGATATTTCCATGTTTATAGAGATGGTGGTGTAGATATTACCAAGTTTATGTAGATAGTGGTGTAGATAATTCCATGTTTATAAAGATAGCGGTTTAGATATTTGCATGTTTACACAGATAACAATGTAGGTATTTCCATGTATATAGAGATAGCGGTGTAGATATTTCCATGTTGATACAGGTAGCGGTGTAGATATTTCCATGTTTATTCAGATAGGTGTGGAGATATTTCCTGTTTATAGAGATAGCGGTGTAGATATTTCCATGTTTATGGTGTTAGCGGTGCAGATATTTCGATGTTTATTCAGATGGCGGTGTAGATATTTCCATGTATTTACAGATGGCGGTGTAGATATTTTTATCTTTATACAGATAGAGGTGTAGATATTTGCATGTCTATACAGATAGCGGTGTTCATATTTCCAACTTTACACAGATAGCGGTGTAAATATTTCCATCTTTGCACAGATTGTGGTGAAGATATTTCCATCTTTACTCAGATAGCGGTGTAGATATTTCCATGTTTACACAGATAGCAGTGTAGATATTTCCATGTTTACACAGATAGTGGTGTAGATATTTCCATGTTTTTACAGATGACTGTGTAGGTATTTCCAGGTTTATACAGATGGCAGTGTAGGTATTTCTATGTTTATACAGATGGCGGTGCCGATATTTCCATGTTTATACAGATGGCGGTGTAGATATTTCCAAGTTTATGCAGATGGTGGTGTAGATATTTCCATGTTTATAGAGATGGCGGTGTAGATATTTCTAGTTTACAGAGATAGCAGTGTAGATATTTCCATGTTTACAGAGATAGTCGTGTGGTTATGTCCATGTTTATACAGATAGCGGTGTAGATATTTCCATGTTTATACTGCTCGCGGTGTAGATATTTTCAACTTTATACAGATGGCAGAGTAGGTATTTCCATGTTTATGCAGATAGAGGTGTAGTTATTTCCATGTTTAAAGAGATAGCGGTGTAGGTATTTCCATGTTTACAGAGATAGCGGTGTAGATATTTCCTTATTTATACAGATAGCGGTGTAGATATTTCCAGGTATATAGAGATGGCAGTGTAGATATTTCCATGTTTATACTGATGGAGGTGTAGGTATTTCCATGTTTATACAGATGACTGTGTAGATATTTCCATGTTTTTTACAGATGGCGGTGTAAATATTTCCATGTTATACACATAGTGGTGTGGCTATTTCAAAGTTTATACAGATAGCGATGTAGATATTTCCATGTTTATAGAGATGGCTGTGCAGATATTTCCATGTTTATATAGATCACAGTGTAGATATTTCCACGTTTATACCGATGGTGTTGTAGATATTTCCATGTTTATACAGATGACTGTGTAGGTATTTCCATGTTTATACAGATGGCGGTGTAGATATTTCCATGTTTATAGAGATAGCAATGTAGATATTTCCATGTTTATACAGATAGTGGTGTAGACATTTCCATGTTTATAGAGACAGCGGTGTAGATATTTCCGTATTCATACAGATAGCGGGGTAGATATTTCCATGTTTATACAGAGAGCGGTGTAGATATTTCCATGTTTATACAGATAGCGGTGTAGTTATTTCCATGTTTATACAGATAGAGGTGAAGGTATTTACAAGTTTATACAGATAGCGGTGTAGATATTTCCATGTTTATACAGATAGCGGTGTAGATATATCCATGTTTATACAGATCGTGGTGTAGATATTCCCATGTTTATACAGATAGCGGTGTATATATTTCCATGTTTACAGAGATAGAAGTGTAGATATTTCCATATTTGCACAGAGAGCTGTGTAGATATTTCCATGATCATACTGATACTGGTGGAGATATTTCTATGTTTATAGAGATGGCGGTGTACATATTTCCAAGTTTATGTAGATAGTGGTGTAGATATTCCCATGTTTATAAAGATAGCGGTGTAGATATTTCCCTGTTTATACAGACATCAATGTAGATATTTCTATGTTTATCGAGATAGCAGTGTAGACATTTTCATGTTCATACAGACAACAGTGTAGATATTTCCATGTTTATTGAGATAGCGGTGTAGATATTTCCATGTTTATAGAGATAGCGGTGTAAATATTTCCATGTTTATACAGATAGCGGTGTAAATATTTCCATGTTTATACAGATAGCCGTGTAAATGTTTACACGTTTATAGAGATAGCGGTGTAGATATTCCCACGTTTATACAGATAACTGTGTAGATATTTCCACGTTTATAGAGATAGCAGTGTAGATATTTCCACGTTTATACAGATAGCGGTGTAGATATTTCCAGTTTTATTCACATAGCGGTGTAGATATTTCCATGTTTTTACGCATACTTTTGTAGATATTTCCATGTTTATACAGATAGCGGTGTAGATATTTCCAGGTTTGTAGACATAGCGATGTAGATATTTCCACGTCTATACAGATAGCGGTGTAGATATTTCCATGTTTACAGAGATAGCGGTGTAGATATTTCCATGTTTACACAGATTGCGGTGTAGATATTTCCATCTTTCTACAGATGGCATTGTAGATATTTCCATGTTTATACAGATGACTGTATAGGTATTTCCATGTTTCTACAGATGGCGGTGCAGATATTTCCATGTCTATAGAGATAGCGGTGTAGGTATTTCCATGTTTACACAGATGGTGGTGTAGATATTTCCGTGTTTATACACATGGCGGAGTAGATACTTCCATCTTTACGGAGATGGCAGTGTAGATATTTTCATGTTCATAGAGATGGCGGTGTAGATATTTCCATATTTATAGAGATAGCGGTGTAGATATTTCCATCTTTCTACAGATGGCAGTGTAGATATTTCCATGTTTATACGATGGCCGTGTAGATATTTCCATATTGATACAGATGTCTGTGTAGATATTTCCATGTGTATACAGATGATATTGTAGCTATTTCCATGTTTATACAGATGGTGGTGTAGATATTTCCATGTTTCTTCAGATGACTGTGTAGATATTTCCATGTTTTTACATATGGCAGTGTAGATATTTCAATGTTTATATAGATGGCGCTGTTGATATTTCCATGTTTATACAGATAATGGTGGAGATATTTCCATGGTTATACAGAGAGCAGTGGAGATATTTCCATGTTTATACACATAGCGGTGTACATATTTCCATGTTTATAGAGACAGCGGTGTAGGTATTTCCATGTTTATACAGATAGCGGTGCAGATATTTCCATGTTTACACAGATGCCTATGCAGATATTTCCATATTTATACAGAGGGCTGTGTAGATATTTCTATATTTATACAGATGGCAGTGTAGATATTTAAATGTTCCTACACATGACTGTGTAGTTATTTCCATGTTTATACAGATGTCTTTGTAGTTATTTCCATGTTTATAGAGATAGCGGTGCAGATATTTCCATGTTTATACAGATAGCGGTGTATATATTTCCTTGTTTATACAGATCATGGTGTAGATATTTCCAGGTTTATACAGACACCGGTGTAGATATTTCCAAGTTTATACAGACCGCAGTGTAGATATTTCCATGTTTATAGAGATAGCAGTGTAGATATTTCCATGTTTGTACAGATGGCGGTGTTGATGTTTCCATGTTTATACAGATGACTTTGTAGGTATTTCCATGTTTATACAGATGGCGGTGTAGATATTTCCATGTTTATAGAGATAAATATGTAGATATTTCCATGTTTATACAGATAGCGGTGTAGATATTTCCATGTTTATACAGATCGCGGTGTAGATATTTCCATGTTTATACAGATCGCGGTTTAGATATTTCCATGTTTATACAGATAGCGGTGTAGATATTTCCATGTTTTTACAGATATCGGTGTAGATATTTCCATGTTTACACAGATTGCGGTGTAGATATTTCCATCTTTCTACAGATGGCATTGTAGATATTTCCATGTTTATACAGATGACTGTATAGGTATTTCGATGTTTTTACAGACGGCGGTGCAGATATTTCCATGTCTATAGAGATAGCGGTGTAGATATTTCCATGTTTGTACAGATGGCGGTGTTGATATTTCCATCTATACACAGATGGCCGTGTAGATATTTCCATGTTTATTCAGATGGCGGCGTAGATATTTCCAAGGACATGCAGATGGCCTTGTAGTTATTTCCATGTATATACAGATAGCGGTGTAGGTATTTCCATGTTTACACAGATGGTGCTGTAGATATTTCCGTGTTTATACAAATGGCGGAGTAGATACTTCCATCTTTATGGAGATGGCAATGTAGATACTTTCATGTTTATAGAGATGGCGGTGTAGATATTTCCATATTTATAGAGATATCGGTGTAGATATTTCCATCTTTCTACAGATGGCAGTGTAGATATTTCCATGTTTATACAGATGGCCGTGTAGATACTTCCATATTTATACAGATGTCTGTGTAGATATTTCCATGTGTATACAGATGGTATTGTAGCTATTTCCATGTTTATACAGATGGTTGTGTAGATATTTCCATGTTTCTTCAGATGACTGTGTAGATATTTCCATGTTTTTACAGATGGCAGTGTAGATATTTCAATGTTTATATAGATGGCGCTGTTGATATTTCCATGTTTATACAGATAACGGTGGAGATATTTCCATGTTTATACACATAGCGGTGTACATATTTCCATGTTTATAGAGACAGCGGTGTAGGTATTTCCATGTTTATACAGATAGCGGTGCAGATATTTCCATGTTTACACAGACGCCTATGCAGATATTTCCATATTTATACAGAGGGCTGTGTAGATATTTCTGTATTTATACAGACGGCAGTGTAGATATTTAAATGTTCCTACACATGACTGTGTAGGTATTTCCATGTTTATACAGAGAGCAGTGGAGATATTTCCTTGTTTATACAGATCGTGGTGTAGATATTTCCGTGTTTATACGGACACCGGTGTAGATATTTCCATGTTTATACAGACCGCAGTGTAGATATTTCCATGTTTATAGAGATAGCAGTGTAGATATTTCCATGTTTGTACAGATAGCGGTGTTGATGTTTCCATCTATACACTGATTGCCGTGTAGGTATTTCCATGTGTATACAGATGGCATTGTAGATATTTCCAATTGTATGCAGATGGTTGTGTAGATGATTCCATGTTTACACAGATGACTGTATAGGTATTTCCATGTTTATACAGATGGCGGTGTAGATATTTCCAAGTTTATAGAGATAGCGGTGGAGATATTTCCATGTTTATACAGATAACGGTGTAGAAGTTTCCATGTTTATACAGATAGCGGTGTAAATATTTCCATGTTTATGCAGATCACGGTGTAGATATTTCCATGTTTATAGAGATAGCGGTGTAGATATTTCCATGTTTATACCGACAGCGGTGTTGATATTTGCATGTTAATACAGACAGCAGTGTAGATATTTCCATGTTTATACAGATAGCGGTGCAGATATTTCCATGTTTGTACAGACGGCGGTGTTGATATTTCCATCTATACACAGATGACCGTGTAGATATTTCCATGTTTATACAGATAGTGGTGTAGATATTTCCATGTAAATACAGATGGCTCTGTAGATATTTCCGTGTTTATACAGATGGCTGTGCAGATATTTCCATGTTTATACAGATGACTTTGTAGGTATTTCCATGTTTATACAGATGGCGGTGTAGATATTTCCATGTTTATAGAGATAACTGTGTAGATATTTCCATGTTTATACAAATAGCGCTGTAGATATTTCCATGTTTATAAAGATCACGGTGTAGATATTTACATGTTTATACAGATCGCGGTGTAGATATTTCCATGTTTATACAGATCGCGGTGTAGATATTTCCATGTTTATACAGATAGCGGTGTAGATATTTCCATGTTTTACAGATATCGGTGTAGATATTTCCATGTTTACACGGATTGCGGTGTAGATATTTTCATCTTTCTACAGATGGCATTGTAGATATTTCCATGTTTATACAGATGACTGTATAGGTATTTCCATGTTTTTACAAATGGCGGTGCAGATATTTTCATGTCTATGGAGATAGCGGTGAAGATATTTCCCTGTTTGTACAGATGGCGGTGTTGATATTTCCATCTATACACAGATGGCCTTGTAGATATTTCCATGTTTATTCAGATGGCGTCGTAGATATTTCCAAGGATATGCAGATGGCGCTGTTGATATTTCCATGTTTATACAGATAACGGTGGAGATATTTCCATCTTTATACAGAGAGCAGTGGAGATATTTCCATGTTTATACACATAGCGGTGTACATATTTCCATGTTTATAGAGACACCGGTGTAGGTATTTCCATGTTTATACAGATGTCTTTGTAGTTATTTCCATGTTTATAGAGATAGCGGTGCAGATATTTCCATGTTTATACAGATAGCGGTGTATATATTTCCATGTTTATACAGATCATGGTGTAGATATTTCCATGTTTATACAGATACCGGTGTAGATATTTCCATGTTTATACAGACCGCAGTGTAGATATTTCCATGTTTATAGAGATAGCAGTGTAGATATTTCCATGTTTGTACAGATGGCGGTGTTGATGTTTCCATGTTTATACAGATGACTTTGTAGGTATTTCCATGTTTATACAGATGGCGGTGTAGATATTTCCATGTTTATAGAGATAGCTGTGTAGATATTTCCATGTTTATACAGATAGCGGTGTAGATATTTCCATGTTTATACAGATCGCGGTGTACATATTTCCATTTTTATACAGATCGCGGTGTAGATATTTCCATGTTTATACAGATAGCGGTGTAGATATTTCCATGTTTTTACAGATATCGATGTAGATATTTCCATGTTTACACAGATTGCATTGTAGATATTTCCATCTTTCTACACATGGCATTGTAGATATTTCCATGTTTATACAGATGACTGTATAGGTATTTCCATGTTTTTACAGATGGCGGTGCAGATATTTCCATGTCTATAGAGATAGCGGTGGCGTTATTTCCATGTCTATACAGATGGCGGTGTTGATATTTCCATCTATACACAGATGGCCGTGTAGATATTTCCATGTTTATTCAGATGGCGGCGTAGATATTTCCAAGGATATGCAGATGGCGGTGTAGTTATTTCCATGTATATACAGATAGTGCTGTAAGTATTTCCATGTTTACACAGATGGTGGTGTAGATATTTCCGTGTTTATACACATGGCGGAGTAGATACTTCCATCTTTATGGAGATGGCAGTGTAGATATTTTCATGTTCGTAGAGATGGCGATGTAGATATTTCCATATTTATAGAGATAGCGGTGTAGATATTTCCATCTTTCTATAGATGGCAGTGTAGATATTTCCATGTTTATACAGATGTCTGTGTAGATATTTCCATGTGTATACAGATGGTATTGTAGCTATTTCCATGTTTATACAGATGGTGGTGTAGATATTTCCATGTTTATTCAGATGAGTGTGTAGATATTTCCATGTTTTTACAGATGGCAGTGTAGATATTTCAATGTTTATATAGATGGCGCTGTTGATATTTCCATGTTTATACAGATAACGGTGGAGATATTTCCATGTTTATACACATAGCGGTGTACATATTTCCATGTTTATAGAGACAGCGGTGTAGGTATTTCCATGTTTATACAGATAGCGGTGCAGATATTTCCATGTTTACACAGATGCCTATGAAGATATTTCCATATTTATACAGAGGGCTGTGTAGATATTTCTATATTTATACAGATGGCAGTGTAGATATTTAAATGTTCCTACACATGACTGTGTAGGTATTTCCATGTTTATACAGATGTCTTTGTAGTTATTTCCATGTTTATAGAGATAGCGGTGCAGATATTTCCATGTTTATACAGATAGCGGTGTATATATTTCCATGTTTATACAGATCATGGTGTAGATATTTCCATGTTTATACAGATACCGGTGTAGATATTTCCAAGTTTATACAGACCGCAGTGTAGATATTTTCATGTTTATAGAGATAGCAGTGTAGATATTTCCATGTTTGTACAGATGGCGGTGTTGATGATTCCATGTTTATACAGATGACTTTGTAGGTATTTCCATGTTTATACACATGGCGGTGTAGATATTTCCATGTTTATAGAGATAACTGTGTAGATATTTCCATGTTTATACAGATAGCGTTGTAGATATTTCCATGTTTATACAGATCGCGGTGTAGATATTTCCATGTTTATACAGATCGCCGTGTAGATATTTCCATGGTTATACAGATAGCGGTGTAGATATTTCCATGTTTATACAGATGGCGGTGTAGATATTTCCAAGTTTATGGAGATTGCAGTGTAGATATTTCCATATTTATACAGATAACGGTGTAGAAGTTTCCATGTTTATACAGATAGCGGTTTAAATATTTCCATGTTTATACAGATCACGGTGTAGATATTTCCATGTTTATAGAGATAGCGGTGTAGATATTTCCATGTTTATACCGACAGCGGTGTTGATATTTCCATGTTTATACAGACCGCGGTGTAGATATTTATATCTTTATACAGATGGCATTGTAGATATTTCCTCATTCACACGGATGGCGGTGTAGATGTTTCCATGTTTATACAGATGGCGGAGTAGTTAGTTCCATGTTTATGGAGATGGCAGTGTAGATATTTTCATGTTTATAGATATGGCGGTGAAAATATTTCCAGGTTTATAGAGATAGCAGTGTAGATATATACATGTTTATACAGATGGCTGTGTAGATATTTCCATGTGTATACAGATGGCATTGTAGATATTTCCATATTTATACAGATGACTGTATAGGTATTTCCATGTTTTTACAGATGGCAGTGCAGATATTTCCATGTTTATAGAGATAGCGGTGTAGATATTTCCATGTTTGTACAGATGAGGGTGTTGATATTTCCATCTATACACAGATGGCCGTGTAGATATTTCCATGTTTATACAGATGGCGGCGTAGATATTTCCATGGACATGCAGATGGCGGTGTAGATATTTCCATGTTTATACAGATAGCGGTGTAGATATTTCCATGTTTACACAGATGGTGGTGTAGATATTTCCGTGTTTATACACATGGCGGAGTAGATACTTTCATGTTTATGGAGATGGCAGTGTAGATATTTTCATGTTTTTACAGATGACAGTGCAGATATTTCCATGTTTATAGAGATAGCGGTGTAGATATTTCGATGTTTATACAGATGGCGGTGTAGATATTTCCATGTTTTTACAGATATCGGTGTAGATATTTCCATGTTTACACAGATTGCGGTGTAGATATTTCCATCTTTCTACAGATGGCATTGTAGATATTTCCATGTTTATACAGATGGGGGTATAGATATTTCCATGTTTATACAGATGGCGGTGTAGATATTTCCATGTTTATATAGATGGTGGTGTAGATATTACCATGTTTATTCAGATAGCGGTGTAGATATTTCCATGTTTATACAGATCGTGGTGAAGATATTTCCATGTTTACACAGATCGCGGTGTATTTATTTCCATGTTTATACAGATAGCGTTGTAGATATTTCCATGTTTATACAGATAGCAGTGTAGATATTTCCATGTTTATAGAGATAGCATAGTAGGTATTTCCATGTTTACAGACATAGCGATGTAGATATTTCCATGTTTATATAGATGGCGTTGTAGATATTTCCATGTTTATACCGATAGCGGTGTTGGTATTTCCACGTTTATACAGATAGTGATGTAGATGTTTCCATGTTTATACAGTTCGCGGTGCAGATATTTATAACTTTATACTGATGGAAATGTAGATATTTCCTTATTCACACAGATGGCGATGTAGATGTTTCCATGTTTATACAGATGGCGGAGTAGTTATTTCCATGTTTATGGAGACGGCAGTGCAGATATTTTCATGTTTATAGAGATGGCGGTGTAGATATTTCCATGTGTATACAGATGGCATTGTAGATATTTCCAAGTTTATACAGATAACATTATAGGTATTTCCATGTTTTTACAGATGGCAGTGCAGATATTTCCATGTTTATAGAGATAGCGGTGTAGATATTTCCATGTTTGTTCAGATGGCGGTGTTGATATTTCCATCTATACACAGATGGCCGTGTAGATATTTCCATGTTTCTACAGATGGCGGCGTAGATATTTCCATGGACATGCAGATGGCGGTGTAGATATTTCCATGTTTATACAGATAGCGGTGTAGATATTTCCATGTTTACTCAGATGGTGGTGTAGTTATTTTCGTGTTTATACACATGGCGGAGTAGATACTTCCATCTTTATGGAGATGGCAGTGTAGATATTTTCATGTTTATAGAGATGGCGGTGTAGATATTTCCATATTTATAGAGGTAGCAGTGTAGATATTTCCATCTTTCTACAGATGGCAGTGTAGATATTTCCATGTTTATACAGATGGCGGTGTAGATATTTCCATATTTATACAGATGTCTGTGTAGATATTTCCATGTGTTTACAGATGGTATTGTAGATATTTCCATGTTTATACAGATAGTGGTGTAGATATTTCCATATTTATTTAGATGATTGTGTAGATATTTCCATGTTTTTACAGATGGCAGTGTAGATATTTCAATGTTTATAGAGATCGCGCTGTAGATATTTCCATGTTTACACAGATCACGGTGGAGATATTTCCATGTTTATACATATAGCGGTGTAGATATTTCCATGTTTATACTGATCGTTGTGTACATATTTCCATGTTTATTGAGATGGCGGTGAAGATATTTCCATGTTCATAGACATAGCGGTGTTGATTTTTCCATGTTTATAGAGATAGCTTTGTGGATATTTCCATGTTTATACAGATAGGGGTGTAGATATTTCCATGTTTGTAGAGATGGCGGTGTAGATATTTCCATGTTTATACAGATCACGGTGTAGATATTTCCATGTTTATACAGATTGCGGTGTTGATATTACCACGTTTATAGAGATAGCGGTGCAAATATTTCCACATTTATACAGATAGCGGTGTAGTTATTAGCATGTTTATACAGATAGCGGTGTAGATATTTCCATGTATAAACAGATGTCTGTATATATATTTCCATGTTTAAACAGATGGCGGTGTAGATATTTCCTTGTTTATACAAATAGCGGTGTAGTTACTTCCATGTTTATACAGAGAGTGGTGTAGATATTTCCATGTATATACAGATGGCTGTGTAAATATTTCCATGTTTATACAGATGGTTGTGTAGATATTTCCATGTTCATACAGATGAAGTTGTAGGTATTTCCATGTTTATACAGATGACGGTGTAGGTATTTCCAAGTTTATAGAGATACCTGTGTAGATATTTCCATGTTTATACAGATAGCGCTGTAGATATTTCCATGTTTATACAGATCGTGGTGTAGATATTTCCATGTTTATACAGACAACAGTGGAGATATTTCCATGTTTATACACATAGCGGTGTATATATTTCCATGTTTATAGAGACAGCTGTGTAGGTATTTCCACGTTTATACACATAGCGGTGCAGATATTTCCATGTTTATACAGATGCCTATGCATATATTTCCATATTTATACAGAGGGCTCTGTAGATATTTCCATGTTTATACATATGGCAGTGTAGTTATTTCCATGTTCTTACGCATGACTGTGTAGGTATTTCCATGTTTATACAGATGGCTTTGTAGATATTTCCATGTCTATAGAGATAGCGGTGCAGATATTTCCATGTTTATACAGATAGCGGTGAAGATATTTCCAGGTATATACAGATGGCTGTGTAGATATTTCCATGTTTATATACATGGCGGTGTAAATATTTCCATGTTTATATAGATGGTGGTGTAGATATTACCATGTTTATACAGATAGCGGTGTAGATATTTCCATGTTATACATATCGTGGTGAAGATATTTCCATGTTTATACAGATCGCGGTGTAGATATTTCCATGTTTATACAGATAGCGGTGTAGATATTTCCATGTTTATACAGATAGCGGTGTAGATATTTCCAAGATTATAGAGATAGCGGTGAAGGTATTTCCATGTTTATAGACATAGCGGTGTAGATATTTCCATTTTTATATAGATGGCGTTGTAGATATTTCCATGTTTATACCGATAGCGGTGTTGGTATTTCCACGTTTATACAGATAGCGGTGTAGATATTTCCATGTCTATACAGCTCGCGGTGCAGATATTTATATCTTTATACAGATGGCTTTTTAGATATTTCCTTATTCACACAGATGGCTGTGTAGATGTTTCCATGTTTATACAGATGGTGAAGTGATTAGTTCCATGTTTATGGAGATGGCAGTGTAGATATTTTCATGTTTATAGAGATGGCGGTGCAGATATTTCCATGTTTATAGAGATAGCAGTGTAGATATTTACATGTTTATACAGATGGCTGTGTAGATATTTCCATTTGTATACAGATGGCATTGTAGATATTTCCATGTTTTTACAGATGACTGTATAGGTATTTCCAAGTTTTTACAGATGGCAGTGCAGATATTTCCATGTTTATAGAGATAGCGGTGTAGATATTTCCATGTTTGTACAGATGGCCGTGTTGATGTTTCCATCTATACACTGAAGGCCGTGTAGATATTTCCATGTTTATACAGATGGCAGCGTAGATATTTCCATGGACATGCAGATGGCGGTTTAGATATTTCCATGTTTATACAGACAGCGGTGTAGATATTTCCATGTTTACACAAATGGTGGTGTAGATATTTCCGTGTTTATACATATGGCGGAGTAGATACTTCCATCTTTATGGAGATGGCAGTGTAGATATTTTCATGTTTATAGAGATGACGGTGTAGATATTTCCATATTTATAGAGATAGCGGTGTAGATATTTCCATCTTTCTACAGATGGCAGTGTAGATATTTACCTGTTTATACAGATGGCGGTGTAGATATTTCCATATTTATACAGATGTCTGTGTAGGTATTTCCATGTGTATACAGATGGTATTGTAGGTATTTCCATGTTTATACAGATGGTGGTGTAGATACTTCCAAGTTTACTCAGATGACTGTGTAGATATTTCCATGTTTTTACAGATGGCAGTGTAGATATTTCAATGTTTATAGAGATGGCGCTGTAGATATTTCCATGTTTATACAGATCGCGATGTAGATATTTCCAAGTTTATAGAGATAGCGGTGTAGATATTTCCATATTTATACAGATAACGGTGCAGAAATTTCCATTTTTATACAGATAGCGGTGTAGATATTTCCATGTTTATAGAGATAGAAGTGTAGATATTTTCATTTTTATACATATTGCGGTGGAGATTTGTCCATGTTTATACAGATAGCAATGGAGATATTTCCACGTTAATACACATAGCGGTGTAGATATTTCCATGTTTATACAGATAGCGTTGTAGATATTTCCATGTTTATACAGATAGCGGTGCAGATATTTCCATGTTTGTACAGATGGTGGTGTTGATATTTCCATCTATACACAGATGACCGTGTAGATATCTCCATGTTTATACAGATGGCGGCACAGATATTTCCATGGATATGTAGATGGTGGTGTAGATATTTCCATGTTTATATAGATAGCGGTATAGTTATTTCCATATTTATATAGATAGCGGTGTAGATATTTCCATGTATGTACACATGGCTGTGTAGATATTTCCATGTTTATACAGATGGCGGTGTAGATATTTCCATGTTTATACAGATAAATTTGTAAGTATTTCCATGTTTATACAGATGACGTTGTAGATATTTCGATGTTTATAGAGATAGCAGTGGAGATATTTTCATGTTTATAGAGAAAGCGGTGTAGATATTTCCATGTTTATACTGATCGAGGTGCAGATAATTTCCATGTTTATATAGATGGCGGTGTAGATATTTCCATATTCATAGACATAGAGGTGTTGATTTTTCCATGTTTATAGAGATAGCGGTGTGGATATTTCCATGTTTATATAGATAGGGGTGTAGATATTTCCATGTTTATAGAGATGGCGGTGTAGATATTTCCATGTTTATACAGATCACGGTGTAGATATTTCCTTGTTTATACAAATAGCGGTGAAGTTATTTCCATGTTTATACAGATAGCGGTGTAGATATTTCCATGTTTTTACACATATCGGTGTAGATATTTCCATGTTTACACAGATTGCAGTGTAGATATTTCCATCTTTCTACAGATGGCATTGTAGATATTTCCATGTTTCTACAGATGGCGGTGTAGATATTTCCATGTTTATATAGATGGTGGTGTAGGTATTGCCATGTTTATACAGATAGCGGTGTAGATATTTCCATGTTTATACAGATCGTGGTGAAGTTATTTCCATGTTTATAGAGATAGCGTTGTAGGTATTTCCATGTTTATAGACATAGCTGTGTAGATATTTCCACGTTTATATACATGGCGTTGTAGATATTTCCATGTTTATACCGATAGCGTTGTTGGTATTTCCACGTTTTTACAGATAGCGATGTAGATATTTCCATGTTTATACAGACCGCAGTGTAGTTATTTCCATGTTTATACAGATGACTTTGTAGATATTTCCATGTTTATACAGATGGCGGTGTAGGTATTTCCATGTTTATAGAGATAGCTGTGTAGATATTTCCATGTTTATACAGAAAGCGGTGTAGATATTTCCATGTTTATACAGATCGCGGTGTAGATATTTCCATGTTTATACAGACAGCAGTGGAGATATTTCCATGTTTATACACATAGCGGTGTACATATTTCCATGTTTATAGAGACAGCGGTGTAGGTATTTCCATGTTTATACAGATAGCGGTGCAAATATTTCCATGTTTATACAGATACCTATGCAGATATTTCCATATTTATACAGAGGTCTGTGTAGATATTTCCATGTTTATACAGATGGCAGTGTAGATATTTCCATGTTCCTACACATGACTGTGTAGGTATTTCCATGTTTATACAGATCGCTTTGTAGATTTTCCATGTTTATAGAGATAGCGGTGCAGATATTTCCATGTTTATACAGATAGCGGTGAAAATATTTCCATGTTTGTACAGATCCTGGTGTACATATTTCCATGTTTATACAGATACCGGTGTAGATATTTCCATGTTTATACAGACCGCAGTGTAGATATTTCCATGTTTATAGAATTAGCGTTGTAGAAATTTCCATGTTTGTAAAGATGGCGGTTTTGATGTTTCCATCTATACACAGATTGCGGTGTAGGTATTTCCATGTGTATACAGATGGCATTGTAGATATTTCCATGTTTATACAGATGGTGGTGTAGATATTTCCATGTTTATACAGATGACTGTATAGGTATTTCCATGTTTTTACAGATGCCATTGTAGGTATTTCCATGTTTATAGAGATAGCAGTGTAGATATTTCCATGTTCATACAGATGGCATTGTAGATATTTCCATGTTTATACAGATAGCGATGTAGATATTTCCATGTTTATGCAGACCGCTGTGTAAATATTTCCATGTTTATACAGATAGCGTTGCAGATATTTCCATGTATGTACAGATGGCGGTGTTGATATTCCAATCTATACACAGATGACCGTGTAGATATTTCCATGTTTATACAGTTGGCGGCGCAGATATTTCTATGGATATGTAGATGGCGGTGTAAATATTTCCATGTTTATACTGATAGGGGTGTAGATATTTCCATGTTAATAGAGATGGCGGTGTAGATATTTCCATGTTTATACAGATCACGGTGTAGATGTTTCCATGTTTATACAGATCATGGTGTAGATATTTCAATGTTTATACAGATCGCGGTGTTGATATTACCATGTTTATAGGGATAGCGGCGCAAATATTTCCACATTAATAGAGATAGCGGTGTAGTTATTAACATGTTTATACAGATAGCGGTGTAGATATTTCCATGTATATACAGATGTCTGTGTAGATATTTCCATGTTTATACAGATGGCTGTTTAGATATTTCGATGTTTATACAGATGACTTTGTAGGTATTTCCATGTTTATACAGATGGCGGTGTAGATATTTCCATGTTTATATAGATAGCTGTGTAGATATTTCCATGTTTATACAGATAGCGGTGTAGATATTTCCATGTTTATACAGCTCGCGGTGTAGATATTTGCATATTTATACAGATCGCGGTGTAGATATTTGCATGTTTATACGGATCGCGGTGTAGATATTTCCATGTTTATACAGATAGCGGTGTAGATATTTCCATGTTTATACAGATAGCGCTGTAGATATTTCCATGTTTATACAGATGGCGGTGTAGATATTTCCATGTTTATAGAGATCGGGGTGTAGATATTTCCATGTTTATAGAGATAGCGGTGTAGATATATCCATGTCCATAGAGATAGCAGTGAGGTTATTTCCATGTTTATACAGATAGCAGTGTAGGTATTTCCATTTTCATGGAAATAGCGGTTTAGATATTTCATATTTATACAGATAGCGGTGTAGATATTTCCGTCTTTATACAGATTGCGGTGTAGATATTTCCATGTTTATACAGATGCCTATGAAGATATCTCCATATTTATACAGAAGGCTGTGTAGATATTTCTATGTTTATACAGATGGCAGTGTAGATATTTCCATGAACCTACACATGACTGTGTAGGTATTTCCATGTTTATACAGATGGCTTTGTACATATTTCCATGTCTATAGAGATAGTGGAGCAGATATTTCCATGTTTATACATATAGCGGTGTATATATTTCTATGTTTATACAGATCGTGGTGTAGATATTACCACGTTTATACACATACCGGTGTAGATATTTCCATGTTTATACAGACCGCAGTGTATATATTTCCATGTTTATAGAGATAGCAGTGTAAATATTTCCAAGTTTGTACAGATGGCGGTGTTGATGTTTCCATCTATACACAGATTGCCGTGTAGGTATTTCCATGTGTATACAGATGGCATTTTAGATATTTCCATGTTTATACAGATGGTGGGGAAGATATTTCCATGTTTACACAGATGACTGTATAGGTATTTCTATGTTTATACAGATGGCGGTGTAGATATTTCCATGTTTATAGAGATAGCGGTGTAGATATTTCCATATTTATACAGATAACGGTGTAGAAATTTCCATGTTTATACAGATAGTGGTGTAAATATTTCCAGGTTTATACAGATCGTGGTGTAGATATTTCCATGTTTATACAGATACCAGTGTAGATATTTCCATGTTTATACAGAACACGATGTAGATATTTCCATCTTTATACAGATAGCGGTGTAGATATTTCCATGTTTTTACATATATTGGTGTAGATATTTCCATGTTTACACAGATTTCTGTGTAGATATTTCCATGTTTCTACAGATGGCATTGTAGATATTTCCATGTCTATAGAGATGGCGGTGTAGATATTTCCATGTTAGTACAGATGGCGGTGTTGATATTTCCATCTATACACAGATGACCGTGTAGATATTTCCATGTTTATACAGATGGCGTCACAGATATTTCCATGGATATGTAGATGGCGGTGTAGATATTTCCATGTTTACACAGATAGCGGTGTAGCTATTACCATGTATGTTCAGATAGCGGTGTAGATATTTCCATGTTTATACAGATCGTGCTGAAGATATTTCCATGTTTATACAGATCGCGGTGTAGATATTTCCATGTTTATACAGATAGCGGTGTAGATATTTCCATGTTTATACAGATAACGGTGAAGATATTTCCATGTTTATAGAGATAGCCGTGTAGGTATTTCCATGTTTATAGACATAGCGGTGTAGATATTTCCATGTTTATATAGATGGCGTTGTAGATATTTCCGTGTTCATACCGATAGCGGTGTTGGTATTTCCTCGTTTATACAGATAGCGATGTAGATATTTCCATGTTTATACAGCTCGCGGTGCAGATATTTATCTCTTTATACAGATGGCATTGGAGATATTTCCTTATTCACACAGATGGCGGTGTAGATGTTTCCATGTTTATACAGATGGTGGAGTAGTTAGTTCCATGTTTATGGAGATCGCAGTGTAGATATTTTCATGTTTATAGAGATAGCAGTGTAGATATTTACATGTTTATACAGATGGCTGTGTAGTTATTTCCATGTGTATACACATGGCATAGCAGATATTTCCATGTTTATACAGATGACTGTATAGGTATTACCATGTTTTTACAGATGGCAGTGCAGTTATTTCCATGTTTATAGAGATAGCGGTGTAGATATTTCCATGTTTGCACAGATGGCGGTATTGATATTTCCATCTATACACAGATGGCCGTGTAGATATTTCCATGTTTATACAGATGGCGGCCAAGATATTTCCATGGCCATGCAGATGGCGGTGTAGATATTTCCATGTTTACACAGATAGCGTTGTAGATATTTCCATCTTTATACAGATAGTGGTGTAGATATTTCCATGTTTATACAGATAGCGGTGTAGATATTTCCATGTTTATACAGATAGCGGTGGAGATATTTCCGTGTTTGTACAGATAGCGATGTAGATATTTCCATGTTAGTACAGATAGCGGTGTAGATATTTCCATGTTTATACAGATCGCGGTGAAGATATTTCCATGTTTATAAAGATCGCGGTGTAGATATTTCCATGTTTATACGGATCGCGGTGTAGATATTTCCATGTTTATACAGATAGCGGTGTAGATATTTCCATGTTTTTACACATATCGGTGTAGATATTTCCATGTTTACAAACATTGCGGTGTAGATATTTCCATCTTTCTACAGATGGCATTGTAGATATTTCCATGTTTATACAGATGTCGGTGAAGACATTTCCGTGTTTATATAGATTGTGGTGTAGATATTACCATGTTTATACAGATAGCGGTGTAGATATTTCCAGGTTTATACAGATCGTGGTGAAATATATTTCCTTGTTTATACAGATCGCAGTGTAGATATTTCCATGTTTATACAGATCGTGGTGTAGATATTTCCATGTTTATTCAGACTGCGGTGTAGATATTTCCATGTTTATACAGATCGTGGTGAAGATATTTCCTTGTTTATACAGATCGCGGTGTAGATATTTCGATGTTTATAGAGATAGCAGTGGAGATATTTCCATGTTTATACAGATGTCGGTGTAGATATACCCATGGACTTGCAGATGGCGGTGTAGCTATTTCCATGTTTATGCAGATAGCGGTGTAGATATTTCCATGTTTACACAGATGGTGGTGTAGATATTTCCGTGTTTATACAAATGTTGGAGTAGATACTTCCATCTTTATGGAGATGGCAGTGTAGATATTTTCATGTTTATAGAGATCGCGGTGTAGATATTTCCATATATATACAGATAGCGCTGTAGATATTTCCATGCTTATACAGATGGCGGTTTAGATATTTCCATGTTAATAGAGATGGCAGTGTAGATATTTCCATGTGTATACAGATGGTATTGTAGGTATTTCCATGTTTTTACAGATGGTGGTGTAGATATTTCCATCTTTGCACTGATTGCAGTGTAGATATTTCCATCATTACACAGATAGCGGTGTAGATATTTTCATATTTATACAGATCGTGGTGTAGATATTTCCATCTTTCCACAGATGGCAGTTTAGATATTTCCATGTTTATACAGATGACAGTGTAGATATTTCCATGTTTATACAGATAGCGGTGTAGATATTTCCATGTTCATGCAGATGGCGGTGTAGATATTTCCTTGTTTATAGAGATGGCGGTGTAGATATTTCTATGTTTATAGAGATAGCGGTGTAGATATTTCTATGTGTATACAGATGTCGGTGTAGGTATTTCCATGTTTATAGAGATAGTTGTGTAGATATTTACATGTTTATACAGATGGCGGTGTAGGTATTTCCATGTTTATACAGATAGCGGTGTTGTTATTTCCATGTTTATACAACTAGCGTTGTAGATATTTCCATGTTTATACAGTTCGCGGTGTAGATATTTCCATCTTCATAGAGATGGCAGTGTAGATATTTCCATGTTTATAGAGACGGCGGTGTAGGTATTTTCATGTTTGCACAGATAGCGGTGAAGATATTTCCATGTTTATACAGATAGCGGTGTATTTATTTCCATGTTTATACAGATCGTGGTGTAGATATTAACATGTTTATACAGAACGCGGAGTAGATATTTCCATGTTTACACACATAGCGTGATAGATATTTCCATGTTTATACAGATTGCGGTGTAGATGTGTCCATGATTATACAGATAGCGGTGTAGATATTTTCATGTTTATACAGATAGCGGTGGAGATATTTCCATGTTTATAGAGACTGCGGTATAGATATTGCCATGTTTATACAGATAGTGATGCAGATATTTCCATGTTTATACAGATGATGGTGTAGATATTTCCATTTTTATAGAGATTGCGATGTGGATATTTCCATGTTTATACAGATGGCGCTGTAGTTATTTCCATCTTTATACAGATGGTGGTGAACTTATTTCCATGTTTATAAAGATGGCCGTGTAGATATTTCCATGTTTATACAGATGGCAGTGTAGATATTTCCATGTTTATACAATTGGCGATGTAGATATTTCCATGTTCATAGACATGGCGGTGTAGATATTTCCATGTTTATAGAGATGGCGGTGTAGATATTTCCATGTTAATAGAGATGGCGGTGTAGATATTTTCATGTTTATACAGATGGCGATGTAGGTATTTCCATGTTTATAGAGATGGCGGTGTAGATATTTCCATGTTTATGCAGATAGCGGTGTTGATATTTCCATGTTTATAGGGATAGCGGTGTAGATTTCTCCATGTTTACAAAGAAAGCGGTGTAGGTATTTCCATGTTTGTACAGATAGCGGTTTAGATATATTCATGTTTATACAGACGGCTGTGTTGGTATATCCATGTTTATACAGATGGCTATGTAGAAATTTCCATGTTTATAGAGATGGTGTTGTAGATATTTCCAGGTTTATACAGACGTCTGTGTTGATATTTCCATGTTTATACAGATGGCGCTGTAGACATTTCCATATTTATACAGATGACGGTGTAGATATTTCCATCTTTGCACAGATTGCGGTGTAGATATTTCCAACTTTACACAGATAGCGGTGTGTATATTTCCATGTTTTTACAGATAGCTGTGTATATATTTCCATGTTTATGCAGATAGCGGTGTAGATATTTCCTTGTTTATACAGATAGCGGTGTAGATATATCCATGTTTATACAGATAGCGGTGGAGATATTTCCATGTTTATACCGATAGCGGTTGAGATATTTCCATGTTTACACAGATGGCGGTGTAGATATTTCCAAGTTTACAGAGATGGCTGTGCAGAAATTTCCATCTTTATACAGATAGCGGTGTCTATATTTCCATGTTTATGCAGCCGGCGGTGTAGGTATTTCTATGTTTATAGAGATAGCGATGTAGATATTTCCATGTTTATACAGATGGCTGTGTAGATATTTCCATGTTTATAGAGATAGCCGTGTAGATATTTCCATGTTTATACAGATCGTGGTGTAGATATTTCCATGTTTATACAGATAGCCATGTAGATATTTCCACGTTTATACAGGTAGCGGTGTAGATATTTCCATGTTTATACAGACCGCGGTGTAGACTTTTCCATCTTTCTAAAGTTGGCAGTGTAGATATTTCTATGTTTATACAGATGCCGGTGTAGATATTTCCATGTTTATACAGACGGCGGTGTAGATATTTCCATGTTTATGGAGATGGCGGTGTAGATATTTCCATGTTTACAGAGATGGCGGTGCAGATATTTCTATGTTTATAGAGATAGCGGTGCAGATAATTCCATGTTTATAGAGATGGTGGTGTAGGTATTTCCATCTTTATCGAGATACTGGTGCAGATATTTCCACGTTTATACACATAGCGGTGTAGATATTTCCTAGTTTATACAGATAGCAGTGTTGGTATTTTCATGTTTATACAGATAGCGGTGTAGATATTTTCATGTTTATACAGCTCGCCGTGTAGATATTTCCATCTTTATATAGATGGAAGTGTAGATATTTCCATGTTTATACAGATAGCCGTGCAGATATTTCCATGTTTACACAGATGGTGGTGTAGACAGTTCCATGTTAATGGAGATGGCGGTGTAGCTAATTTCATGTTTATAAAGATGGCGGTGTAGATATTTCCATGTTTATAGAGATGGCAGTGTAGATATTTCCATGTTTATAGAGATAGCGGTGTAGTTATTTCAATGTGTATAGAGATAGCGGTGTAGATATTTCCATGTTTATACAGATGGCTGTGTAGATATTTCCATGTGTATACAGGTGACAGTGTAGATATTTCCATGTTTTTACAGACGGCATTGTAGATATTTCCATGTTTATACAGATGGCGGTGTAAATATTTCCATGTTTATAGAAATAGCGGTGTAGATATTTCCATGTTTATAAAGATAGCGGTGTAAATATTTCCATATTTATACAGATACCATTGTAAATATTTCCATGTTTATAGAGATACCGGTGTAAATATTTCCATGTTTATACACATAATGGTTTAAATGTTTACACATTTACAGAGATAGTGGTGTAGATATTTCCATGTTTATACAGATAGCAGTGTAGATATTTCCACTTTTATGTAGATAGTGGTGTTGATATTTCCACGTTTATAGAGATAGCGGTGTAGATATTTCCATGTTTATACAGACAGCGGGGTAGATATTTCCACGTTTAAACTGTTAGTGGCGTAGTTATTTCCACGTTTATAGATATAGCGGTGTAGACATTTCCAAGTTTATACAGATAGCGGTTTAGATATTTCTATGTTTACAGAGACACCTGTGTAGATATTTCCACGTTTACAGAGACACCTGTGTAGATATTTCCACGTTTATAGAGATACCCATGTAGATACTGCCAAGTTTATGGACACTGCGGTGTAGATATTTGCATGTTTATAGAGACAGCGATGTACATATTTCCATGTTTTTAGAGACAGCGGTGTTGATATTTCCATGTTTATACAGATAGCAATGTAGATATTTCCATGTTTATAGAGACAGAGGTGTAGATATTTCCATGTTTATACAGATGGCGCTGTAGATATTTCCATGTTTATACAGACAGCGGTGTAGATATTTCTAAGTTTATAAAGATGGCGGTGTAGATATTTCCATGTTTATAGAGATAGCGATGTTGATATTTCCATGTTTATAGAGATAGCCGTGTAAATGTTTACACGTTTATAGAGATAGCGGTGTATATGTTCCCACATTTATACTGATAGCGGTGTTGATATTTCCACGTTTGTAGAGATAGCGGTGTAGATATTTCCACGTTTATAGACATAGCGGTGAAGATATTTCCACATTTATACAGATAGCGGAGTAACTATTTCCAAGTTTATACAGATAGCTTTGTAGGTATTTCCACGTTTATACACATACCGGTGTAGATATTTCCACGTTTATACAGATAGCGGTGTAGATATTTCCACGTTTGTAGACATAACGATGTAGATATTTCCACGTCTATACAGATAGCGGTGTAGATATTTTCACGTTAATACAGATAGCGGTGCAGATATTTCCAGGTTAATAGAGACAGCGGTGTAGTGATTTCCATGTTTATACAGATAGCTGCGTAGATATTTCCATGTTTATACAGATAGCGGTGTAGATATTTCCATCTTTGTTCAGTCAGTGGTGAAGATATTTCAATGTTTAAACAGATAGCCGTGTAGATATTTCCATGTTTATACAGACAACGGTGTAGATATTTCCATGTTTTACAGATAGCGGTGTCGATCTTTCCATGTTTACGGAAATAGCGGTGTTGATATTTCCATGTTTATAGAGATAGCTTTGTAAATATTTCCATGTTTATACAGATAGCGGTGTAAGTATTTCCATGTTTATAGAAATAGTGGTGTAAATATTTCCATGTTTATAGAAATAGCATTGTAGATATTTCCACGTTTACAAAGATAGCGCTGTAGATATTTCCACATTTATGCAGATTGCGTTGTACATATTTCCACGCTTATAGAGATAGTGTTGTAGATATTTCCACGTTTATACAGATGACTGTGTAGGAATTTCCATGTTTATACATATGGCGGTGTAGATATTTCCATGTTTAGATAGATAGCCATGAAGATATTTCCATATTTATACGGATAGCGGTGTAGACATTTCCATGTTTATACAGATCGTGGTGTATATATTTCCATGTTTATACAGATAGCAGTGTAGATATTTCCATGTTTATACAGATAGCGGTGTAGATATTTCCATATTTACAGAGATAGAGGTGTAGATATTTCCATATTTGCACAGATTGCGGTGAACATATTTCCACGTTTATACAGATAGCGGTGTAGATATTTCCATGTTTATACAGATAGCGGTGTAGATATTTCCATATTTACAGAGATAGAGGTGTAGATATTTCCATATTTGCACAGATTGCGGTGAACATATTTCCACGTTTATACAGATAGCGGTGTAGATATTTCCATGTTTATACAGATAGCGGTGTAGATATTTCCATGTTTATACAGATAGCGGTGTAGATAATTCCATGTTTATACAGATAGCGCTGTAGATAATTCCATGTTTATACAGATAGCGGTGGAGATATTTTCAAGTTTATACAGATAGCGGTGGACATATTTTCATGTTTATAGAGATGGCAGTGTAGATATTTCCCAGTTTATACAGATTGCGGTGTCGATATTTCCGTGTTTATGCAGATAGCGGTGCATGTATTTCCATGTTTGTAGAGACAGCGGTGTAGATATTTCCATGTCTTTACAGATGGAGGTGTAGAAATTTCCATGTTTATACAGATGACTGTGTAGATATTTCCATGTTTTTTACAGATGGCGGTGTTAATATTTCCAAGTTACGCAGATAGCGGTGTGGATATTTCCATGTTTATAGAGATAGCAATGTAGATATTTCCATGTTTATAGAGATGACTGTGTAGTTATTTCCATGTTTATACAGATTGCAGTGTAGATATTTCCATGTTTATACAGATAGTGGGGTAGATATTTCCATGTTTATATAGATGACTGTGTAGTTATTTCCATGTTTATACATATGGCGGTGTAGATATTTCCATGTTTAGAGAGATAGCCATGAAGATATTTCCATGTTTATACAAACAGTGGTGTAGACATTTCCATGTTTATAGAGATAGCGTTGTAGATATTTCCATAGTTATACAGATAGCGGTGTAGATATTTCCATGTTTCTACAGATAGCGGTGTAGATGTTTCCATGTTTATACAGATAGCGGTGTAGATATATACATCTATATACAAATCGTGGTGTAGATATTTCCATGTTTATACAGATAGCGGTGTAGATATTTCCATGTTTATACAGATAGCGGTGTAGATATTTCCATATTTACAGAGATAGAGGTGTAGATATTTCCATATTTGCACAGATTGCGGTGTACATATTTCCACGTTTATACTGATATTGTTGTAGATATATCCATGTTTATACAGATAGCGGTGTAGATATTTCCATGTTTATACAGATAGCGGTATAGATATTTCCATGTTTACACAGATAGCGGTGTAGATAATTCCATGTTTATACAGATAGTGGTGTAGATATTTCCATGTTTATACAGATGGCGGTGTAGACAGTTCCATGTTTCTGAGGATGGCGGTGTAGATATTTTCATGTTTATAGAGATTCTGGGGTAGATATGTCCATGGATATAGAGATAGCAGTGTAGCTATTTCCAATTTTTACATATGGCTGTGTCGATATTTCCATGAGTATGCAGAGGGCAGTGTAGATATTTCCATGTTTATATAGATGGTTGAGTAAATATTTCCATATTTATACAGATGACTGTGTAGATATTTCCATGTTTACATAGATAGCTCTGTAGATAATTCCTTGTTTACACAGATAGCGTGGTAGATATTTCCATGTTTAAATAGATAGCAGTTTAGATATTTCCATGTTTATACAGATAGCAGTGTAGACATATCCATGTTTATAGGGATAGCGTTGTAGATATTTCCATGTTTATACAACTAGCTGTGTAGATATTTCCATGTTTATACAGATAGCGGTGTAGATATTTACTTATTTATACAGATAGTGGTGTAGATATTTCCATGTTTATACAGATAGCGGTGTAGATATTTCCATGTTAATAAAGGTAGCCGTGTAGAAATTTCCTTGTTTATACAGATCACGTTGTAGATATTTCCATCTGTCTACAGACGGCAGTGTAGATATTTCCATATTTATACTGATGGCAGTGTAGATATTTCCAGGTTTATACAGATGGCGGTGTAGATATTTCCATGTTTATGCAGATGGCGGTGTAGATATTTCCATGTTTATAGAGATGGCAGTGTAAGTATTTCCATGTTTATAGAGATAGCCGTGTAGATATTTCCATGTTTATACTGATAGCGGTGTAGATATTTCCATGTTTATACAAATACCGGTGTTGGTATTTCCATGTTTATACAGATAGCAGTGTAGATATTTCCACGTTTATACAGCTCACGGTGTAGATGTTTAAATCTTTATACAGACGGCGGTGTAAATATTTCCATGTTTATGCAGATAGCGGTGTAGATGTTTCCATGTTTATACAGATGGCGGTGTAGATAGTTCCATGTTTATGATGATGGCGGTATAGATATTTTCATGTTTATAGAGATAGCGTTGTAGGTATTTCCATATTTATATAGATGGCTCTGTAGGTATTTCCATGTGTATACAGAGGGCACTGTAGATATTTCCATGTTTATAGAGATGGTTGAGTAGATATTTCCATGTTTATAGAGATAGCAGTGTAGATATTTCCATCTTTCCAGAGATTACGGTGTAGATAATTCCATCTTTACAGAGATAGCAGTATTGATATTTCCAAGTTTACACAGATAGCTGTGTAGATATTACCATGTTTACACAGAGAGCGGTGTAGATATTTCCATGTTTATACAGAAAGCGGTGTAGATATTCCCGTGTTTATACAGATAGCAGTGGAGATATTTCCTTGTTTATACAGATCGCAGTGTACATATTTCCATGATTCTAGAGATAGCGGTGTAGATATTTCCGTGTTTATACAGGCAGCGGTGTAGATATTTCCATGTTTATACAGATCGCCTTGTAGATATTTCCATCTTTCCACAGAAGTCAGTGTAGATATTTCCATGTTTATACAGATGAAGGTGTACATATTTCCATGTTTACAGATAGCAGTGTAGATATTTCCATGTTCATGCAGATGACAGTGTAGATATTTCCATGTTTATAGAGATGGCGGTGTAGATATTTCTATGTTTATTCAGATAGCGGTGTAGACATTTCTATGTGTATAGAGATGGTGGTGTACGTATTTCCATGTTTATAGAGATAGTGTTGAAGGTATTTCCATGTTTATACAGATAGCGGTGTAGAGATTGCCATGTTTATACAGATAGCAGTGTAGGTATTTCCTTGTTTATACAGATAGCGGTGTAGATATTTCCATGTTTATACAGATAGCTGTGTAGTTATTTCCATGTTTATACAGATAGCGATGTAGATATTTCCATGTTTATATAGATATCGGTGGAGATATTACTTTGTTTATACAGATCGTGGTGTAAATATTTCAATGTTTATACTGATAGCGGTGTTTTTATTCCCATGTTTATACAGATAGCGGTGTAGGTATTTCCATATTTATAAAGATAGCGGTGTAGATATTTCCATGTTTATACACATAGCGGTGTAGGTATTTCCATGTTTATACAGATAGCATGGTAGCTATTTCCATGCTTATGGAGATGGCGGTGTAGTTATTTATATGTTTATAGATATGGCGGTGTAGATATTTCCATGTTTATACAGATGGCGATGTAGATATTTCCGTGTATAGAGATGGCGGTGTAGATATTTCCATGTATATACTGATAGCGGTGTATATATTTCCATGTTTACACAGTTTGCGGTGTATATATTTCCATCTTTGCAGAGATGGCGGTGTAGATATTTCAATCTTTCTACAGTTGGCGGTGTAGATATTTCCGTGTTTATACAGATGTCGGTGTACTTATTTCCATGTTTATAGATATGGCGGTGTAAATATTTCTATGTTTATAGAGATAGCGGTGTAGATATTTCCATGTTTATAGAGATGGCGTTGTAAGTATTTCCATGTTTATACAGATAGCGGTTTACATATTTCCATGTTTATACAGATAGCGGTGTAGATATTTCCTTGTTTAAACAGACAGTGGTGTAGATATTTCCATGTTTATACAGATCGTGGTGTAGAAATTTCCATGTTTATACAAATAGCAGTGTAGATATTTCCATGTTTATAAAGGTAGCGGTGCAGGAAATTCCATGTTTATAGAGATCGCGGTGTAGATATTTCCATGTTTCTACAGATGGCAGTGTGGATATTTCCATGTTCATACAGATGACTGTGTAGATATTTGCATGTTTATACAGATGACGTTGTAGATATTTCCATGTTTATAGAGATAACGGTGTAGATATTTCCATGTTTATACAGATGGAGGTGTAGATATTTCTATGTTAATACAAATGGCGGTGTAGATATTTCCATGTTTATACAGATGGCTGTGCAGTTATTTCCATGTTTACAGAGATAGCGGTGTAGATATTTCCATGTTTATACAGATAGCGGTGTGGATATTTTCATGTTTATACAGATGGCGGTGTAGATAGTTTCATGTTTTTCGAGATGGTGTTGTAGATATTTTCATGTTTATTGAAACATCGGTGTAGATATTTCCATATTTATAAAGATAGCATTGCAGAGATTTCCATCTTTGCACAGATTGCAGTGTAGATATTTCCATCTTTACACAGATAGCGGTGTAGATATTTCCATGTTTACCCAGAGAGCTGTGTAGATATTTCCATGTTTACAGAAATAGCGTTGTAGATATTTCCATCTTTATACTGAGAGGGGTGTAGATATTTCCAAGTTTATACAGATAGCGGTGTAGATGTTTCCATGTTTATACAGGTAGCGGTGTACATATTTCCATGTTTATAAAGATCGCGGAGTAGTTATTTCCATTTTTCCACAGAAGTCAGTATAGATATTTCGATGTTTATACAGATAGCGGTGTAGGTATTTCCATGTTCATGCAGATGGCGGCGTATATATTTCCATGCTTATACAGATGGCGGTGTAGATAATTCCATGTTTATGGAGATGGCGGTGTAGATATTTTCATGTTTATAGAGATGGCGGTGTAGTTATTTCCATGTTTATAGAGATAGCATTGTAGATATTCCCATGTTTATACATATGGCTGTGTAGATATTTCCATGTGTATACAGATTTCCGTGTAGATATTTCCATGTTTATAGGGATGGTGTTGTAGATATTTCCATGCTAATACAGATGACTGTGTAGATAGTTCCATGTTTATACAGATGGCGGTGAAGATATTTCCATGTTTATAGAGAAAGCGGTGTAGATATTTCCATGTTTATAGAGATGGCGGTGTAACTATTTCCCTTTTTGAAGAGATAGCCGTGGAGATATTTCCATGTTTATACTTATGGCAGTGCAGATAGATCCATGTTATGGAGATGCCAGTGTAGATATTTCCATGTTTATAGAGATGGAGATGTAGATATTTCCATGTTTATAGAGATAGAGGTGTAGATATTTCCATGCTTACAGAGAAAGCGGTGTAGATATTTCCATCTTTGCACAGATTGCGGAGTAGATATTTCCATCTTTACACAGATAGTGGTGTAAATATTTCCATGTTTATACAGATCACGGTGTAGATATTTCCATCTGTCCACAGATGTCAGTGTAGATATTTCCATGTTTATAAAATGGCGGTGTATATATTTCCATGTTTATACAGATTTTGGTGTAGACATTTCCATGTTCATGCAGATGGCGGTGTAGATATTTCCATGTTTATAGAGATGGCGGTGTAGATATTTCTATATTTATAGAGATAGCGGTGCAGATATTTCCATGTGTATAGAGATGGTGGTGTAGTTATTTCCATGTTTATAGAGATAGTGTTGAAGGTATTTCCATGTTTATACAGATAGCGGTGTTGAGATTTCCATGTTTATACAGATAGCGGTGTATATATTTCCATGTTTATACAGATAGCGGTGTAGATATTTCCATGTTTATACAGATGGTGGTGTAGATATTTCCATGTTTATACAGATGGTGGTGTAGATACTTCCATGTTTATAGACATGGCAGTGTAGATATTTCCATGTTTATAGAGATAGCGTTGTAGATATTTCCATGAATATACTGATAGCGGTGTAGATATTTCCATGATTACACAGCTGGCAGTGTAGACATTTTCATCTTTGCACAGTTTGCGGTGTAGATATTTCCATCTTTACACAGATAGCAGTGTAGGTATTTCCATGTTTACACAGATAGCTCTGTAGATATTTCCATGTTTACACAGATAGCGTCGTAGATATTTCCATGTTTATAGAGATAGCGGTATAGATATTCCCATGTATCTACAACAGCGGTGTAGACATTTCCAAGTTTATAGGAATAACGGTGTAGATATTTCCATATTTATATAGATTGAGGTGTAGATATTTCCATGTTTACACAGATCGCGGTGCAGATATTTCGATTTCCACAGATGACACTGTAGATATTTCCATGTTTATACATATGGTGGTGTAGTTATTTCCATATTTACAGAAAGCTGTGTAGATATTTCCATGTTTATAAGGACGGTGGTGTAGATATTTCCATGTATATACTGATGGCTGTGTAGATATTTCCATGTGTATACAGATGGCAGTGTAGATTTTCCATGTTTCTAGAGATGGTAGTGTAGATATTTCCATGTTTATACAGCTGACTGTGTAGATATTTGCATGTTTATACAGATGACGGTGTAGATATTTCCATGTTTCTAGAGATAGTGGTGTAGATATTTCCATGTTAATACAGATGGCGGTGTAGATATTTCCACGTTTATACAGACGGCGGTGTAGATATTTCCATGTTTATAAAGATAGCGGTGTAGATATATCCATGTTTATACAGATGGCGGTGTAGATAGTTCCATGTTTATGGAGTTGGCTTGTAGATATTTTCATGTTTGTAGAGATGGCAGTGTAGAAATTTCCATGTTTATACAGATGGCTGTGTAGATATTTCCATGTGTATACAGATGGCCGTGTAGATATTTCCATGTTTATAGGGATGGTGGTGTAGATATTTCCATACTAATACAGATGACTGTGTAGATATTTCCATGTTTATACAAATGGCTGTGTAGATATTTCCATGTTTATAGAGAGAGCGGTGTAGATATTTCCTTGTTTATACAGATAGCAGTGTAGTTATTTCCATTTTTATAAAGATAGCGGTGTAGATATTTCCATGCTAATACAGATGACTGTGTAGATATTTCCATGTTTATACAGATGGCAGTGTAGATATTTCCATGTTTATTGAGATAGCGCTGTAGATATTTCCAAGTTTATAAATGTAGTGGTGTAGAAATTTGCATGTTTATACAGATGGCGGTGTAGATATTTCCATCTTTCCACAGATGTCACTGTAGATATTTCCATGTTCATACAGATGGCGGTGTAGATATTTCCATGTTTATACAGATCGCGGTGTAGATATTTGCATGCTCATCCAGAGGGCGGTGTAGCTATTTCCATGTTTACAGAGATGGCGATGTAGATATTTCTATGTTTATAGAGATAGCGTTGTACATATTTCCTTGTGTATAGAGACGGCGGTGTAGGTATTTCCATATTTGTATAGATAGTGTTGAAGTTATTTCCTTGTTTATACAGATAGCGGTGTAGATATTTCCATGTTTATACCGATAACGGTGTAGATATTTCCATGTTTATACATATGGCAGTGTAGATAGTTCCATGTTTATGGAGACTGCAGTGTAGATATTTTCATGTTTATAGAGATGGCGGTGTAGATATTTCCATGTTTATAGAGATTGCGCTGTAGATATTTCCACGTTTATAGAGATAGCGGTGTAGGTATTTCCAGGTTTATAGAGATAGCGCTGTAGATATTTCCATGTTTATACAGATGGCTTTGTAGATATTTCCATGTATATACAGATGGTCGTGTAGTTATTTCCATGCATATAGAGATGGTGGTGTAGATATTTCCATGCTAATATAGATGAATGTGTAGATATTTCCATGTTCATACAGATGGCATAATAGATATTTCCATGTTTATAGAGATAACGTTGTAGTTATTTCCATGTTTATACAGATAGCATTGTAGCTATTTCCATGTTTATAAAGATAGCGGTGTAGATATTTCCATACTAATACAGATGTCAGTGTAGACATTTCCATGTTTATACAGATGGCAGTGTATATATTTCCGTGTTTACACAGATAGCGTTGTAGATATTTCCATGTTCATGCAGATGGCGGTGTAGATATTTCCATGTGTATGGAGATGGCGGTGTAGTTATTTCCATTTTAATAGAGATAGTGTTGAAGTTATCTCCATGTTTATACAGATAGCGGTGTAGAGATTTCCATGTTTATACACATAGCGGTGTTTGTATTTCCATGTTTATACAGAGAGCGGTGTACATATTTCCAAGTTTATACAGATAGCGGTGTAGGTATTTCCATGTTTATACAGATGGCAGTGTAGATAATTCCATGTTTATGGAGATGACGGTGTAGATATTTTCATGTGTAGAGATGGCGGTGTAGATATTTTCATGTTTATAGAGATGGCCGTGTAGATATTTCCATGTTTATAGAGATAGCGGTTTAGATAATTCTATCTATATACTGAAAGCGGTGTGGATATTTCCATGTTTACACAGATAGCGGTGTAGATATTTCCAGCTTTGCTCAGATTGCGGTGTAGATATTTCAATCTTTCTACATATGGCAGTGTAGATATTTCCATGTTAATACAGATGGCGGTGTAGATACTTCTATGTTTATAGAGATGGCGGTGTAGATATTTCCATGTTTATAGAGATGGTGGTGTAAGTATTTAAATGTTTACAGAGATAGCAGTGTAGATATTTCCATGTTTATACAGATCGTAGTGTAGTTATTTCCATGTTTATACAAATAGCGGTGTAGATATTTCCATTTTTATAAAGGTAGCATTGTAGAAATTTCCATGTTTATACAGATCGCGGTGTAGATATTTTCATCTTTCTACAGAAGACAATGTAGATATTTCCATGTTTATACAGATGGCGGTGAAGAAATTTCCATGTTTATTCAGATATCGGAATAGATATTTACACCTTTATGCAGATGGCGGTGTAGATATTTCCATGTTTATAGAGATGGCGCTGTAGATATTTCTATGTTTATAGAGATAGCGGTGTAGATATTTCCATGTTTATAGAGAAGGCGGTGTAAGTATTTCCATTTTTATAGAGATAGCGGTGTTGATATGTCCTTGTTTATACAGATAGCGGTGTAGATATTTCCATGTTCATTCAGATAGCGGTGTTGGTATTTCCATGTTTATAAAGAGAGTGGTGTAGATATTTCCATGTTAATAGAGCTTGCAGTGTAGATGTTTCCATCTTTATACAGATGGCAGTGTAGATATTTACATGTTTACACAGATAGCAGTGTAGATATTTCCATGTTTATAGAGATGGCGGTGTAGATTCTTGCATGTCTATAGTGATGGCGTTGTAGATATTTTCATGTTTATAGAGATGGTGGTGTAGATATTTCCATGTTTATTGAGATAGCGGTGCAGATATTTCCATGTTTATACAGATGGCAGTGTAGATATTTCCAACTTTGCACACATTGCGGTGTAGATATTTCCATCTTTAAACAGATAGTGGTGTAGATATTTCCAAGTTTACACAGATAGCTTTGTAGATATTTCCATGTTTACACAGATAGCATTGCAGATATTTCCAAGTTTACACAGATAGCGGAGTAGATGTTTCCATGTTTATACAGATAGCATTGTAGATATTTCCATGTTTATAAAGACAGCGGTGTAGATATTTCCATGTTTATAGAGATGGTGGTGAAGATATTTCCATGTTTACAGATGACTGTGTAGATGTTTGCATGTTTATACTGATGACAGTGTTGATATTTCCATATTTATAGAAATAGCGGTGTAGATATTTCCATGTTTATACAGATAGCAGTGTAGATATTTCCATGTTTATACAGATAACGTTGTAGATATTTCCATATTTATACAGATAGCGGTTTAGATATTTCCATGTTTACAGAGATAGCGGTGTAGATATTTGCACCTTTGCACAGATTGTGGTGTAGACATTTGCATCTTTATACAGATGGCGGTGTAGATATTTCCATGTTTATACATATAGCGGTGTAGATATTTCCATGTTTACACAGTTAGCGGTGTTAGTATTTCCATGTTAATACAGATGACGGTGTACATATTTCCATGTTTACAGAGATGGCGGTGTAGATATTTCCATGTTTATACAGAAAGCGGTGTAGATATTTCCATGAATATACTGATAGCGGTGTAGATATTTCCATGTTTATACAGGGAGCAGTGTAGATATTTCTATGTTTATACAGATCGCGGTGTAGACATTTCCATCTTTCTACAGATGGCAGTGTAGATACTTCTATGTTTATACAGATGGCGGTGTAGAAATTTCCATGTTTATGCAGATGGCGGTGTAGATATTTCCATGTTTATAGGGATGGCGGTGTGGATATTTCTATGTTTATTGAGATAGCAGTGTAGATAATTTCGTGTTTATAGAGATGGCCTTGTAGTTATTTCCACATTTATAGAGATAGTGGTGTTGATATTTCCATGTTTATAGAGATTGCACTGTAGATATTTCCATGTTTATAGAGATAGCGGTGTAGGTATTTCGATGTTTATACAGATAGCTGTGGAGATATTTCCATGTTTATAGAGATAGCGGTGAAGTTATTTCCAGTTTTACGCAGATAGCATTGTAGAAATTCGCATGTTTATACAGATAGCGTCGTAGATATTTCCATGTTTATACTGATAGGTTTGTAGGTCTTTCCATGTTTCTACAGATAGCGGTGGAGATATTTCCATTTATATACAAATAGTGATGTAGATATATCCATAGTTTTACAGATAGCGGTGTAGATATTTCCATGTTTATACAGATAGCGGTGTAGATATTTCCATGTTTATACAGATGTAGGTGTAGATATTTCCATGTTTATACAGATGGTGGTGGAGATATTTCCATGTTTATACAGATAGTTGTGAGGATATTTTCATGTTTATAGAGACGGCGGTGTAGATATTTCCATGTTTATAGAGATGGCAGTGTAGATATGTCCATGTTTATAGTGATAGCGGTGTAGGTATACCCATGTGTATACAGATGGCGGTGTAAATATTTCCATATTTATACAGAGAGCGGTGTAGATATTTCCATGTTTATAGAGATGGCGGTGTAGATATTTCCATGTTTATACAGATAGCGGTGTAGATATTTCCATGTTTATAGAGATAGCGCTGAAGATATTTCCATATTTATACACATAGCGGTGTAGGTATTTCCATCTTTACACAGATAGTGGTGTAGATATTTCCAAGTTTACACAGAAAGCTGTCTACATATTTGCATGTTTATACTGATAGCGGTGTAGATATTTCCATGTTTATACAGATAGCGCTGTTGGTATTTCTAGGTTTATACAGACAGCGGTGTAGATATTTCCACGTTTATAGAGCATGCAGTGTAGATATTTCCATCTTTGTAGAGACGGCAGTGTAGATATTTCCATGTATATAAAGATAGCGGTGTAGATATTTACGTTTATACAGATGGCGGTGTAGATATTTCCATGTTTTTGGAAATGGTGGTGCGGATATTTTCATGTTTATAGTGATGGCGATGTAGATATTTCAATGTTTTTGGAGATGGCGGTGTAGATATTTCCATGTTTATACAGACGGCTGTGTAGATATTTCCATGTTTATACAGATGTCAGTGTTGATATTTCCATGTTTATAGAGATGTTGTTGTAGAAATTTCTATGTTTATACAGATGACTGTGTAGATATTTGCATGTTTATACAGACGGTGGTGTAGATATTTCCATATTTATAGAAATACTGATGTAGATATTTCCATGTTTATGCAGATAGCGGTGTAGTTATTTCCATCTTTGCACAGATTGCGGTGTAGATATTTACATCTTTATACAGAAGGCAATGTTTATATTTCCATGTTTATACAGATGGCAGTGTAGATATTTCCATGTTTACAGAGATAGCGGTGTAGGTATTTCCATGTTTATACACATAGCGGTGGAGATATTTCCATGTTTATACAGATAGCGGTGGAGATATTTTCATGCTTATACAGATAGCTGTGTAGATATTTCCATGTTTATACAGATGGCGTTGGTATTTCCATGTTTATACAAATGGCGGTGTAGATATTTCCATGTTTATACAGCTCGCGGTGTAGATATTTCCATCTTTATACAGATTGCAGTGTAGATATTAGCATGTTTATACAGATAGCCTTGTAGATATTTCCATGTTTGTACAGATAGCGATTTAGCTATTTCCATGTTAAACAGATAGCTGTGGAGATATTTCCTTGTTTATACAGAAAGCGGTGGAGATATTTCCATGTGTATACAGATGGTGGTGTAGACATTTCCATGTTTATAAAAATGGAGGTGTAGATATTTCCATGTTTATACAAATGACTTTGTAGATATTTCCAAGTTTTTACAGATGGCGGTGTAGATATATCCATGTTTATAGAGATAGCCATGTAGATATTTCCATATTTGTGCAGATAGCGGTGTAGTCATTTCCATGTTTACAGAAAGAGCGATGTAGATATTTCCATGTTTATACAGACAGCGGTGTAGATATTTCCGTGTTTATACAGGTAGCGGTGTAGATATTTCCATGTTTATGCAGATAGCGGGGTAGATGTTTCCATGTTTATGCAGATGGCCGTGTAGATATTTCCATGTTATAGAGATGGCGGTGTAGATATTTCTATGTTTATAGAGATAGCGGTGTAGATAATTCCATGTTTATACAGAGGGCAGTGTGGGTATTTCCAGATTTATAGAGACAGTGGTGTAGATATTTCCATGTTTATACAGATAGCGGTGTAGGTATTTCCATGTTTATACAGATGGCGTTGTTGGTATTTCCATGTTTATACAGATTGCAGTGTAGATATTTCCATGTTTATACTGCTTGCGGTGTAGATATTTCCATCATTATACAGATTGCAGTGTAGATATTTCCATGTTTATATAGATATCGGTGTAGATATTTCCATTTTTATACAGATAGTGTTGTAGATATTTCCTTGTTTATACAGATAGTGGTGTAGATATTTCCATGTTTATAAAGATTGCGGTGTAGATATTTTCATGTTTATAGAGAAAGCGCTGTAGATATTTCCATGTTTATACAGATAGCGGTATAGATATTTCTATGATTATACAGATAGCTGTGGAGATATGTCCATGATTATACAGAAAGCTTTGGAGATATTTCCATGTGCATACAGATCGTGGTGTAGATATTTCCATGTTTATAAAGATGGAGGTGTAGATATATCCATGTTTATACAGATGACTGTGTAGATATTTCCACGTTTTTACAGATGGCAGTGTAGATATTTCCGTGTGTATACAGATAGCAGTGTGGCTATTTCCATGTTTATACAGATAGCGGTGTAGATATTTCCATGTTTATGCAGATGGCGGTGTAGTTGTTTTCATGTTTATGGAGATGGCTGTGTAGATATTTCAGTGTTTATAGAGATAGCGGTGTAGATAATTCCATGTATATAGAGATGGCAGGGTAGGTACTTCCAGGTTTATAGAGGTAGTGTTGTAGATATTTCCAAGTTTATACAGATAACGGTGTAGATATTTCCAAGTTTATACAGACAACGGGGTAGATATTTCCATGTTTATACAGACGACGAGGTTGGTATTTCCATTTTATACAGATAGCGGTGTAGATATTTTCAGGTTTATACTGCTCGCAGTGTAGATATTTCCATCTTTATACAGCTAAAAGTGTAGATATTTCCATGTTTATACAGACAGCGGTGTAGATATTTCCATGTTTATATAGATAGTGGTGTAGATATTTCCATGTTTTCAGAGATAGCGGTGTAGATGTTTCCATATTTGCACAGATTGCTGGCCAGATATTTCCATCTTTCCACAGACAGTGGTGTACATATTTCCATATTTACACAGATAGCTGTGTAGATATTTCCATGTTTACAAAGATAGTGTTGTAGATATTTCCATGTTTACACAGACAGCGGTGTAGATATTTCCATGTTTATAAAGATGGCGGTGTAGATATTTCCATGTTTATAGAGAAAGCGGGGGAGACATTTCCATGTTTATACAGATAGCGGTGTATATATTTCCATGTTTATACAGATATCTGTGGAGATATTTCCATGTTTATACAGATAGCGGTGTGGATATTTCCATCATTATACAGATGGCGGTGTAGATATTTCCATGTTTATACAAATAGCAGTTTAGATATTTCCATGTTTATACAGATAGCGGTGGAGATATTTCCATATGTATGCAGATGGCGGTGTAGATATTTCCATGTTTATACAGATAGCGGTGTCGATATTTCCAAGTTTATACAGACAGCGGTGTAGATATTTCCATGTTTATGCAGATAGTGGTGTAGATATTTCCATCTTTATAGAGATAGAGGTGGAGATATTTCCATGTTTATGTAGATAGCGATGTAGATATTTCCATTTTTATACAGACCGCGGTGTAGAAATTTCCATGTTTATATAGATGGCGGTGTAGATATTTCCTTGATTATGTAGATGGCGGTGTAGATATTTCCATGTTTATAGAGATGGCGGTGTATATGTTTCCATGTTTATAGAGATAGCGGTGTAGATATTTCCATGTTTATAGAGATGGCGGTGTATATTTTTCCATGTTTATAGAGATAGCGGTGTAGATATTTCCATGTTTATATAGATAGCGTTGTAGACATTTCCAAGATTATACAGATAGCGGTGTTGGTATTTCCATGTTTATACAGACAGCGGTGTAGATATTTCCATGTTTATAGGGATGGCGGTGTAAATATTTTCATGTTTGTATAGATAGAGTTGTAGATATTTCCATGTTTATACAGATCGCGGTGTAGATATTTCCATCCTTCTATAGATAACAGTGTAGATATTTCCATGTTTATACAGATGACGGTGTAGGTATTTCCATGTTTATATAGATGGCGGTGTAGACATTTCCTTGTTAATGTGGATGGCGTTGTAGATATTTCCATGTTTATAGAGATGGCGGTGAATATATTGCCACGTTTATAGAGATGGCGGTGTAGATATTTCCATGTTTGTACAGATAGCGGAGTTGGTATTTCTATGTATTTGCAGAGAGCTGTGTATATATTTCCATGTTTATGCAGCTCGTGGTGTAGATATTTACATCTTTATACAGATGGCAGTATAAATATTTCCATCCTTATACAGATGGTAATTTAGATATGTCCATGTTTATAGAGATGGCGGTGTAGATAGTTTCATGTCTATGGAGATGGATGTGTAGACAATTTCATGTTTATAGAGATGGCGGTGTAGACATTTCCATGTTCATAGAGATAGAGATGTAGATATTTCCATGTTGTTAGAGATAGCGGTGTAGATATTTCCATGTTTATACAGATGGCTGTGTAGATGTTTCCATGTGTATACAGATGGCAGTGAAGATATTTCCATGTTTATACAGATGGTGGTGTACATATTTCCATGTTTATACAGAAGTAGGTGTTGATATTTCCATGTTTATACAGAAGGCCGTGTAGATATTTCCATGTTTATACAGTTGGCGTTGTAGATATTTCCATGTTTATGCAGATGGCAGTGAAGCTATTTCCATGTTTATAGAGATAGCGTTGTAGATTTTTACATGTTTATAGGTATAGCAGTGCAGATATTTCCATGCTTATACACATAGCTGTGTAGATATTTCCATGTTTATAGAGATAGCAGTGTAGATATTTCCTTGTTTATACAGACAGCGGTGTTGGTATTTCCATGTTAATACAGATAATGGCACAGATATTTCCATGTTTATACAGCTCGCGGAGTAGATATTTACATCTTTATACAGGTAGCGATGTAGATATTTCCATGTTTATACAGGTATCAGTGTAGATATTTCCATGTTTATACAGATCCCGTTGTATATATTTCCATCTTTCTGCAGATGGCAGTGTAGATATTTCCATATATGTAGAGATGGCGGTTGAGATATTTCCTTCTTTATAGAAATAGCGGTGTAGATATTTCCATGTTTAAACAGACGGCAGTGTAGATATTTCCATCTTTATTCAGATAGCGGTGTAGATATTTCCACGTTTATGTAGATGGTGGTGTTGAAATTTCCATGTTTATACAGATGCCCATGTAGATATTTCCATGTTCATACAGATGGTGGTGTAGATATGTCCATGTTTATGCAGATGGCGGTATAGATATTTCCATGTTCATAGGGATGGCGGTGTAGTTATTTCCGTGTTTATAGAGATAGCGGTGTAGATATTTCCATGTTTATACAGGTCATAGTGTAGATATTTCCATGTTTATAAAAATAGCGTTGTAGATAATTCCATATTTATACACACAATGGTGCAGGTATTTCTATGTTTATTCAGATCGCGGTGTAGATATTTCCATCTTTCTGCAGATGGCGGTGTAGATATTTCCATGTTTATAAAGATGGCGTTGTAGATATTTCCATGTTTATATAGATGGTGGAGTAGATATTTCCTTGTTTATATAGATGGCGGTGTAGATATTTCCATGTTTATAGAGATGGCGGTGTAGGAATTTCCATGTTTTTAGTCACAGCGGTGTTGATATTTCCATGTTTATACAGACAGCGGTGAAGATATTTCCATGTTTATACAGATAGTGGTGTTGTTATTTGCATGTTTATAGGGATAGTTTTGTTGATATTTCCATGTATATTGAGATAGATGTTTAGTTATTCCCATATTTATACAGATAAGAGTGTAGATATTTCCATGTTTGTACATATGGCTGTGTAGATATTTCCATGTTTATATAGATGGCGGTGAAGATATTTCCTTGTTTATGTTGATGGCGGTGTAGATATTTCCATGTTTATACAGATGTCTGTGTAGATATTTCCATGTGTATACAGATGGCACTGTAGATATTTCCATGTTTATACAGAGGGTAGTGCAGATATTTCCATGTTTATACAGATGACTGTGTAGATATTTCCATGCTTTTACAGATGGCAGTGTAGATATTTCCATGTTTATAGAGATAGCGGTGTAGATATTTCCATGTTTATATAGATGGCGCTGTAGATATTTCCTTGTTTATGTAGATGGCGGTGTAGATATTTCCATGTTTATAGAGATGGCGGTTTAGGTATTTCCAGGTTTATAGAGATAGCAATGTAGATATTTCCATGTTTATACAGTTAGCAGTGTAGATATTTCCATGTTTACACAGATAGCATTTTAGATGTTTCCATGTTTATAGAGATAGCGGTGTAGATATTTCCATGTTTATATAGATGGCGGTGTAGGTATTTCCAACTTTCTATAGATGTCAGTGTAGATATTTCCATGTTTATACAGATAGCGGTGTAGATATTTCCATGTTTATACAGACCGTAGTGTAGATATTTCCATGTTTATACAGATAGCGGTGTAGATACTTCCATGTTTATACAGATAGCGGTGTAGATTTTTGCATGTTTATACAGATCATGGTGTAGATATTTCCATGTTTATACAGATAGCGTTGTAGTTATTTCCATGTTTATACAGATAAGGTTGTAGATATTTCCATGTTTATAAAGATCGTGGTGTAGATATTTCCATTTTTCAACAGATGGCAGTGTAGATATTTCCATGTTTATACAGATAGCGGTGTAGATATTTCCATGTTTATATATATGGCTGTGTAGATATTTCCTTGTTTATGTAGATGGCGGTGTAGATATTTCTATGTTTATAGAGATGACGGTGTATATATTTCCATGTTTATAGAGATAGTGGTGTAGATATTTGCATGTTTATACAGCTCGCATTGTAGATTTTTACATCTTTATACAGATGGCAGTGTAGATATTTCCATGTTTGTACAGATGGCATTGTAGATATTTCCATGTTTGTACAGATGGCGCTGCAGATAGTTCCATGTTTTTGGAGATGGCGGTGTAGATATTTTCATGTTTATAGAGATGGCGGTGTAAGTATTTCCATGTTTATACAGATGTCTGTGTAGATATTTCCATGTTTGTGCAGATGGAGGTGTAGACATTTCCAAGTTTATAGAGATGGCTGTGTAGATATTTCTTTGTTTAAAGAGATAGCGGTGTAAATATTTCCATGTTTATAGAGATTGCGGTGTAGATATTTCCATGTTTATACAGTTCGCGGTGTAGATATTTCCATCTTTATACAGATGGCAGTGTTGATATTTCCATGTTTATACAGATAGCAGTGTAGATATTTCCATGTCTATACAGATAGCGGTGTAGGTATTTCCATATCTATACAGATTGCAGTGTAGATATTTCCATCTTTATACAGATGGCGGTGTAGGTATTCCCATGTTTGTACAGATTGCGGTGTAGATATTTCCTTGTTTATACAGACAGCGGTGTAGATATTTCCATATTTATACAGGTAGCGGTGTAGATATTTCCATGTTTATACAGATGACAGTGTAGATACATCCATGTTTCTGAAGATGGCGGTGTAGATATTTTCATGTTTATAGAGATGGCGGTGTGGAAATTTCCATGTATATAGAGATTGCAGTGCAGATATTTCCATGTTCATAGAGAAAGCGCTGTAGATATTTCCATATTTATACAGATAGCGGTGTAGATATTTCCTTGTTTATACAGACAGCGGTGTAGATATTTCCATATTTATACAGGTAGCGGTGTAGATATTTCCATTTTTAGAGAGATAGCGGTGTAGTTATTTCCATCTTTGCACAGATTGCAGTGTAGAAATTTCCATGTTTATGCAGATATCTGTGTAGATATTTCCAAGTTTACACAGATAGCTATGTAGATATTTCCATGTTTACACACATAGTTTTGTAGATATTTCCATGTTTATACAGACTGTGGTGTAGATATGTCCATGTTTATACAGATAGCGGTGTAGATATTTCCATGTTTACAGAGATAGCGGTGGAGATATTTCAATCTTTGCACTGATTACTGTGTAGATATTTCCATTTTTACACAGATAGCTGTGTAGATTTTTCCAAGTTTACACAGATAGCTGTGTAGATATTTCCATGTTTACACAGATAGCGTTGCAGTTATTTCCAAGTTTATACAGATAGCGGTGTAGATATTTCCATGCTTATACAGATAGCAGTGTAGATATTTCCATTTTTGTACAGATAGCGGTGGAGGTATTTCCCTGTTTATACAGATAGCGATGTAGGACATTTCCATGTTTATAGAGATAGCGGTGTAGATATTTCTATGTTTATACAGATAACTGTTTAGATATTTCCATGAGTGTACAGATGGCGGTGTAGATATTTCCATGTTTATACAGATAGCACTGTAGATATTTCCATGTTTATACAGATACCGGTGCAGATATTTCCATGATTATAGAGATAGCACTGTAAATATTTCCATGTTTGCACAGATTGCGGTGCAGATATGTCCATCTTTACAAAAACATCGGTGTAGATATTTCCATGTATACACAGATAGCTGTGTAGACATTTACATATTTACACAGATAGCGTTGTAGATATTTCCATGTTTATACTGATAGCGTTGTAGATACTTCCATGACTATACACATAGCTGTGTAGATGTCACCATGTTTATACAGATGATTGTGTATGTATTTCCATGTTTATACAGATTGCGCTGTAGATATTTCCTTGTTTTTACAGATGGCTGTGTTGATATTTCCATGTATATAAAGATAGCGGTGTGGATATTTCCATGTTTATACAGACAGTGGTGTAGATATTACCATGTTTACAAAGATAGCCGTTTAGATATTTCAATCTTTGCACAGATTGCGGTGTCGATATTTCCATCTTTACAAAGATAGCGGTGTAGATATTTCCATGTTTATACAGATAACTGTGTAGGTATTTCCATGTTTATAGAGATAACAGTGTAGGTATTTCCATGTTTATACAGATGACAGTGTAGATATTTCTATGTTTATACAGATGGCGGTGCTGATATTTTCATGTTTATACAGATGGCGCTGTAGATATTACCATTTTTCTACAGATCGTGGTGTATATATTTCCATGTTTATACACATAGCGGCGTAGATATTTCCATGTTTACACAGATAGAGTTGTAGGTATTTCCAAGTTTACACAGACAGCAGTGTAGTTATTTCCATGTTTATAGTGCAAGTGGTGTAGGTATTTCCATGTTTATAGAGTTAGCGGGGTAGACATTTCCATATTTATACAGGGAGCGGTGTAGCTACTTCCATGTTTATATAGATGGCGGTGTAAATATTTCCATGTTTCTAAAGATGGCGGTGTAGATATTTCCTTGTCTATACAGATAGCAGAGTAGATATTTCCATGTTTACAGAGATAGCGGTGTAGATATTTCCATCTTTGCACAGATTGCCGTGTAGATATTTCCATTTTTAAACAGATAGCTGTGTAGATATTTCCAAGTTTACACAGATTCCTGTGTAGATATATCCATGTTTACACAGATAGCTTTGTAGATATTTCCATGTTTATTCAGATAGCGGTGTAGATATTTCCATGTTTATACAGATAGCGGTGTAGATATTTCCATGTTTATACAGATAGCGGTGCAGATATTTCCATGTTTATACAAATAGCGGTGGAGATATTTCCCTGTTTATACAGATAGCGATGTAGATATTTCCATGTTTATACAGATAGCAGTGTAGATATTTCCATGTTTATAGAGATGGCTGTGTAGATATTTCCATGTTTATACAGACGGCAGTGTAGATATTTCCGTGTTTATAGAGTTAGTGGTGTGGATATTTCTATTTTTATACAGATGTCTGTGAAGGTATTTCCATGTTTATACATATGGCGGTGTAGATATTTCCATATTTATAGAAATAGCCATGTAGATATTTCCATGTGTATACAGATAGCGGTGTAGACATTTCCATGTTTATACAGATAGCGGTGTAGATATTTCCATATTTATACAGATAGTGGTGTAGATATTTCCATGTTTATACAGATAGCATTGTAGATGTTTCCATGTTTATACAGATAGCGGTGTAGATATATCCATTTTTATACAGATCATGGTGTAGATATTTCCATGTTTATACAGACAGCGGTGTAGATATTTCCATGTTTATAGAGATAGCGGAGTAGATATTTCCATCTTTATACAGATGACTTTGTAGACATTTCCATGTGTATACAGATGGCATTGTAGATATTTCCATGTTTATGCAGATAGCGATGTGGCTATTTCCATGTTTATAGAGGTAGCGTTGTAGATATTTCCATGTTTCTAGAGATGGCTGTGTACATATTTCCATGTTTATACAGATGGCAGTGTAGATATTTCCACGTTTATACCGATAGTGGTGTAGATGTTTCCGTGTTTATACAGATGACTGTGTAGCTATTCCCATGTATATACAGATGGCAGTGTAGATATTTCCATGTTTATAGAGATAGTGTTGTAGTTATTTCCATGTTTACACAGATGGCAGTGTAGGTATTTCCATGTTTATACAGAAGGCGGTGTAGATATTTCCATGTTTTTAGAGATAGCCATGTAGATATTTCCATGTATGTACAGATAGCAGTGAAGTCATTTCCATGTTTATAGAGACAACGTTGAAGATATTTCCATATTTATACAGATAGTGGCACAGATATTTACATGTTTATTCAGATAGTGCTGTAGATATTTCCATGTTTATACAGATTGTGGTGTAGATATTTCCATGTTTATACAGATAGCGGTGCAGATATTTCCATGTTTGTACAGTTGGCGGTGTTGACATTTCCATCTATACACAGATGACCATGTAGATATTTCCATGTTTATACAGATAGCGGTGTAGTTATTTCCATGTTTATATAGATAGCGGTGTAGATATTTCCATGTATATACACATGGCTGTGTAGATATTTCGATGTTTATACAGATGTTGGTATAGATATGTCCATGCTTATACCGATAACTTTGTAAGAATTTCCATGTTTATACAGATGGCGATGTAGATAGTTCGATGTTTATAGAGATAGCAGTGGAGATGTTTCCATGTTTATACAGATAGCAGTGTAGATATTTCCACGTTTATACTGATCGCGGTGTAGATATTTCCATGTTTATAGAGATGGCGGTGTAGATATTTCCATGTTCATAGAGATAGCGGTGTTGATTATTCCATGTTTATGGAGATGGCGGTGTGGATATTTCCATGTTTATACAGATGGGGTGTAGATATTTCCATGTTTATAGACATGGCCGTGTAGATATTTCCATGTTTATACAGACCACGGTGTAGATATTTCCATGTTTATACAGATCGTGGTGTAGATATTTCCATGTTTATACAGATCATGGTGTAGATATTTCCATGTTTAAACAGATCGCGGTGTTGATATTACCATGTTTATAGGGATAGCGGTGCAAATATTTCCATATTTATACAGATAGCCGTGTAGTTATTAGCATGTTTATACAGACAGCGGTGTAGATATTTCCATGTATAAACAGATGTCTGTGTATATATTTCCATGTTTAAACAGATGGCGGTGTAGATATTTCCTTGTTTATACAAATAGCAGTGTAGTTATTTCCATGTTTATACAGATCACGGTGTAGATATTTCCTTGTTTATACAAATAGCGGTGTAGTTATTTCCATGTTTATACAGATAGCGGTGTAGTTATTTCCTTGTTTATACAAATTGCGGTGTAGATATTTCCATGTTTATACAGATCACGGTGTAGATATTTCCTTGTTTATACAAATAGCGGTGTAGTTATTTCCATGTTTATACAGATAGCGGTGTAGATATTTCCATGTATATACAGATGGCTGTGTAGATTTTTCCATGTTTATACAGATGGCTGTGTAGATATTTGCATGTTTATACAGATGACTTTGTAGGTATTTCCATGTTTATACAGATGGCTGTGTAGTTATTTCCATGTTTATAGAGAGAGCTGTGTAGATATTTCCATGTTTACAGATAGCGGTGTAGATACTTCCATGTTTATACAGATCGCGGTGTAGATATTTCCATGTTTATGCAGATCGCGGTGTAGATATTTACATGTTTATACAGATAGCGATGTAGATATTTCCATATTTTTACAGATATTGGTGTAGATATTTCCATGTTTACACAGATTGCGGTGTAGATATTTCCATCTTTCTACAGATGGCATTGTAGATATTTCCATGTTTATACAGATTGCGGTGTAGATATCTCCATGTTTATATAGATGGTGGTGTAGATATTACCATGTTTATACAGATAACGGTGTAGATATTTCCATGTTTATACAGATCGTGGTGAAGATATTTACATGTTTATACAGATCGCTGTGTAGATATTTCCATGTTTATACAGATCGTGGTGAAGATATTTCCATGTTTATACAGATAACAGTGTAGATATATCCATGTTTATACAGATAGCGATGTAGATATTTCCATGTTTATACAGATGGCGGTGTAGATATTTCCATGCTTATACAGATGGCAGTGTAGATATATCCATGTTTATACAGATAGCGGTGGAGATATTTCCATGTTTATACAGATAGTGGTGTTGGTATTTCCATGTTTATACAACTAGCATTGTAGATATTTCCATGTTTATACAGCTCGCGGTGTTGTTATTTCCATCTTTATAGAGATGGCAGTGTAGATAATTCCATGTTTTTACAGATACTGGTGTAGATACTTCCGTGTTTATACAGATAGCGGTGTAGATATTACCATGTTTACACAGACAGCGGTGTAGATATTTCCATCTTTGTACAGATTGCGGTGTGGATATTTCCATGTTTATTCAGATAGCTGTGTAGATATATCTATGTTTATACAGATTGTGTTGTAGATATTTCCTTGTTTATACAGATAGCTGTGTAGATATATCTATGTTTATACAGATTGTGTTGTAGATATTTCCTTGTTTATACAGATTGCGGTGTAGATATTTCCATGTTTATACAGAGAGTGGTGTAGATATTTCCATGTTTACGGAGACAGAGGTGTAGATATTTCCATATTTGCAAAGATTGCCGTGTAGATATTTCCATCTTCACACAGATTGCGGTGTACATATTTCCATGTTTAAACAGGCAGCTGTGTACATATTTCCATTTTTACACAGATAGTGTTGTAGATATTTCCATGTTTATACAGATTGCGGTGTAGATATTTCCATGTTTATACAAATTGTGGTGTGGATATTTCCATGTTTATACAGATAGCGGTGTAGATATTTTGATGTTTATACAGATAGTGGTGAAGATATTTCGATGTTCACAGAGATAGAGGTGTAGATATTTCCATATTTGCACAGATTGCGGTGTAGATATTTCCATCCTCACACAGAATGCGGGGTACATATTTCCATGTTTACACAGACAGCTGTGTAGATATTTCCATGTTTACACAGATAGTGTTGAAGATATTTCCATGTTTATAGTGATTGCGGTGTAGATATTTCCAACTTCACACAGATAACGGTGTACATATTTCCTTGTTTACACAGACAGCTGAGTAGACATCTCCATGTTTACACAGATGGTGTTGTAGGTATTTCCATGTTTATACAGATGACAGTGTAGATACTTCCATGTTTATACAGATAGCGGTGTAGATATTTCCATGTTTATAGAGATAGCTTTGTGGTATTTCCATGTTTATACAGATAGTGGTGTAGACATTTCCATGTTTATACAGATCGCGGTGTAGATATTTCCATGTTTATACAGATCACGGTGTGGATATTTCCATGTTTATAGAGATAGCGGTGTAGATATTTCCATGTTTTTATAGATATCGGTGTAGATATTTCCATTTTTACACAGATTGCGGTGTAGATATTTCCATGTTTACACAGATTGCAGTGTTGATATTTCCATCTATACACAGATGGCTGTGTAGATATTTCCATGTTTATACAGATGGCCGTGTAGATATTTCCATGTTTATACAGATAGCGGTGTATATATTTCCATGTTTACACAGATGGTGCTGTAGATATTTCCGTGTTTATACAGATGGCGGTGTAGATATTTCCTTATTCACACAGATGGCGGTGTAGATGTTTCCATGTTTATACAGATGGCGGAGTAGTTAGTTCCATGTTTATGGAGATGGCAGTGTAGATATTTCCATGTTTATAGAGATGGCGGTGTAGATATTTCCATGTTCATAGAGATAGCGGTGTTGATTTTTCCATGTTTATAGAGATAGCTGTGTGGATATTTCCATGTTTATACAGATAGGGGTGTAGATATTTCCGTGTTTACAGAGATCGCAGTGTAGATATTTCCATGTTTATACAGATCACGGTGTAGATATTTCCTTGTGTACACAAATAGCGGTGTAGTTGTTTCCATGTTTATACACATGGCTGTGTAGGTATTTCCATGTATATACAGATGGCTGTGTAGATATTGCCATGTTTATACAGATGGCTGTGTACATATTTCCATGTTTATACAGATGACTTTGTAGGTATTTCCATGTTTATACAGATGGCAGTGTAGATATTTCCATGTTTATAGAGACAGCTGTGTAGATATTTCCATGTTTATTCACATAGCGGTGTAGATATTTCCATGTTTATACAGATCGCGGTGTAGATATTTCCATGTTTATACAGATCACGGTGTTGTTATTTCCATTCTTATACAGATAGCGTTGTAGATATTTCCATGTTTTTACAGATATCGGTGTAGATATTTCCATGTTTACAAAGATTGCGGTGTAGATATTTACATCTTTCTGCAGATGGCATTGTAGATATTTTCATGTTTATACAGATGGCAGTGTGGATATTTCCATGTTTATATAGATGGTGGTGTAGATATTACCATGTTTATTCAGGTAGCGGTGTAGTTATTACCATGTTTATACAGATCGTGGTGAAGATATTTCCATGTTTATACAGATCGCGGTGTAGATATTTCCATGTTTATACAGATCGCGGTGTAGATATTTCCATGTTTATACAGATAGCGGTGTAGATATTTCCATGTTTATACAGATAGCGGTGTAGATATTTCCATGTTTATAGAGATAGCGGTGTAGGTATTTCCATGTTTATAGACATAGCGAAGTAGATTTTTCCATGTTTACATAGATGGCGTTGTAGATATTTCCATGTTTATACTGATAGCGGTGTTGGTATTTCCACGTTTATACAGATAGCGATGTAGATATTTCCATCTTTATACAGCTCGCGGTGCAGATATTTATATCTTTATACAGATGGCATTGCAGATATTTTCTTATTTACACAGATGGCGGTGTAGATGTTTCCATGTTTATACAGATGGCGGAGTAGTCAGTTCCATGTTTATGGAGATGGCAGTGTAGATATTTTCATGTTTATAGAGATGGCGGTGTAGATATTTCCATGTTTATAGAAACAGCTGTGTACATATTTACATGTTCATAGAGATGTCTGCGTAGATATTTCCGTGTGTATACAGATGGAATTGTAGGTATTTCCATGTTTATACAGATGACTGTATAAGTATTTCCATGTTTTTACAGATGGCAGTGCAGATATTTCCATGTTTATAGAGATAGCGGTGTAGATATTTCCATGTTTGAACAGATGGCGGTGTTGATATTTCCATCTATACACAGATGGCCGTGTAGATATTTCCATGTTTATACACATGTCAGCGTAGATATTTCCATGGACATGCAGATGGCGGTGTAGATATTTTCATGTTTATACAGATAGCGGTGTAGTTATTTCCATGTTTTCACAGATGGTGGTGTAGATATTTCCGTATTTATACACATGGCGGAGTAGATACTTCCATCTTTATGGAGATGGCACTGTAGATATTTTCATGTTTATAGAGATGGCAGTGTAGATATTTCCATATTTATATAGATAGCGGTGTAGATATTTCCATCTTTCTACAGATGGCAGTGTAGATATTTCCATGTTTATACAGATGGCGGTGTAGATATTTCCATATTTATACAGATGTCTGTGTAGATATTTCCATGTGTATACAGATGGTACTGTAGGTATTTCCATGTTTATACAGATGGTGGTGTAGATATTTCCATGTTTATTCAGATGACTGTGTAGATATTTCCATGTTTTTACAAATGGCAGTGTAGATATTTCAATGTTTATAGAGACGGCGCTGTAGATATTTCCATGTTTATATGGATCACGGTGTAGATATTTCCATGTTTATACAGATAGCGGTGTAGATATTTCCAAGTTTTTACAGATATTGGTGTAGATATTTCCATGTTTACACAGATTGTGGTGTAGATAATTCCATCTTTCTGCGGATGGTATTGTAGATATTTCCATGTTTATACAGATGGCGGTGTAGTTATTTCCATGTTTATATAGATGGTGGTGTAGATATTACCATGTTTATACTGATAGCGGTGTAGATATTTCCATGTTTATACAGATCGTGGTGAAGATATTTCCGTGTTTATACAGATCGCGGTGTAGATATTTCCATGTTCATAGTGATGGCGGTGTAGATATTTCCATGTTTATACAGATAGCGTTGTAGATATTTCCATGTTTATACATATAGCGGTGTAGATATTTCCATGTTTATAGAGATAGCGTTGTAGGTATTTCCATGTTTATAGACATACCGGTGTAGATATTTCCATGTTTATATTGATGGCGTTGTAGATATTTCCGTGTTTATACCGATAGCGGTGTTGGTATTTCCACGTTTATACAGATAGCGATGTAGATATTTCCATGTTTATAAAGCTTGCGGTGCAGATATTTATATCTTTATACAGATGGCATTGTAGATATTTCCTTATTCACACTGATGGCAGTGTAGATGTTTCCATGTTTATACTGATGGCGGAGTAGTTAGTTCCATGTTTATGGAGATGGCAGTGTAGATATTTTCATGTTTATAGAGATGGCGGTGTAGATATTTCTATGTTTATAGAGATAGCAGTGTAGATATTTACATGTTTATACAGATGGCTGTGTAGATATTTCCATGTGTATACAAATGGCATTGTAGATATTTCCATGTTTATACAGATGACTGCATAGGTATTTCCATGTTTTTACAGATGGCAGTGCAGATATTTCCATGTTTATGGAGATAGCAGTGTAGATATTTCCATGTTTGTACAGATTTCGGTGTTGATATTTCCATCTATACACAGATGGCCGTGTAGATATTTCCATGTTTATACAGATGGCGGCGTAGATATTTCCATGGACATGCAGATGGCGGTGTAGACATTTCCATGTTTATACCGATAGCGGTGTAGATATTTCCATGTTTTCACAGATGGTGGTGTAGATATTTCCGTGTTTATACACATGGCGGAGTAGATAACTCCATCTTTATGGAGATGGCAGTGTAGATATTTTCATGTTTATAGAGATGGCGGTGTAGATATTTCCATATTTATAGAGATAGCGGTGTAGATATTTCCGTCTTTTTACAGATGGCAGTGTAGATATTTCCATGTTTATACAGATGGCGGTGTAGTTATTTCCATATTTATACAGATGTCTGTGTAGATATTTCCATGTGTATACAGATGGTATTGTAGGTATTTCCATGTTTATACAGATGGTGGTGTAGATATTTCCATGTTTATACAGATCGCAGTGTAGATATTTCCATCTTTCCACAGATGGCAGTGTAGATATTTCCATCTTTATACAGATGGCGTTATAGATATTTCCATGTTTATACTGATAGCGTTGTAGATATTTCCATGTTCTTGCAGATGGAAGTGTAGATATTTCCATATTTATAGAGATGGCGGTGTAGATATTTCTATGTTTATAGAGATAGCGGTGTAGATATTTCCATGTGTATAGAGATGGCTGTGCAGGTATTTCCATGTTTATAGAGATAGCGTTGTAGATATTTCCATGTTTATACAGATAGGTGTGTAGATATTTCTAACTTTATACCGATGGCAGTGTAGATATTTCCATGTTTATACAGATGGCGGTGTAGATATTTCCAAGTTTATACAGATAGCGGTTTAGATATTTCAATGTATATACAGATAGCTTTGTAGATATTTCCATGTTTATACTGATAGCGGCGGAGATATTTCCATGTTTATAAAGACAGCGATGTAGATATTTCCATGTTTACAGAGATGGCGTTGTAGATATTTCCATGTTTATAGAGATGGCGGTGTAGATATTTCCATGTTTATAGAGATAGCGGTGTATGTATTTCCATGTTTATTGAGATAGCGGAGAAGATATTTCCATGTTTATAGAGATAGCGGTGTAGGTATTTCCATGTTTATTGAGATAGGGAAGTAGATATTTCCATGTTTACACTGAAGACTGTGTAGGTATTTTCATTGGTATACAGATGGCAGTGAAGGTATTTCCACGTTTATAGAGATGATGGTGTAGATATTTCCATGTTTATACAGATGAGTGTGTAGATATTTGCATGTTTATACAGATGGCGGTGTAGATTTTTCCATGTTTTAGAGATAGCGTTGTAGGTATTTCCAAGTTTATACAGATAGCGGTGTCGATATTTCCATGTTTATACAGATGGCTGTGTAGATATTTCCATGTGTATTCAGATGGCAGTGCACATATTTCCATGTTCATAGACATGATGGTGTAGATATTTCCATGTTTACAGGGATTGCGGTGTAGATATTTCCATGTTTATAGAGATAGCGGTGTAGGTATTTCCATGTTTATAGAGATAGCGGTGTAGATATTTCCATGTTTATACAGATTACTGGGTAGATATTTGCATGTTTATACAGACGGTGGTGTAGATATTTCCATGTTTATAGAGATAGCGGTGTAGGTATTTCCAGGTTTATACAGATAGTGGTGGAGATATTACCTTGTTTATACAGATTGTGGTGTAGATATTTCCATGTTTATACAGAAAGCGGTGTAGATATTTCCATAATTATACAGGTAGCGGTGTAGATATTTCCATGTTTTTACAGATCGCGGTGTAGATATTTCCATCTTTCCACAGATGGCAGTGTAGATATTTCCATGTTTATACAGATGGCCTTGTAGATATTTCCATGTGTATACAGAGGGCAGTGTAGATATTACCATGTTTATAGAGATGGTGGTGTAGATATTTCCATGTTTATACAGATGACTGCGTAGATATTTGCATGTTTATACAGATGGCGGTGTAGATATTTCCATGTTTATAGAGATAGCGGTGTAGGTATTTCCATGTTTATACGGATAGCGGTCTAGATATTTCCAGGTTTATGCACATAGCGGTGTAGATATTTCCATGTTTATACCGATAGTGGTGGAGTTATTTCCTTGTTTATACAGATCGTGGTGGAGATATTTCCATGTTTATAGAGATAGCGGTGTGGGTATTTACATGTTTATACAGATGGCGGTGTAGAAATTTCCATTTTTATACAGATAGCGCTATAGATATTTCCATGTTCATGTAGATGGCGTTGTAGATATTTCCATTTTTATAGAGATGGCGGTGTAGATATTTCTCTGTTTATAGAGATAGCGGTGTACACACTTTCATGTGTATAGAGATGGCGGTGGCGTTATTTCCATGTTTATAGAGATAGTGGTGAAGATATTTCCATGTTTATACAGATAGCGGTGTAGATATTTCCTTGTTTATACAGATAGCTTTGTTGGTATTTCCATGTTGATACAGATGGCGGTGTAGATATTTCCTTGTTTATACAGATAGCGGTGTAGATATTTCAATGTTTATACACATAGCATTGTAGATATTTCCATGTTTACAGAGATAGCGGTGTAGATATTTCCATCTTTCCACAGATTGCGGTGTAGATATTTCTATCTTTACACAGATAGCTATGTAGATATTTCCACGTTTACACAGATAGCTGTGTAGATATTTCCATGTTTACAGAGATAGCATTGTAGATATTTCCATGTTTATACAGATTGAGGTGTAGATATTTCTATGTTTATACAGCTCGCGGTGTAGATATTTCCATCTTTATACAGATAGCGATGTAGATATTTCCATTTTTACAGAGATGGCGGTGTAGATATTTCCATGTTTATAGACATTGCGGTGTAGACATTTCCAAATATGTAGAGATAGCGTTGTAGGTATTTCCATGTTTATAGGGATAGCGGAGTAGATAGTTCAAAGTTTACACAGACGGCTTTGTAGTTATTTCCATGGGTACACAGATGGCAGTTTAGATATTTCCATGTTTATAGAGATGGTTTTGAAAGTATTTCCATGTTTATACAGATGGCGGTGTAGATAGTTCCATGTTTCTGGAGATGCTGGTGTAGATATTTTCATATTTATAGAGATAGCGGTGTAGATATTTCCATGTTTATACAGATAGCGGTGTAGATATTTCCACGTTTACAGATAGTGGTGTAGATAATTCCATGTTTACAGAGATAGCGTAGTAGATATTTCCAACTTTGCACAGATTGCGGTGTAGATATTTCCATGTTCATACAGATGACGGTGTAGATATTTCCATTTTTACACAGATAGCAGTATACATATTTCCATGTTTATACAGATGGCGGTGTAGATTGTTCCATGTTTATGGAGATCGCGTTGTAGATATTTTCATGTTTATAGAGATGGCGGTGTAGGTATTTCCATGTTTATAGAGATAGCGGTGTCGATATTTCCATGTTTATACAGATGGCTGTGTAGGTATTTCCATGTGAATACAGATGGCGTTGTAGATATTTCCATGTTTATAGAGATAGAGGTGTGGTTATTTCCATGTTTATACAGATAGCAGTGTAGATATTTCCATGTTTATACAAATATCTGTGTAGATATTTCCGTGTGTATACAGATGGCAGTGTAGATATTTCCATGTTTATAGAGATGGCGGTGTAGACATTTCAAAGCTTATACAGATGACTGTGTGGATATTTCCATGTTTATAGAGATACCTGTGTAGATATTTCCATGTTTATACAGATAGCGGTGTAGCTATTTCCATGCTAATAGACATAGGTTGTAGATAATTTCATATTTATACAGATAGCGGTGTAGATATTTCCATGTATATAGAGATGGCGGTGTAGATATTTCCATGTTTATACAGATGACTGTGTAGTTATTTCCATGTTTTTACACATGGCGGTGTAGATATTTCCATGTTTATACAGATAGCGGTGTGGCTATTTCCAAGTTTATAAAGATAGCGGTGTAGATATTTCCATGTTTATAGAGATGGCTGTGTAGATATTTCCACGTTTATACAGATGGCAATGTCGATATTTCCATGTTTGTAGAGACGGTGATTTAGATATATCCATCGTTGCACAGATTGTGCTGTAGATATTTCCATCTTTACACAGATACTGGTGTAGATTTTTCCATGTTTACACAGACTGTGGTGTAGATATTTCCATGTATACACAGATAGCGTTGTATATATTTGCATGTTTATGCAGATAGCAGTGTAGATATTTCCATGTTTAGACAGATAGCGGTGTAGCTGTTTCCATGTTTATACAGATAGCGGTGTAGATATTCCCATGTTTTTACAGATAGCGGTGTAGATGATTCTATGTTTCTACAGATATAGGTGGAGATATTTCCATGTTTATACAGATAGCGGTGTAGATATTTCCATGTTTATAGAGATAGCGGTGTAGATATTTCCATATTTATACAGACGGCGGTGTAGATTTTTCCATGTTTGTTCTTATGTCGGTGTAGATATTTCCATGTTTATACAGATGGCGGTGTAGATATTTCCATGTTTATACAGATAGAGGTGTACATATTTCCATGTTTATACAGATAGTGATGTAGATATTACCACGTTTACAGAGATAGCGGTGTAGATATTTCCATCTTTGCAGAGATTGCGGTGAAGATATTTCCATTTTTACACAGATAGCGGTGTAGATATTTCAATCGTTGCACAGATTGTGCTGTAGATATTTCCATCTTTACAAAGATAGTGGTGTAGTTATTTCCATGTTTACACAGACAGCGGTGTAGTTATTTCCATGTTTACCCAGATAGCGCTGTATATATTTGCATGTTTATACAGATAGCAGTGTTGATATTACCATATTTATACAGATAGCGGTTTAGGTGGTTCCATGTTTACACAGATAGCGGTGGAGATATTTCCATGTTTATAAAGATAGCGATGGAGATATTTCCAAGTATATACAGACTGAGGTATATTTATTTCCAAGTTTATACAGATAGCGGTGTAGATATTTAAATGTTTTTACAGATAGCGGTGTAGTTATTTCCATGTTTATACAGATAGCGGTGTAGATATTTCCATGTTTATAGAGATAGTGGTGTAGATATTTCTATGTTTATAGATATAGCAGTGTAGATATTTCCATCTTTATAGAGATGGCGGTGTAGATAGTTTCATGTTTATGGAGATGGCGGTGTAGATATTTCCATGTATATAGAGATTGCGTTGTAGATATTTGTATGTTTATAGAGATAGCGGTGTAGGTATTTCCATGTCTATAGAGATAGTGGTGTAGACACTTCCATGTTTATACAGATGGCTGTGTAGTTATTTCCATGTTTATTCAGATAGGTCTGAAGATATTTCCATGTTTATACAGATAGCGGTGTACATATTTCCATGTTTATACAGATCGTGGTGAAGATATTTCCGTGTTTATACAGATAGCGGTGTAGCTGTTTCCATGTTTATACAGATAGCGGTGTAGATATTCCCATGTTTTTACAGATATCGGTGTAGATGATTCTATGTTTATACAGATATAGGTGGAGATATTTCCATGTTTATACAGATAGCGGTGTAGATATTTCCATGTTTATACAGATAGCGGTGTAGATATTTCCATATTAATACAGACGGCGGTGTAGATTTTTCCATGTTTGTTCTTATGTCGGTGTAGATATTTCCATGTTCATACAGATGGCGGTGTAGATATTTCCATGTTTATACAGATAGAGGTGTACATATTTCCATGTTTATACAGATAGTGATGTAGATATTACCACGTTTACAGAGATAGCGGTGTAGATATTTCCATCTTTGCAGAGATTGCGGTGAAGATATTTCCATTTTTACACAGATAGCGGTGTAGATATTTCAATCGTTGCACAGATTGTGCTGTAGATATTTCCATCTTTACACAGATAGTGGTGTAGTTATTTCCATGTTTACACTGACAACGGTGTAGTTATTTCCATGTTTACACAGATAGCGCTGTATATATTTGCATGTTTATACAGATAGCAGTGTTGATATTACCATGTTTATACAGATAGCGGTTTAGGTGGTTCCATGTTTACACAGATAGCGGTGGAGACATTTCCATGTTTATACACATCGCGATGTAGATATTTCCGTGTTTATACAGATCGCGGTGTAGATATTTCCATGTTTATACAGATCGTGGTGAAGATATTTCCGTGTTTATACAGATAGCGGTGTAGATATTTCCATGTATATACAGATAGCGGTGGCGATATTTCCATGTTTATACAAATGGCGGTGTAGATATTTCCATGTTTATAGAGATGGCAGTGTAGATATTTCCATGTTTATACAGATAGCGGTGTAGATATATCCATGTTCATAGAGATAGCAGTGAGGATATTTCTATGTTTATACAGATAGCGGTGTAGATATTTCCATTTTTATAGAGATAGCGGTTTAGTTATTTCATATTTATGCAGATATCTGTGTAGATATTTCCATGTTTAAACAGATTGCGGTGTAGATATTTCCATGTTTATACAGATAGCGCTGTAGATATATCCACATTTATATAGATGGCGTTGTAGATATTTCCATCTTTCTACAAATGCAGTGTAGATATTTCCATGTTTATAGAGATTGCGGTGGAGATATGTCCATGTTTATAAAGATAGCAATGGAGATATTTCCACGTTAATACACATAGCGGTGTAGATATTTCCATGTTTCTACAGACAGCGGTGTAGATATTTCCATGTTTATACAGATGGCTGTGCCGAAATTTTCATGTTTATACAGAGTTCTCTGTAGATATTTCCATGTTTATATAGATGACAGTGTAGATATTTCCAGGTTTATACAGTTGACTGTTTAGATGTTTCCATGTTAATACAGATGGCGGTGTACATATTTCCATGTTTATAGAGATAGCGGTGTGGATATTTCCATGTTCATAGAGATAGCGGTGTAAATATTTCCTTCTTTATTCAGAGAGTGCTGTACATATTTCCATGTTTATACAGATCACTGTGTACATATTTCCATGTTTATACAGATAACGTTGTAGATATTTCCACCTTTATACAAACGGTGGTGCAGATATTTCCATGTTCCTACACATGACTGTGTAGTTATTTCCATGTTTATACAGATGGCGGTGTAGATATTTCCATATATATAGAGATAGCAGTGAAGATATTTCCAAGTTTATACAGAGAGCGGTGTCAATATTTCCATGTTTATACAGATCGTGGTGTAGATATTTCCATGTTTATACAGATACCGGTGTAGATACTTCCATGTTTAAACAGACTGCAGTGTAGATATTTCTATGTTTATACAGATAGCGGTGTAGATATTTCCATGTTTGTACAGATGGCGGTGTTGATATTTCCATCTCTACACAGATTCTCGTGTAGATATTTCCATTTTTATACAGATGGCGTTGCAGATATTTCCATGGATATGCAGATGGCAGTGTAGATATTTCCATGTTTATAGAGATAGCGGTATAGATATTTCCATGTTTATAGACATAGCAGTGTAGATATTTCCATGTTTATACAGATAGCGGTGTAGATATTTCCATGTTTATACAGATAGCGGTGGAGATATTTCCATGTTTGTACAGATGGCGGTGTAGGTATTTCCATGTTTCTACAGATGACTGTGTAGATATTTCCATATTTTTACAGATGGCGGTGGAGATATTTCCATGTTTATACAGATAGCGGTTTAGCTATTTCCATGTTTATACAGATAGCGATGAAGATATTTGCATGTTTATAGAAATGTCTGTGTTGATATTTCCATGTTTATACAGATGGCAGTGTAGATATTTCCGTGTTTATACAGATAGTGGTGAGGATATTTTTATATTTATACAGATGACTGTGTACGTATTTCCATGTTTATACAGAAGGCGCTTTAGATATTTCCATATTTATTGAAACAGCCATGTAGATATTTCCATGTTTATTCAGATAGAGGTGTAGACATTTCCATGTTTATAGAGATAGTGGTGTAGATTTTTCCATATTTATACAGATAGCGGTGTAGTTATTTCCATGTTTATACAGATAGCGGTGTAGATGTTTCCATGTTTATACAGATAGCGGTGTAGATATATCAATGTTTATACATATCGTGGTGTAGATATTTCCATGTTTATACAGATAGTTGTGTAGATACTTCCATGTTTACAGAGATAGAGGTGTAGATATTTCCATATTTGCACAGATTGCAGTGTAGATATTTCCATGTTTATACAGATAGTTGTGTAGATACTTCCATGTTTACAGAGATAGAGGTGTAGATATTTCCATATTTGCACAGTTTGCAGTGTAGATATTTCCATCCTCACACAGATTGCGGTGTACATATTTCCATGTTTACACAGACAGCTGTGTAGACATTTCCATGTTTACACAGATAGTGTTGAACATATTTCCATGTTTATAGTGATTGCGGTGTAGATATTTCCATGTTTATAAAGATAGCGGTGTAGATATTTCCATGTTTATACAGATAGCGGTGGAGATATTTCCATGTTTATACAGATAGCGCTGTAGATATTTCCATGTTTATAGAGATAGCGGAGTAGATATTTCCATGTTTATACAGACAGCGTTGTACACATTTCCAAGTTTATACAGATAGCGGTGTTGGTATTTCCAAGTTTATATAAATAGCGGTGTAGATATTTCCATGTTTACACAGCTCGCGGTGTAGATATTTACATCTTTATGCAGATGGCAGTGTAGATATTTCCATGTTTATACAGATGGCGGTGTACATAGTTCCATGTTTATGGAAATGGCAGTGTAGACATTTCCATGTTTATAGAGATAGTGGTGCATGTACCTCCATGTTTATAGAGATAACGGTGTAGATATTTCCATGATTATACAGATGGTTGTGTAGATATTTCCATGTGTATACAGATGGCAGTGTAGGTATTTCCATGTTTATACAGATGGCAGTGTAGATATTTCCATGTTTATAAAGATAGCGGTGTAGTCATATCCATGTTTATAGAGATCGCGGTGTAGCTATTTCCATGTTCATACAGATAGCGTTGTAGATCTGTATATGGTGAAGATATTTCCATGTTTATAGTGATAGCCATGTAGATATTTCCATGTATATACAGATAGCGGAGTTGAAATTTCCATGTTTATAGAGATAGCGGTGTAGGTATTTCCATATTTATACAGATAACGGAGTAGACATTTCCATGTTTATACTGATAGTGCAGATATTTCCATGTTTATACAGATAGCGGTGTAGATATATCCATGTTTATACAGACTGTGGTGTAGATATTTCCATGTTTATACTGATAGCGGTGTAGATATTTCCATGTTTATACAGATAGTGGTGTAGATATTTCCATGTTTACACAGACAGAGGTGTAGCTATTTTCATCTTCAAACAGATTGCGGTGTACATACTTCCATGTTTACACAGACAGCTGTGTAGGTATTTCCATGTTTACACAGATAGTGTTGTAGGTATTTCCATGTTTATAGAGATAGCAGTGTAGATATTTCCACGTTTATAAATATAGCGGTGTAGATATTTCCATGTTTATACAGATAGCAGTGGAGATATTTCCATGTTTATACAGATAGCGCTGTAGATATTTGCATGTTTCTGCAGATAGCGGTGTAGATATTTCCCTGTTTATACAGATAGCGGTGTAGATATTTCCATGTTTACAGAGATAGCAGTGGAGATATTTCCATATTTATGCAGATAGCAATGTAGATATTTGAATGTTTATACAGATAGCGGTCTAGATATTTCCATGTTTATACAGATAGCGGTGTAGATATTTCCATGTTTACACAGATAGCGGTGTAGATATTTCCATGTTTATACAGAGAGCGGTGGAGATATTTTCAAGTTTATACAGATAGCGGTGGACGTATTTTTATGTTTAAAGAAATAGCGGTGTAGATATTTCCAAGTATATACAGATAGCGGTGTACATATTTCCATGTTTATACAGAGAGCGGTGCAGTTCTTTCCATGTTTATAGAGATAGCGGTGTAGATATTTCCATGATTATACAGATGGTTGTGTAGATATTTCCATGTGTATACAGATGGCAGTGTAGGTATTTCCATGTTTATACAGATGGCAGTGTAGATATTTCCATGTTTATAAAGATAGCGGTGTAGACATATCCATGTTTATAGAGATCGCGGTGTAGCTATTTCCATGTTCATACAGATAGCGTTGTAGATCTGTATACGGTGAAGATATTTCCATGTTTTTAGTGATAGCCATGTAGATATTTCCATGTATATACAGATAGCGGATTTGACATTTCCATGTTTATAGAGATAGCGGTGTAGGTATTTCCATATTTATACAGATAGCGGAGTAGACATTTCCATGTTTATACTGATAGTGTAGATATTTCCATGTTTATACAGATAGCGGTGTAGATACATCCATGTTTATACTGACTGTGGTGTAGATATTTCCATGTTTATACTGATAGCGGTGTAGATATTTCCATGTTTATACAAATAGTGGTGTAGATATTTCCATGTTTACACAGACAGAAGTGTAGATATTTCCACCTTCAAACAGATTGCGGTGTACATATTTCCATGTTTACACAGACAGCTGTGTAGGTATTTCCATGTTTACACAGATAGTGTTGTAGGTATTTCCATGTTTATAGAGATTGCAGTGTAGATATTTCCAGGTTTATAAATATAGCGGTGTAGATATTTCCATGTTTATACAGATAGCGGTGGAGATATTTCCATGTTTATACAGATAGCGCTGTAGATATTTGCATGTTTATGCAGATAGCGGTGTAGATATTTCCCTGTTTCTACAGATAGCGGTGTAGACATTTCCATGTTTATAGAGATAGCGGTGGAGATATTTCCATATTTATACAGATAGCAATGTAGATATTTGCATGTTTATACAGATAGCGGTCTAGATATTTCCATGTTTATACAGATAGCGGTGTAGATATTTCCATGTTTACACAGATAGCGGTGTAGATATTTCCATGTTTATACAGAGAGCGGTGGAGATATTTTCAAGTTTATACAGATAGCGCTGGATGTATTTTTATGTTTATAGAAATAGCGGTGTAGATATTTCCAAGCATATACAGATAGCAGTGTACATATTTCCGTGTTTATACAGATTGCGGTGCAGTTATTTCCATGTTTATAGAGATAGCGGTGTAGATATTTCCATATTTATACAGATAGCGGTGTAGGTATTTCCATGTTTATACAGATGGCGGTGTAGATATTTCCTTGTTTACACAAACAGCAGTGTAGATATTTCCATGTTTACATAGATAGCGGTTTAGTTCTTTCCTTCTTTGCACAGATTGCTGTGTAGATATTTCCATGTTTACGCAGATAGCTGTGTAGATATTTCCAAGTTTACACAGATAGCGGTGTAGATATTTCCATGTTTACACACATAGCGTTGTAGATATTTCCAAGTTTATACAAATTCGCGGTAGATATGTCCATGTTTATAGAGATAGCGGTGTAGATATTTTCAGGTGTATGCAGATAGCGGTGGAGATATTTCTACGTTTATAGAGACTGCAGTATAGATATTTCCATGTTTATACAGATAGCGGTGTAGATATTTCCATGTTTACAGAGATAGCGGTGTAGATATTTCCATCTTTGCACAGATTGCTGTATAGATATTTCCACTTTTACACAGATAGCTGTGTATATATTTCCAAGTTTACACAGATAGCTGTGTAGATATTTGCATGTTTACAGAGATAGCGTTGTAAATATTTCCATGTTTATACAGATAGCGGTGTAGATATTTCCATGTTTATACAGATAGCGGTGTAGATTTTTCCATGTTTATACAGATAGCGGTGGAGATATTTCCCTGTTTATACAGATAGCGGTGTAGATATTTCCATGTTTATGCACATAGCGGTGTAGATATTTCCATGTTTATAGAGATAGCAGTGTAGATATCTCCATGTTTATACAGATGGCTGTGTAGATATTTCCATGTGTGTACAGATGGCAGTGTAGATATTTCCATGTTTATACAGATGGCGCTGTAGATATTTCCATGTTTATACAGATGGCAGTGTAGTTATTTCCAAGTTTATACAGATTTCGGTGTAGATATTTCCATGTTTACAGAGATAGCGGTGTAGATATTTCCATCTTTGCACAGATTGCGGTGTAGGTATTGCCATATTTACACAGATAGCGTTGTAGATATTTCCAAGTTTACACAGATATCTGTGTAGATATTTCCATGTTTACAGAGATAGCATTGTAGATATTTCCATGTTTATACAGATTGCGGTGTAGTTATTTCCATGTTGATACAGATAGTGGTGTAGATATTTCCATGTTTATACAGGTAGCAGTGTAGAAATTCCCATGTTTATTTTGATCGCTTTGTAGACATTTCCATCTTTCTACAGATGTCAGTGTAGATATTTCCAAGTTTATACAGATGGCAGTGTCGATATTTCCATGTTTATAGAGATGTCTGTGTAGATATTTCCATGTTTATGCAGATGGCGGTGTAGATATTTCCATGTTTATAGGTATGGCGGTGTAGATATTTCTATGTTTATAGAGATAGCGGTGTAAATATTTCCATGCTTATAGAGATGGTGGTGTAAGTATTTTCATGTTTATAGAGAAAGCGGTGTAGATATTTCCATGTTTATACAGATATCGGTGTAGATATTTCCAGGTTTATGCAGAGAGCGGTGTAGATATTTCCACGTTTTACAGATAGTGGTGTAGATATTTCCGTCTTTATGCAGATAGCGGTGCAGATATTTCCATGTTTACACAAATAGCCGTGTAGATATTTCTATGTTTACACAGATAGAGTTGCAGATATTTCCATGTTCATAAAGATAGCGGTGCAGATATTTCCATCTTTATACAGATAGCGGTGTGGGTATATCCATGTTTATACAGATAGCGGTGTGGGTATTTCCATGTATATACAGATAGCGGTGCAGATATTTCCATGTTTACACAAATAGCCGTGTAGATATTTCTACGTTTACACAGATAGAGTTGCAGATATTTCCATGTTCATAAAGATAGCGGTGCAGATATTTCCATCTTTATACAGATAGCGGTGTGGGTATATCCATGTTTATACAGATAGCGGAGTGGGTATTTCCATGTTTATACAGATAGCGGTATAGATATTTCCATGTTTATAGAGATGACTGTCTTGATATTTCCATGTTTATACAGCTTTCCGTGTAGATATTTCCATGTTTATTCAGATAGCGGTGTAGATATTTCCTTGTTTATACAGATAGCTGTGTAGATATTTCCATGTTTATACAGACAGCAATGTAGATATTTCTATGTTTATAGAGATAGCGGTGTAGATATTTTCATGTTCATTCAAACAAGAGTGTAGATATTTTCATGTTTATTGAGATAGCAGTGTAGATATTTCCATTTTTATAGACATAGCGGTGTAAATATTTCCAAGTTTTTACAGATAGCGGTGTAAATATTTCCATGATTATACAGATAGCGGTGTAAATATTTTCATGTTTATAGACATAGCAGTGTAGATATTTCCATGTTTTTAGAGATTGCGGTGTAAATATTTCCATGTTTATACAGATAGCCGTGTGAGTGTTTACACGTTTATAGGGATAGCGGTGTAGATATTCCCACGTTTTACAGATAGCGGTGTAGATATTTCCCCGTTTATAGAGATAGCAGTGTAGATATTTCCACGTTTATACAGATAGCGGTGAAGATATTTCCACTTTTATACAGATTGCGGTGTAGAAATTTCCAAGTTTATACACATAGCGGTGCAGATATTTCAACGTTTATACACATACCGGTGTAGATATTTCCATGTTTATACAGATAGCGGTGTAGATATTTCCACATTTGTAGAAATAGCGATGTAGATATTTCCACGTCTATTCAGATAGCGGTGTAGGTATTTCCACGTTAATACAGATAACGGTGTAGATATTTCCAGGTTTATAGAGACAGCGGTGTAGATATTTCCATGTTTCTACAGATAGCAGTGTAGGTATTTCCATGTTTATAGAGACAGCGGTGTAGATTCTTCCATGTTTATACAGATAGTGCTGTAGATATTTACATTTTTATACAGTCAGTGGTGTAGATATTTCCATGTTTAAACAGATAGCCGTGTATATATTTCCATGTTTATACAGACAGCGGTGTAGATATTTCCATGTTTTGCAGATAGTGGTGTAGATATTTCCATGTTTATAGAGATAGCGGTGTAGATATTTGCATGTTTATAGAGATAGCTTTGTAAATATTTCCATGTTTATACAGATAGCGGTGTAAGTTTTTCCATGTTTATAGAGATAGCGGTGTAGATATTTCCATGTTTATACAGATAGCGGTGTAGATATTTCCACATTTATACTTATAGCGGTGTAGTTATTTCCAGGTTTATAGAGTTAGCAGTGCAGATGTTCCCACGTTTGTAGAGATAGCGCTGTAGATATTTCCATGTTTTTAGAGATAGCGTTGTATATATTTCCACGTTTATAGAGATAGCGGTGTAGATATTTCCATGTTTCTAGAGACAGCGGTGTAGATATTTCCATGTTCATAGAGATAGCGGTGTTGATATTTCCATGTTTATAGAGACAGTGATGTAGATATTTGCGTGTTTATAGAGATAGCATTGTAGATATTTCCATGTTTATAGAGACAGTGGTGTAGATATTTCCATGTTTATACAGATAGAGGTGTAGATATTTCCATGTTTATAGAGACAGCAGTGTAGATATTTCCATGTTTATACAGTTAGCGGTGTAGATATTTGCATGTTTATAGAGATAGCGGTGTAGATATTTCCATGTTTATAGAGATAGCGGTGTAGGTATTTCCATGTTTATAGAGACGGCGGTGTAAATAGTTCCATGTTTATGAAGATAGCGTTGTAAATGTTTTCACATTTACAGAGATAGCGGTGTAGATATTTCCACGTTTACAGAGATTTTATGAAAAGTTATTTTATGAAGACCAAACAAGTCATTGGGGTACCTACCTTATATCATTTTTTACATTGAGAGTGTTAAAAATACCCCTACCCTAACCAAAACCCTGACTTATAGAGCCAGGAAAGGCCATGCAATAAAGGATTCTTGGGCTTGTATGCCTGATAACAAAAACTTATCACAGAAGACTGCAAAAAACACAATCTTGCACAAAGCCCATTGCAACTTTGCACACAACAATGCTTTTGAAGGATATTTGCCCAACAACTGCCTGTCCAACCTGTGCCTGCCTGGCATCACCTTTGTTATTGATCTTTGTAGCCAAGGATAGTCATTTCCAAATGATCATATAATCTTCCTCATTTTTTCTTTTGTCTTCCTTTACCTCCGTGCATATGCATATAGTTTACTCTGGCTTGCCTGTTTCTATTGCAAGGCTCTGTTTCCAAACGAATATCTTTTTCTTGTGGAGAGCCTCTCTCTGTTTGTTATTTAGGTTGATAAGAGAAATGTGAACATTTGAGAGCTCAGGTAAAAGGCCTTAGTCTACAGTGAAACTTTTTTGCACCCTTAGATGCTTACTTCCACTACAACTTGCAGGTGGGCCTTGAAAAGTTCTTGGAATAAGTTTGAGCTTTGGTCTTCTCCGATTCATTTAGCATAGATTCTCAAAATGTGGTCCCTGGACCCACAGCATCAGCATCACCTGGAGATTGTTAGAAATGCAAATCATCGGGCCTCATTCCAGACGCCCAGCTCGAAACTCCAGGGGCATGGCCAGACCCTCTGTAGCTGAACAAGCCATCCAGGTGGTTTTGATGCAGCTAAAGTTTTGGAACAACTAATGTAGCCCCATTTGGAAAACTTGCCTCTACAGGCCTCCCTAGCTGGTAAGCTGCTAGCATTTTTTGTTTGTTTGTTTGTTTGTTTTGATACAGGGTCTTGCTCTGTTGACCAGACCGTGACCTCCTGGGTTGAAGTGAGGACTCAGCCTCCTGAGTAGCCGGGACTACAGGTATGTGCCACCACCATGCCCAACTACTTTTTGTATTTTTTTTTTGTAGGGATGGGGTTTTAGCCCAGGCTAGTCTCAAACTCCTGGACTCAAGCAATCTGCCCACTTTGGTCTCATGAAGTGCTGGGATTATAGGCATGGGCCACCACTCCTGGCCCAAAGTTCATATTTTAACTACTAACCTAAATTATTTTAAAAACAAAATTCTCCTTGGACTCAAACCAGGTCAGAGTGACATGATCATGTGCCTGTTTTGTGCAGGGTGAAGTGAGATTATTATCTAGGAAATAGCTGAAATGTCCTGAGGGTGAAAAAGAGGAGCTGTGTTTTCAGCCAAATATGAGAACCAGGGCCACTGCCTGCCGCTGAACCCCAGCGGGGACCCCTACTTTGTGTTTATCTGTGGTGGCTATGCTTGCCCACCTGGGTGGGAACCCCGAGAATGACTCCAGACTTTTCCAGGGACTGCATGCCAGGGTATTTTTACAATTTATGTGTAGACTTTGTTCGGGTGGAAAAGTTATTTTATGAAGACGAAACAAGCAATTGGGGTACCTACCTTATGGCATTTTTTACATTGAGAGTGTTAAAAATACCCCTCCCCTAACCAAAACCCTGACAAATATAGCCAGGGAAGGTCATGCAATAAAGGATTCTTGGGCTTGTATGCCTGATAACAAAAACTTATCACAGAAGACTGCAAAAAACACAATCTTGCACAAAGCCCATTGCAACTTTGCACACAACAATGCTTCTGAAGGATATTTGCCCAACAACTGCCTGTCCAACCTGGGCCTGGCATCACCTTTGTTATTGATCTTTGTAGCCAAGGATAATCATTTCCAAATGATCATATAATCTTCCTTATTTTTTCTTTTGTCTTCCTTTACCTCCGTGAATATGCATATAGTTTACTCTGGCTTGCCTGTTTCTATTGCAAGGCTCTGTTTCCAAACGAATATCTTTTTCTTGTGGAGAGCCTCTCTCTGTTTGTTATTTAGGTTGATAAGAGAAATGTGAACATTTGAGAGCTCAGGTAAAAGGCCTTAGTCTACAGTGAAACTTTTTTGCACCCTTAGATGCTTACTTCCACTACAACTTGCAGGTGGGCCCTGAAAAGTTCTTGGAATAAGTTTGAGCTTTGGTCTTCTCCGATTCATTTAGCATAGATTCTCAAAATGTGGTCCCTGGACCCACAGCATCAGCATCACCTGCAGATTGTTAGAAATGCAAATCATCGGGCCTCATTCCAGACCCTCAGCTGGAAACTCTAGGGGCATGGCCAGACCCTCTGTAGCTGAACAAGCCATCCAGGTGGTTTTGATGCAGCTAAAGTTCTGGAACAACTAATGTAGCCCCATTTGGAAAACTTGCCTCTACAGGCCTCCCTAGCTGGTAAGCTGCTAGCATTTTTTGTTTGCTTGTTTGTTTGTTTTGATACAGGGTCTTGCTCTGTTGACCAGACCGTGACCTCCTGGGTTGAAGTGAGGACTCAGCCTCCTGAGTAGCCGGGACTACAGGTATGTGCCACCACCATGCCCAACTACTTTTTGTATTTTTCTTTTTTTTGTAGGGATGGGGTTTTAGCCCAGGCTAATCTCAAACTCCTGGACTCAAGCAATCTGCCCACTTTGGCCTCACGAACTGCTGGGATTATAGGCATGAGCCACTGTGCCCAGCCCTGCCAGCTTTGTATAAGCTGAGGAGTTTTTAAAAATACCTAGACTCAGGGCAAACCCCAGACACTTAAGTCAGATTCTCTGGGAGGTGAAGCCCAGGCACTGGTATTTTTAAAGTCTCTACAGATGGTTCTAATGTGCTGCTAAGTTAGAGAACAGCTGATCTAGACCAGGCCTTTTCAAACTTAATGTGCACGTGAATTACCTGGACCTTGTTAAAATGCAGATTCAGTCTGCATAGGCCTGGGGTGGAGCCTGAGCTTCTGCATTTTTAACAAGTCTCTAGAGGATGCTGCTGCATCTGGGCTGCTAACTACACTTGGAGATAGGAGGTTCTGGAGAGCAGAGGAAAGAGCATGAACCATAACCTAGGGGCTGGTTGTCCTGACTTCCGAGCCAAGGTTTGCCTTTATGTGGCTGGCAACTTGCTTGGACTCCTACCTCAATTCTTTGGGCCCAAGGTTTGTCCTGCCTCAGAAGGATGTCAAGAAAATTGAGTGAGTAATGCAGAATTGTTTCTTAAAGTGTGTGCAGATGCTCCATGAATTTAGAGAGTATGTGGATGCACATTAGTAAATTTTAATAGTTGTGACCATCTTGTTATGAGTACTTAGAACAAGTAATAATGGCTTTTGATGTGTAGTAGTAAGAAAGCTTCCTTTTAAAAGGCGTGTATTTAAGTTTCAAAAGTGGGTCTATTTAAAAATATATGAAATAAATAATAGTAGAGGTAATTGACAGATCAAAATTAGGAAGGCAGGATGAGAATGACACAAGTTTGGGAAATGCTGAGAAAGCAGATGCCCAAGGGCTATGAAAACTTAAAAAAATAGGTAGCACTTGATTTTGATTGGCTGAATGAGATGATGTGTTTGATCATTTATGGGGTTGGCATTTGGCAACATGCACTGGGTGGCTGGGATCACTGTTTATTAAAAAATATTTGAGTCTCCACTTTGCACTAGATACTCTTTTAGTCTCTTGGAAAAGGGATTGGGGGGCAGGCAGGATAAAAACAAATCATTTATGCCCACAAGAAAATTGCAGGAAGATAAAAGTCATGAAATAAACTCTATGCTTCTAATTTTATATTTTTTATAGATTATGAGAAAAAAGTTTTGCTCACTATCAGCTAGGAAAGCTGTCTTAGCACAACCATTCATTCTTGCACAAATCAAAATCAAGACGAGCCAGATTTAATTTAATATTTTTTCACAGATTATGAGAAAAAAGTTCTAATTTAATTTTTTTATAGATTATGAGAAAAAAGTTTCGCTCTCTATCAGCTAGGAAAGCTGTCTTAGCACAACCATTCATTCTTGCACAAATCAAAATCAAGACGAGCCAGATTTAATTTAATATTTTTTCACAGATTATGAGAAAAAAGTTCTAATTTAATTTTTTTATAGATTATGAGAAAAAAGTTTCGCTCTCTATCAGCTAGGAAAGCTGTCTTAGCACAACCATTCATTCTTGCACAAATCAAAATCAAGATGAGCCAGAAGGCTCCATTCTGACAGCTTCTAATGGAGAAGCTACATTTACTGGACATGGGGAAAGTTGCTGGGCTCTAAGGACTGTGCATTTCTTGAACTAGATAAATGGTCTTGGTGTAGCATAATACCAAAACTTCTTGTCGCAGCCTGTAAGGACAGAACTCAATCAGCCTGAAAAGGAAGTCAGTGACTCCGACTCAACACAGGAATGTTCTGTGATTCCTAAAGAAGGATGTAGGAGTGTGGCACAATTCAACCACAGTCTGTGGCCCTGTGCCTCTGCCTTGACATGAGTGGGATTTCCCAGCTGGTCATTTTCTTCTTATCTAAGACATTGGGAACAAATTACTTGACCTCCTCTGGGCTTCAGTACTCCCACTCATCAAATTAGAGGACTGGGCAGTCGCTAGGCTCTCTTTAGGCATCATATTTTAGTTTCTGTGATTTTAAATTTGAGAAGGGGTGTCTAAGGGAGAATACATAGGGGAGGGGGAAAGGCTTAGTAAAAGTGTAGTTAGACACTGAATTTTTAAGAATTGCATTTTGTAATAATACCTTTACCTAATCAGGACTGACAATCTTACCTGATGACAGCACATGGAGGAATGGCTGCATTCACAAATAAAAATGAAATAAAACAAGACCTTATTTGAACTTAGCAATAATGCTGATTCCTCTTTTTGATTTGAGGAGGTTATAGCTGTTGTAAATGCTTGAATTGGGTCTGCCCAGGCAAAACGGAGTCAAGAGTCCATGTCGGATGAATTTTAACAATGTAGACAATAGAAAGGGTTGCTTAAACTGCCCCTCTTTTACCAAAACACATTTACAAATGAAAGAACAACACTTCCATTTTTTAAAAACATTTTTTGAGATGAAGTCTTCCTTTGTCACCCAGAGTGGAGTGCAGTGGTGCGATCTTGGCTCACTGCAAACTTTGCCTCCCGGGTTCAAGTGATTCTCCTGCCTCATCCTCCCGAGTAGCTGGGACTACAGGCGCCCACCACCATTCTTAGCTAATTTTTGTATTTTTAGTAGAGACAGGGTTTCACCATGCTGGCCAGGCTGGTCTCGAACTCCTGACCCCAGGTGATCCGCCGACCTCGGCCTCTGAAAGTGCTGGGATTACAGGCGTGAGCCAACAGGCGTGGCCAAAAAATTTCCATTTTTAATTGCAGGGTCTGGGGAATTAAAATGCATCCGTAATTTCTTGCATCTCTCCGCTCAGGCTTGCATGAATGCAGAGGGATGGGGAGGACTTCTTGAGGCAAGCATCCCCCTCTTGTCGCCTGCCATCTAGAGAGAGAGGGCTGTGATTTATCTCACTTTAATCAGGAAGGACCCGATGGGTGGATGGAGAGGTCTGACGGCTTTGTTGCTCCATGTGGGAAAGAAACGGACAGAGTGAATTTGTGTATGATCCCTAAGGAGAAAGCGTCTTTGTGCTCTATTTCTTTTTGACCTGAAGCCCCTGAAAGCAAGCTAGTTACAAGTTGAAATAGGCCGTTTCTAAAGTGTGATTTTGTTTGTGTATGAGCCTTGATTACAAAGGGGAAAAAAACCCGCTTAATTTACATACACCACATGTAGTGCAGGATCCCCTGGGCTGTCTTTTCAGGTATCAGGGAACTTTGATGAAAGTCGCTTGTCTCATCTAGGAGTCATTTCATATTGTTTAGCAGAGCCTGGTATTAACATTTCCTTCCAACTGTTTACTGGAATCTGTGTGTTCCCTTCAAGTGATGCATACTAGGTGCACAGGCTTCCTGCCACTGTCATCCTAATCTTTCCGTGCAGACAGGAGCAGAGGGGAGAGCGCTGAGCCAGGCCCCAGCTTGCTTTTCTTTCCTGACACAGCCCGGCTCCACTGCACTTCTCAGCTCTTGCTCTAGGTGGTGGTGTTTGACCATTTTCTTCATGTGACCCTCCACTCGGTAATATAAATTCATTCGGAGGATGACCTGATATCAAAAAAAATTCCTTTTGATTAGTAGAATCAACTTGTTTCTTCACATGATACTCTTCCCACTGAGACACATGGAGACAATTCTGACTCCAGGTTTGCAACCTTGAGATTTCTCTCAGATGCAATAAAAAAAAACAAAAAAGCATTTTGAGTGGCACAGTGATGCCTAGTGCATGATCATGTTTGTCTGCTCAAACATTAAAGGGAAACTTGTGGGTTTGAGGATGCCCAGCAGCACGACAGCTGCCAATGTAAATGAGCCGTATAGAGAGAGAGGGGGCGGGAGGGGACTACAAACTTCAGAATATGAGCTGATCGTTTGTAAGTTAAAAAAAAAAAAAAGTCGAAAGGGAGCCCAGGATGGTGCAAGAAAGAGGAGAAAGGAAGATTTTCCTTGCAGCTAATCAGGAGAGTTCATAAGGGCTGATTACATGAGTGGAAGCCTTAAGTTCTTTTTTTAAAAAAATGTGAAAATTTGCATGTATGTATGTATGTATGTATGTATGTATAGCTTCGTGTATTACCATTATTATTGCAATCAGCAAATGGATTTACTTCCTTTATCTCATGGGCTCCTTCCCACTCACTTCTGGCAGCACATTTTCCTTTCTCCTTCATCCCAGAACACCAAAGAACAGATGCGCTTCCTAACCCTGGCTCCAGGGGACTTTATACAATGTAAACAGTGCACCTCTAACATGGTTCACTGCTTAGAGAACGTGTGTCCCATTTTAAAACTGACTCCTTTATATTTTTCTGTGCTTATTTTAATAAGAGACATTGGACTTGTGACTTATTTTTCATGGAGGAGTGAGCTTAATGGTTGAAAGTAATCGATAAACTTGTTTTTCCTCTGATGCCATCAGCCAAGATCCTATGGCAATAGTAAGAGGATGACACTGGGCTGGCACCCCCTCCATAACATATTTGGACCATGTTTTCCCCCCAGAATGCACATGCAATAGCTTTGGTTTGGTAAGAGAGAGATGGTGTACTTGGTTTCCTTCTGTCACACTTTTGGTGAAATGAATTAGACTTTTAAATCAGGAAATTCAGTGAGATGAGTTAGATTTTTACACAAGAGCAGTGGAGGACTTCCAGCTGGTTGGGGGAATGATATGGAAATATCTTGCTAAATCAGGGTCTGGTGGAATGCTGCTCCCCTTGCAGGCTCCTCTTCACAGGGAGCAATCTGTGGGTTGCTTATAGAACAGAGCGAGCAGGAGGCATAGCATGGTCTTGCTCAGGGGAAGACCCGGTGTTCAGATGTTTGTCATTAGGAACTGGGTGTGGGCTTTTTCAAGTTAAACTGAAGCAGCAGTTCTATTAGGAAGAGCCTCCCAGATCAGCATCTTCTGTTTCTGGATACTCTCCCTTTGAAAAGCCAGATTTCAGCAAAAAGCTTTGCTAATGGTGAAATTGCACAACTGAAACCCTATGGGAGCAATGGGAAAGATGGAGAAAGAGGTGGTTATATCATGTACTTCAACAGTTTATTTAGAGGCTGTTGACGTTAGAATAACAAGCCAAGACAAACAAAAATACTCATTTGGGATGAAAATATTGTCTTTTCATGTTATTATAGATAGCTGAGTCCTAAGACTTCTACAGAAACACATTTTCCTAATGAGTGACTGATTTTTCTGGTTGTGCAAGTAATGTCCAAATTATTGTACAAATTTTTGGCTCAGGAGCAAACATTGTATTGTATATTGAGCTAATCACTTGCCCTTTCTAAGGTAAGCCCTTACCTCTGCTTTCCCTTCATCTTGTCATTTCTGTTTGTTGGGTACAGGTTTCCTGTTGGTTCTTTCTGTTGGCTCTGATGTAACATGAATGAAGTTCTTAACATCCTTTCAGACATAAACACAACTTAGCTCATTGTTTCTGAGTTCATATAGAGGTTTTCTTGCCCCTGAGACTTTCGTGTCAGACAGCTGGATGTTGCTGTGTTCAAGGCTCTATCTGTTGATTTTGTATCCTACAACTTTACTGATTTCACCTATCAGTTCAGTTCTAACAGTTTTCAAATTTTATTTATTTGTTTTTGTTTTTTAAATATTGTATGTTTCATTTTAGAGTCAGGAGGGTAGATGTACAGGTTTCTTAAACAGGTATATTGCATGGTGCTGAGGTTTGGGCTTCTAATGATCCCACCACCCAAGCAGTGAGCATAGTAATCGATAGGTAGTTTTTCAACCCTTGCTCCCACCATCCTTCCCTCCCACCTTTGGAGTCCCCCAGTGTCTATTGTTCCCTTCTTTGTGTTGAGTTCTAACCTTTTTTTAGTGAAGTTTGTAGGGTTTTCTATATATAACAAGATCATGCCGTCAGTAGAGACAGTTTCACTTCTTCCTTTCCTATTAGGATGCCTTTTATTTCTTTCTTTTACCTAATTACCCTGAGAAGTGGTGTCTGTGGGCATCCTTGTCTTGTTCCTGATGGTAGAGGAAAAGTTTCAACTTTTCACCATTGATCATGGTGTTAGCTATGGGTTTGTCATATATGGCCTTTATTTTGTTGGGATACAGTCCCTCAATACGTGATCTGTTGGGTGTTTTTTTTTTTTTCACCATGAAAGGGTTTCGAATTTTGTCAAAAACTTTTTCTATATCTATTGTGATAGCCATATAGTTTCTATCCTTTATTTTTCTAATATGGTATATTATATGTATTGATTTGCTTATGTTGAACCATGACATGATCATGGTGAATGATTCTTTCAATGTGCTATTGAATTTGGTTTGCTAGGATTTTGTTGAGGATTTTTGCATCTATGTAGATCAAGGATATTGGCCTGTCATTTTCCTTTCTTGTAGTGTTCTTGTCTGGCTTTGGAATCAGGGTAATGCTGGCCCTGTAAGATGAGTTTGGAAGTATTCCCTCCACTTCAGCTTTTTGGAAGAGTTTGAGAAGGACTGGTATTAGTTCTTCTTAAAATATTTGGTAGAATTAATCTGGGAAGCCATCTGGTTTTGGGTTTTTCATTGATAGGAGACATTTTCTTACGGATTCAACCTCCTTGCTTGCTATTAGTCTGTTCAGATTTTTAAATTTCTTCATGAGTCAATCTTGGTAGGTTTTATGTGTCTGGGAATTTATCCATTTCTTCTAGATGATCCAATTAGTTAGTGTGTAATTATACCTAGCAGTTTCTTAGGATCCTTTGTATTTCTGTGATATTGGCTATGATGTTTCATCTTTCATTTCTGATTTTATGCTCTATTGAAAACATGAGGCATAGCAGGTAGGGGGCACTGGTCAGGACTTGGGGTATAAACTGGCAGATGTTAAGGTGGGTGATTCTGGTTAACTCAGAAACTCCAAAGTCCCGTGTGGAAGAATTAACTGCCGGTACTCACCTAGTAATGTATATCCTTGGTCAAAAAAGATCCAGCTGAGAATGTTGGATGAAGGGACCAAATCAATATTCATCATTATATTGAAAACAAGTCAGATTGGCTGTGGTCTTTTGACAGCAGGTCAGTGGCTGAGTCTATTTGAACAAAGTTAGGGCAGGTTCAAGGGAGAATCCTGAGATCGGTATTCTTTGTTCCATACAAACTTGCCTTTCAGTTTCTTCTCCCCATGCCTCCAGGATGTCCCTGCACGGCCCGTAGGGCCCCCTCCTTCAGTACCTTGCCTTACGAAGGGGAGAAAATGAGTTTTCCAATGTTAGCATATATTTAGCCTTCCAAAATTTTCTATTTCTATTTTAGGGGAGATCTAGGAAAACAGCAGATTACTCTAAATCCCCAGGTAAAAATCTGAAATGGTGGAATTTCATATGACCAGGAGACATATTTTGGGGCAAGTGGGCTTTTCACAATCACTTGGACATGAAGGCATCTGCTTCTTCTATGCCTAAAATAGTCCTTCAATTTAGTAGTTTAATTCCTCTTCCTCTTTTTCAAATTTCAAGACAATACATGTAGTGACTGAACAATTTGGATCCAAGTTTCACTATTTAACTGCCAGTGTGACCTTGGGCGAGTCACTTAATCTTTTCAAGGCTCAATTTCATCATGTAAAGTAGAAGTACAAACAATCCCTGACTTAGAATATTTTGACTTATGATTTTTCAACTTTAAGATAGTTTGAAAGCAATACACATTCAGCAGAAGCTGTACTTTGAGTACTCATACAACCATTCTGTTTTCCACTTTCAGTACAGTATTCATTATATTCCATGAGATATTCAAAGCCCACTTTATTATAAAATGGGCTTTCTGTTAGATGATTTTGCCTAACTGTAGGTTAATGTGAGTGTTTAAGGTAGGCCGAGCTAAGCTATGATGTTTAGAAGGTTAAGTGTATTAAATGCATTTTCAGCTTACAATATTTTCATAAGTTTATTGGAATATAACCCCATTGTAAATTGAGGGGTATTTGTAATAATGATATCTCTTCAAGGAGACTTTGTGAGCCTCTCATAGGAAAATGAATACACAGATGCATATAAATATATAATCTTTCTTTTCCATACATATGATATTCTTTAAGGATATTCAAAAATCTGGAAACAGTTGCCTCCAGGGAGATAAATGGTAGTGGGTTGGGAAACTTTTAACTGTATACGCTTTTGTATCTTTTGCATTTTGAATCAGATGAATGTATAATCTACATAAAATATTAAGATTAAAACATCACCGAATAACTTATCAGGAGTTTGGTGAACATAAGGGAAGGCCTCCTATGGTGGCTGTATTTTATTCAGTGTTGGTCACTGTTGGGCACTTCATAGAGCTTATTTCATTTCATCCTTACAAGCGCCGTAGGAGGAAGGGGCCCCAGAGGGATTCATGGTTAGAATAGCAGAGTAGGAGCATTTGGCAGCTATATTCTGTGTAGGTGATAACTTTAAAGATATTTCTGTTATAAAATGTTTCAAACATACAAAAAATATAGAGAAGCAGTTTTCTATAGTTATTAAATATTCTTAATGGGTAGTCACAGAAATTATCATCCAAAGTGGGATATTCTTGAGAGAAAAAGGAGGTTCTATTTATAATTATGGTGGGATAACAAACTTAAGATGAACAGCTCTGGAGAAACTGGGTTGTATGGTTCCTGGAAAACAAGGATTACTGTAAATGTGAGTCCCGCCTTGTGCTTCTCTCTGTCCCACCAAGAAAATATGATCTTGATACAGATGTTCATTGTGTCAAGGCAACCATGGCAACCATGATCTAGATACACTGTTCAAGTTTTATGCTGATCCTACATATATATGTCTCAGGAACTTTCCAGAGTTTCCTTTGAGTGCTTCTAAATTTTGCATAAATGGTATGTTGTCCCTTGTCTCTTTTTAAAACCAGTAAGCCATTTTCCCTTCTTTTCCTGGAAAATTAAAGGAACAAAGACCAGGAAATAACAATGTATTAGCTAAGGTTCTGTTGATTGAAAGCAACAGAACCTAATTCTGGCTAGCTTAAACCATGCTAGGATTTAATGAAGAATACTGCAGAATCTTAGATATCTTATGACTGGGAAAGAGGAGGTTCAGGCAGTTCCTGGGATGTCAGCAACAGGTAGCTGTCAATTAACTGCCCCCACACCACCCACTGCTGCCGTCATCAATATAGCACACCACGATGGCTCCCAGCCTCTGTACGTCTGGGTTCCGGTGTTCAAATTCTAGAGACAGCAAGAGAAATCCCATTGAGTCAGGGATCCTTCCCTGGGTCACACTCCCTGCATATGGTCAGAAATGCAGGATTATGTACTAAAGACACAGCTAAAGAGGACCCACTTCACTGTTTTGGGACCATTTGCAGGGGAGGCAAAATTGTGAGCTACTCACTTAAAGAGGTGACAACCATAAGTTTGCAGGGAAAAAAAAATTGGAGAAGAGAAGGATAACACTATCCTACGGTTTCTTCTGAAAATGGACGAAGGGAACAGCATTTCCATTTGGAAATTCTCTCCTGGCATTTCAATATTTATGGATTCTGAATTCTGAGAAAAATCAGTTGAGAAATTAGGAAAATGGGAAGGAACATTCTAATTTTCCTGTGAAAATTACAGCTTAATAGTCAGTATAGAGAACTTACTGGCTTGAAGAAATGCACTGACTTCAAGTCAAGCAAGATGAGGAAGCACTGACATGTGGAGATGAAAGTTAAGGTGAACAGGACAGGAGCAGTAAAGGAGCCTCAGTCAGACTTTCTTGTATCTGTTGCTGTGTTACAAGTGTGTGTTCATGGCCTTGTCCACTGCTAACAGTGAACCATTTCTGCAAATAAATATTAATGTGTTCCTAGGCATAGTATATGTTTTACAAATCCTATGAGAGGTTTTCTAAGAAATGCCAAGTTTTAGAAACAAAATATACCCTTAAATCGGCAATTTTGACAGTTGCTTCTTTCTAGTGCTATTCATCTTGCCAGGAGATCAGAATGTTATGTTATTTAAATGGTATTGGAGGGGATGATTGATGCCTTGTATAACAATGTCATGTAAACAACGATTAAAGCATTAAGTATTTGTGGTGTTACCTTTCAATCTTTAAAGGACTTTTCTTTAGCATTTATTTTGTGATAACATTCATTTCTTTTTAATGTTTTCTCTATTAATGCTATTGGATTTTATAATCTTGTTACAATATGTTGGCTCCTAATAATAAGAAATCATCATTTGTTATCATATCTCTTTAAAACAGAAGACTACTAAAACTTTTCATATAATCCTGTTACAGAAAAAAACGACTATTTGCTTGTTATTATAGTCATTTATTATTTTTCAAAAACTTGTAAGTGAAGTGTTATGAAAATCATATGAATTTGGGAATTCCCAAGCATTCTCAGAAATTCTATTTCCTTGTTCCCAAATCCCAATGATTAATATCTGCCAGGAGTCGGAAAACAGTGAAAGGAAGTAACATCCTATGTTGGATACCTGGTAGGGTTAGTGAAGAAACGTTATTGCTGAGCTCTGTGTTACGCTCACGAATGATGCCATTGAGGAAGTCACGCTTGTTGAAAGGAACGCAGATACACAAAGAGTTTTGCTGCTGTCTGTTGGATAAGAACCCCCTGGTCGATTTCAGCTCCTACTGCAAGTTACAAAAATCAATCCAATGATAAATGAAAAGTGCCCAGTGTGCTGGGAAATAACTTATTTTTTGGCTTCAGAGGAAATTTTAGAAACAGTGCCAAGTGAAACGTAAAAACAAACTACGAAGACGTTCATGAATTTCCCTCTGAAGCTGACAGCCGTATTTTAGCAGATGGAACTCCTACTATTAGCCCAACTCTTGGGTTGAAACAGTGTGTCCAGGAAACCCTATGTTAAAATGCAATGTGTTGGGGATATTGTTCCTCTATTTGCTTGAGTTAATTTTCAAATTAGTGTACTCTTGCTTAGCTGTGCTCTGAGGGAATGAACAAAAGATTGGTAAACTCTGATGGAGAACACTGGTCAGGCAGGGCACATAGAATCCCTGGGGATGGTGGTTCCTGGCAAATGGGGGAGGAGGACCTGAGCCAGGCTTGGGCTGGGCTGGAGGAACATGAAGATGGGATCTACTCACAACCCCCAAAACTGAGGGGTCCTGGTAACACATTATTTCACCATCAGCCATGCAAATTTATTATTTTTATGGATAAAATAGCTTTAAAAAACTAATTTACATTGAAATGTTAAAATATTTATATAGAGATTAGAAATATTTATATAGAGATTATTGGGAATCCCCTCCTAAAGCCCAAACATAAAAACTACCAAAAAAAGAAATTCCGTGTAGGCTAAGATTGCAAATGACTGATGGAATGTAATTTAAATTAAACATGGAAAATATATTTCCTCTTTAATAAAGATCTAAATTCTACTCTTTTTAGGAGCCTTCAGAAATGAAATTCAACTATTAAAAAAAGTATAGAGAAGCCTTTAGAAAAGAAACTTTTCTTTTGCTGTATTATATATTAAAGAACTTTGATGAGAATAGTTCTAAAGTGTTTAATACTCGATTCCACTGATGTTTCTAGGTATTGTGGGGAACACCTAGAAATTAAATCTTCATCTTTGGCAGATCAGAGGCCTATTATTTTTAGGTAAAACAATTAAAATCTGCTTTTAATAAATCACAAATTTTGCAAGTTAGCCATTAATAGTAAGTGCTTTTCAAAGTTTGGCCCAATACATGAAAAAGCCAGAAAAACATACCTGCATTAGTTTTGCCCATCACCTTCTTATGCTGGCCTCAGGAGATTTATTAACAGCATTCAATATTTTAGGTAGGCTGGATGTGGTGGCTCATGCATGTAATCCCAGCACTTTGGGAGGCTGAGGTGGGAGGATGGCTTGAGACCAGGAGTTCAAGACCAGCCTGGTCAACCTAGTGAGCCCCTCGGTCTCTCTGAAAAGAAAAAAAATTTAGGTATCCTGTGGCTACCTCCAAAAACAAACTCCAGAGGAACTGAATTTTCTTTTTTATTTCATGTGTTGGGATAATGGCTTCTTTTGCAGTTACTTACGAAGAATTGAAGGGTCAGTAAAAATATTTTTTCATCCTTAATAACATGAATTCTCTAATTTGTGTGTGATATAATGCTAGATATTGTGCCAAAAGTGTTACATAGACATAATCCATGCCCATTTTCAAAGATAATACTAATATAGAGAATAAGAATCATTATTATTGTAGTAATTATTATTTTAGTAATAGTAGTAATAATCAAAACAATTACATCAAACACTTATTAAACCCTTATTATGTGATAGGTACTGTGTAAGCAATTTCCACATATTAGCTCCTTAAATGTGATCACTAACCCCATGAGGTAGGTAGCATTATGTCCATTTTATAGATGCAGAAACTGAGCTTTGAAGAGGGAAAGCAACTTGCCCAAGGCCATGCAGGCAGTCATTGATAAGGGTGGGGAGCGAGAAGTTGAAGTCTGAGATGTAAGTTCACAGACACGAGTACACAAACACGTACAAGATACTCGTATGACATGTGGGGTTGCTTGAAATATGTAATTGACTTTCCCCAGCACAAGAAAGTGTTTGGACAGATTTCAAAGGGATCTAACACTTCCTCAGAGGACTGCCCTACGACATTTTTCCGTGTGCTTTTCTGCCTCTTGTCCTATACTTTTGGCATTTCTTCTGCTCTTAGAGGCAATGAGTCAACAGCATATTTTTAGCACCTCCTGTGTGCATAGAAGTGGCCCCTGACTCAATGGGAGTGTATAACTACCATGGGCCAAATCAGTGTGCTTTCCTGTTAGCCAGGGGATTATAGAAGAACACGCTCCCCTGATTCCAACAGAACTTGCTGCCACTCTGATGTCTTCATTGTAAGGCCTCTAAATGAATGTTCAAGAAATTCATGTTAAAGGCACGTGTCATATGTGTAACTTGGAAACATTTGTGTACTTGTCTCTGTGTCCTTACACCTCAGGCTTCAACTCTTGTTTTTACCTTTATCAATGACTACCTGTGTGCTGTGTGGCTTTGGACCAATTGCTCACCCCCTCTAAAGCTCAGTTTCTGCATCTGTAAAATGGATATAATGCCATATATACATAGATATAGATATACATACACCAATATATATACACACATATATATGTGTGTATATACATATATATATAATATACAAACTGAAATATATAGTTATATAAATATTTCAGTTTAAGTTTCAAAAATCACTGGAGGGTATTTTTATAATACCCTTCAGCAATTTTACCTGCTGCCTTTGCACATTCTGGTGAATTTCTAAATGGAAGTCTGATAGAGATTAATCTTTTAATGCATCATAAATAAAAAAGAAAATCACAGAATGATGTAGCTGGAGAGGACCTTGGGGATCTAGTGTTTCATGAAAGATTAATGTCCTTGATCTGTTTGTAAGTGTTTTGGAAAAATCTTCCATGGTCAAATAAAACTTGGCAATGTTGGATTAAAGTTAAATAGGTTTTTTTTTTCCTGCAGAACTTCATAGTCTTTAATATGCTAATATGTTTTGTGAATCTACAAGGAATGAAGTGTTTCAATGCTTATTTTACCCAGATTCTCATTTTGGTACAGGCTGGTCAAGCTGAGTCAGCTAGTATATTCTCTAGATGGAGATGATGGCTGATGCCTTTTTGAGAGCAAGAGAGTCCCCAGGGGACGCAAGGGTATATCAGTTGCTCCATTTCATGCCAAGGATCCTCAGTCTTTAGAGGCTCAGAGAAGGCTGAAAGGCTACTCTAGGCTATCAGGGCTACCATTCATTGTGACCCATGCTACAGAGAAGCTTTGAGCTCAGTGCAAAGGAGTGACCAGCCCTTGAGAATCAGGAAAATTTATTTATTCCTGACCTAGTCCACTGAGGACATACAAGGAATGGGGCAGGGGAGTGTCACCAGCTATGGTTACAAGCTAGTCTGATTCTCTTTCATTAAGAAAACTGGTCCCTGTGAGTTTAGATTGGGAAGCACCAGGTTAAAAAATTTTTAGGCCAGGAGTGGTGGCCACTGTACTCCAGCCTGGGTGACAGTGTGAGAATCTGTCTTAAAAAAAAAAAAAAAAAAAGTTAAGTGATGTCTTCTGTTGAGGACCTCTCAGAACTTTTAATATGAAAGTGTGCATTGTGAAGAATGGGAGTAGAGTGTACAGGAGTTTTAAAAGCTACTTGGTCATGAAACTCTTGCTTTGTGCAGGATTCGAGGGGCACTAACATTCTGAGGAAAATATTTTGGGAAACATTGATCTAATCCAAACTTCTCATTTTACCAGCAAACAACTGTGGGGCCCTCTAAGTTTCCTTTCTCCATCATTGTGACAAATTCATTGGAATTAATTCAATCAAACCTGGGGTCAGCTTTGAAGAGATTTATTTAGCAGGTAAATCTGTTTTGTACATTTTGAGGGAGTTCTGAGTTTCCATAGTCAAAAACCACAGATCAATTTAACCAACCTTTATGGAATATCACCTATGGCCCAAAGACCCTTTAGCTACAGTGATGGTCTACAAAAATATAAACTGTAATTCTTGCAATACAGGAGATTAGTAATAATGGTAAATATAATGATGATGACACCATGAATAGCTAACATTTGTTGAATGCCTTTCTATTAGTCAGGCACTTTACTAAGTATTTTAATCCTCCCAACAATTTATGAGGTAGGGATTATAATAATGCCCATCTTATAGTGAGGACACTGAGGTTAGGAAATTATCCTAGCCTAAACGTTAAGTGTAAGCATGAATAGAAAGGTGTTATCAGCCTATAAGACATTCCTTTATGAGTGATACAAAATCCTATATAAATCCAGAGAAAAGAAAAGTGGTTTTAGAAGTCCTTGATCAGTGAGTGTGAAGCATGTGGTGGCCCGGTTACTGTTTGTTTGCCCATCTGTCCTCCCTCTGGGGATCAGCACCCCCTTACTTTGGAAGAATTGTTTTCCTTTTCACTGTAAGGTTCTTTCTGGCTATGCGATGGGGCACATTGCCTCAAACTAGCCCTGTTCCAGTCTTTGAGAACCTTGAAATTGGAACCAAGGGAAGAGGATTGCCTCTTGAATGGTAATTCTCTAAAATCTAGTCTGAGGTGCTGGTGCCTAATCCCTGGGTCTGTGGAAGGAGCTGGGCTGTGAGAGGGGAGAATGATGTTGATGTCAAGAGAGAGGCAGGTGCTAGGAGCAGAGAGATGGAGGCCTGGAGGGTTTCTGGGCTTCTCTGAGGCTTAGGGTTTGGATCATTGTCTTCATTACTGGAACAAAGGATTTACCATACCTGCTCTTCTGGGAATGAAACTGTCCTGCTTTGCAAAATAAAGTGTCATTAGAAAGAGATCTTAAAAACCCCACACCATAGACAGGTGCACAGATCCGTAGAAGTGTTAAAGTTCTGTGTGTTGGATGCTAAGCCAAGACTCTTAAGTATGTTCTAAAGAGAAACTGGTGTGTGTAGGCTGTGCACTCCCAGGGAGATAAAAAGTTAGGAACTTTATGGGTTGGGCTTGGTGGCTCCCACCTGTAATCCCAGCACTGTGGGAGGCTAAAGTGGGCACATTGATTGAGCTGAGGAGTTCGAGACCAGCCTAGGCAACATGGTGAAACCCCATGTCTACAAAAGCTACAAAAATTGGCTGGGCGTGGTGGCATGTACCTGTAGGTGGGAGGATCGCTTGAGCCCAAGAGGGAGAGGGTGCAGTGAGCCATGATTGTGCCACTGCACTCCACCTGGGTGACAGGAATTTTATGGGGAATGGGATCTTGGAGACTGAGTAGAGACTAGAGGAAAAAAAAAAAAAAAAAACTACCTCCCCAACTGGCCACACTATTCTTTTAAAAAAATGTTAATTGACAAATTAAAATTGTATGTATTTACGGAGGTATAATGTGATGTTATGATATATGTATACATTGTGGAATAATTAAATCCAGAGAATTAATAGATTCATCACCTCAAAACCTATCTTTTTTGTGGTGAGAACATTTGAAATTTATTGTCTTAGCAATTTTGAAATACACAATACTTCATTGTAAACCACAGTCACCATGCTGTGCTGTAGATCTCAACAAAATGTATTCTTCCTGTCTCAACTAAAACATTGTACTCTTTGACAACATTTCCCCATTCCTCTCACCCCCTCCAAAAACACCCATTCTTTATGTTGAAGAGAATGGCTAAAAAGTCCCAGCAGGTTTCAACTGACAGCTTCAGTGGTTGTCCCATCACACTTCAATGTTATTAATAGAAAGGGGAGGGGCAATACATAATTCGGACAGGCAGAAAGTACCATTGTAACCACTTTCCTGACTTCACAGAAAAAGTCCTCTTGTTTTCATCTGTAAAATGGGAACTGCGTGAATACCATTATTCTTTTCTTCAGCCTCCAAAGAAAAAACAGATGCAAAGCCTTTTATCAATTGCAAAACAGTATACAATGTGTGTTATTACTCACAGTTGTCTTACTGTGACCAAACACTTTATAAGCCTGCGGCAAGTCAGCCTTACTCTCAGGAAGTGGACAATATTTGGGGAAGGAGAAGCAGCAGGATCTTTCAGGACAGTAGCCTTGGTGGGTCCAAAAATTCCTTGAGCGAAATGGGAGACAAAACTTTCTTCCTGCTTTGCGGTTTATCCTTTTAGTCTTGTCTCTCTTCACTCCTATTTTCTATGGAGAATTTCCTGGTTTTGGAGTTTGGGTGCGTTTTATGGAGAGGAGGCAGAACATCTTTAGCTCCAGCAGAATGAAAGGATACATGCAAAGGAACCTAGCACAGTATGTGGTACCCAGTTCCCCTTTAACTTGGCTTTATTCATTCACTCCTGGTAGGGCATTAATAAGGGATTTAGCCCCCTCCTATTGAAAACGATTAATTCAGGGAAGAGTTCAGGCAGTGTGGACAGATACAGTGTAGGCCAAGCCTGTTTCTAAGGCAGGAGCTGGGTAGGGAGGGTGAGAAGGGCGAGAAGAATAGGGAAATATGTGTCGTCTGTGTTGCTGCTGTTGCAACCACCACAACAAACAAACAAGTGAAAAAAAAAAAAAGAATTGTCCATACCGGAAAGTGTGCTGTTTTGTAGGAGGCTGGGGAAAGTGTGGATGGCTCGAGTGGGTCCTGTTGGATTGAAGTCTGACAGTGGTGATTCCCTTCAACAAATGGTCGGGGTGGGAGGGTACACACACACACACACACACACACACACACACACCACATGTAGCGCCCAGCCTCCGATTTCAGCGCTGGCAGGAGATAACCATTCTTAGCTCGCCTTTCCAGGGTTATTTTTGGCTGAGGCTGTTCGCTGATGGCAAAAGGTTTCAGCCCCCTCCCAAATCCCTCCCCGTGCTTGTTCTAAAGAGAAACTGGTGCGTGTAGGCTGCGCACGCCCAGGGAGACAGGGAGACGGGCCTGGCGCCGGAGAGGAACCCGGACTCTGCCCAAAGTCTCGCCGCCCGCCGGCTGTTTTCTGGCGATCGCGCGTGAAGGCTGGGGCCAGGCGCGGGTGCAGGCGTCACCGGGGTCGGGCTAGCAGGCCCTGGAATCAGGCTTTTGGGACACCCCGAAAGTGAGTCCAACTTGAGGAGAAACTGAGGACAACTCGGGCGGTCTGGCAGCGGAGAAGGTGGGCGGGAGAAAACTTTACAGGAAGGCAGAAGCAATCTCCGCCGAGGGAGTCAGCGAGCAGCCGCACGGAGAGGAGGGGCGGGCAGTCCCCAGGCGGGCGGGTGCAGGGCGCAGGGTGCCGACCTGCCGGAGAGGGGGCCTGGGCGCGAGGCGGAGTCCCGGTGCACGGCCAGGTGGGCGGAGGCCCCCGGCAGGCTGCGGATTGCCTCCAGCCCCGGAAGCCTCAGCAGGACCGGCCAGGAGGCGCCACGGAGGGGAGCCCCATCCCGGTGCTGACAGTGCCCACCGCGCCCTACGAGGACCGGCGGCCGGCCGGCGGCGGGGGTCTGCGGCGACCTACCGGCCTCTTCGAGGGCCAGCGCAACTACCTGCCCAAATTCATCCAGAGCGTGCTATCATCCATCGACCTGCGCGACCGCCGGGGCTGCACCACGGTGGTGGGCAGCGACGGCAGGTACTTTAGCAGGACGGCCATCGAGATCGTGGGGCAGATGGCTGCGGCCAACGGGGTGAGTGTCCGGATGCCCCTCGCTTCCCGCCTCGCTGCCGCCATGCCCTCTCCTAGCCCTTGTCCCCCTGCTGCCTCCGGGCCCAGCTGGGAGGCCCCTGCCCGGCCCAGGCTTTGCTTCCTCACTCCCGCGTCCTCACCCTCCAGCGCCCCACTCCCGCCGCGCTCGCAGCCTCCCCGGCGCACCCCGGACACTGGGTTCTATTAGTACCCACCGCCCCCAAAAGCCTTGAGGGGTGTCCGTCGTTCCGGGAGCCACTCCGGGTGCCCTGGACTCTTCTCCGACTCTGCACACATCCCGCACCTGCTCATTTTTCTTTCGGACATTCTCTTACCCGGCCCTGTAGATTCCAAGGCAGCTCCCAGTTTTCCATATTGTTCCCAACGCGTTCACTGCCCACAGTCCCCACACAAACTTCTTTCCCAGGCTCACAACATAGTCCCTCTTCCCCGTGCCCTTTTTGCAATAATCTGCCAGTCCCCTAAGTCTTAGCTCTGCCTATTTAACAGTAGTGGTGTCTCAGAACACGCACACACACACACACACACACACACACACACACACACGATCCCTGACATATTTGGCAAGAGTAGGTCCTGAAGGTTTTTAATATTTTGGTTCTTTAACCCAGTGGAATTACTGAATGATTTATTTAATTAGGGTAGGGATGGAGTGGATCCATTTGTTTGATGCTAAACAGCCTGAGCTCGCAGTTCCCAGGGGGCATATCTCTAAATGGTCTGAAATGAGATTTGCAGTGGTTTTCTTAATGCAATTCCCAACTTCTCTCCAAATGCCTTTTGACATTTGACAACATTTCATGCCTCTTCCCCTTTCGCTTTTCATCCTTGTTTTCTCTCCCTTCTCCCACGACCTCGGTAGTCTTCTGCAATCCAGATTCTCAGACTTCGGGTTTTTCTCCCTCTGCCCCTTTCCTCTCTGTCCTATAACTAGAAGCACCTTTTGGCATAGACCCGTATCCCAGTTTCCTCTTTCCCAGGTCCAGCAGCATCTCAAGGACATCTACAAGAGGGATACCTAACTTCAGGGGTCTCTGAATGATATGTGGGAAACATCGTCTAAAAAGGTAATTTTATCCTTATTCATGCAACCAGACCCACACTCATAGAACTTGTCTTTAAGGGGAGTGTCTTGCAGATGTATAAATGAGTGTTAACATCTTTAAAAGCAAAACTGAACATTTCCCTGGCATTTGTATTCTCTCCTTCCTTCCCAACCCTTTCCTTTTCATTTTCTCATTTATTATTAAAAACATTTTTAAAGGATCTCCATGCTTCATATTTATCTACTATAATTCCTCCTTCTCGGTGTTGCAGGGATGGGGAAAGAGGATTTTTTAAAAAACACAATAAAAAGCAATTGGGAGAAACAGGGCCAGTGGTGTTGGGGTGGGTAGTGGAATTGTGATTTTTGCCTCCAGTAGACAATGATGCTGGATATATGGGGTTTGATTTCTCTCTGGCTCCTCACTTGAGATTGATGAAGTTTGGCTAGAATCAGGGAGTTGAAGAGAGGTTGACAAATGGTCTTTCACTCTTCTCTGACAGGCTGTTCCTGTGGAGTGATGGAGAATAATGAGCCTTGGGAGAGCTATGGGAGCTCTCATACTCCTTCCCGAGCCAATTTTTTAGGGAGTGAGAGAAACATGGCCTGTCCAATACTTGTTGTGGGTCAGGATATTTTTGAAGCTACGGTTGTTGATTTGCATGGGAAAATTATTATGTCTTATTATTTCTTGTCCCACTTTACCATAAGGGCTCCTCAGCTTCTTACTTCAATGGGTCTTCCATGACAAACACACTTTATTAACTCTAAGAGTGGAATTTATTTTAACAGATAATTAGCATAGGTCAATATATGCTTAAAATAGAGTCAAATTAAATGCACTAGCTGTTATAAAGGACAGCTGACAAAATCCACATAGAAGCATCGACTCTTAAATAATCTGAAAGTACTACTTCTAAGAGGGGCGGGCATGGGTGAAGGGAATGGTGGACATGTTTCAGAATTTCAAACGCCAACTTTAACCCATCGTTTACTCATTTTGTTCACCTTCTTGGGGGCTTATGCTAAAGTGAAGTGAATAGCCATAAGGCTGGCTTCAGGAGAAAGGTGGTCTAAAAGAACTGGATAATTATAAGCAAAATTGGTCTCGAATGATTGAAAATTGATGAGAATGTGCTTGTCTCCTGATTTGGCATCCTGAGTTAGACTCAGGAATAGTGAACATGGATCCCAAAGGCTTTGGTCTTTTTTGATATCCTATTGGATAATCATAAGCAGGCTAGAAAAATAGGAAACTAGAATTTTTTCTCTTTGAACTGACAAATCTGACCAGTGGGCTGCATTCTCTATATCTGAAAAATCTTGCTTTTGATTGAAAAATTAATTTTACAAAGCAATTTTCTTTTTTTCAATTAAATTTCATTTTTTTTTGACACAGGGTCTCACTTTGTTGCCCAGGCTGGAGTGCAATGGTACAGTCTTGGCTCACTGTAGCCTTGACCTCCCCAGATTCAGGTGATCTTCCCACCTCAGCCTCCTGAGTAGCTGGGGCTATAGGTGCACGCCACTACGCACAGCTGATTTTTGTGTTTTTACTACTCATAGGGTTTCTCTGTGTTGTCCAGTCTAGTCTCAAACTCCTGATCTCAAGAGATCTGCCTGCCTTGGCCTCCTAAAGTGTCATGAACCACCATGCCCAGCCTACAAAGCAATGTTCTAGGAAAAACTACAGTTACTCTTTGATTATGTAATTGCTGGAGAAGAAAAGCATGGCATTTCTAAAATGATGAACTATATTACTTATATTTTAATATCTCATAAAGTTTGAAATAGACATTTCAAACATAAACATGTATAAAAATTTTTATAAATTATAAAATCAAAAACATTTTACAATTATTTTATTATAAAATTATTATAGAATCAAAAACATTATAAATTTAAACAACTTTTTAAAAAATTTATTTTGGGATTTCCCATGGAGTGATGGAGAATAATGAGCCTTGGGAGAGCTATGGCAGCTCTCATACTCCTTCCTGGGCCAACTTTTTTAGGAAATGGGAGAAATATACCCTGTTCAATGTTTATTGTGGGTCAGGATATTTTTGAAGCTATAGTTGTTGATTTGCTTCAAACTTTAAAAAAATTATTATAAAATTATGGGATGTAAAAAAATTTATTATAAAACTTTGAAATTTTCAAACTTTCAGAAAAGCAGAGAGATGAGATTAATGGCACTCACAGGCAAGCATAGAACATAGATTGTAAACATTTTGCTATATTTGTGTGATGACTATTTTTTGCTTGTGTTTGAAAGTATATTAAAGAAAATGATATTTTACCCCTAAATTCTTTAGTACAGATTTCTAAAAAAATAAGAACATTTTCCTGTATAGTTACAAAATCATCTTTTCAAACAAAATAAAAAATGGCTTTTTTATATCATTTATTACCCAGTCCACATTCAGATTTCCTCAATTATTATGAAATGTCCTTTTATTTTTTGAGACAAAGTCTTGCTCTTTCACACAGCCTGAAGTGCAGTGAAACAATCATAGCTCATTGCAGCCTCAAACTCCTGGGCTCAAGTGATCTTCCTGCCTCAGCTTCCTGAGTAGCTAGGACTAGAGGTGCACACCACCATGCCCAGCTAATTTATTGTTTTTGTAGAGATGGAGGTCTTACTACGTTGCCCAGGCTGGTCTCAAACTCCTGGCCTCAAGTGATCCTTCCAGCTTGGTCTCCCTGAAATATCTTTTGTGGCTGGTTTGTTCAAATTAGTTTCTTCTAATCAAGGGACACACATTGCATTTGATTATTTAGCTCAAGACTGTTTTAACCTGGAAAATACCCATACTCTTTGTTTATGTATTTATTTAGTGAAATTGACTTGTTGAAAAACTAGTCAGTTGTCCTGTAGAATATTTCCCCTTCTGGAATTTTCTGGTTGCTTTTTATGGTGTCATTTAACTTTTCACTCTGTTTTTTCCTGGTTAACTGGAAGTTAGTTCTAAAGGCTTTTAGGCCTGCTATAACAAAATACCAAAAACTGGATGACTTATAAAGAACAGAAATTTATTTCTCACAGTCCTAGAGGCTAGCAAGTTTAAAATCAAGGAGCATGTGGTTTTGATATCTGGTTAGGACCAACTTTCTGGTTCATAGATTGGCCTTCTTGCTGGGCCCTCACATAGTGGGAGAGACTAGCTAGCTCTCTGGGGCCTCTTTTATAAGGGCACTAATTCCAATCATGAAGCCTCTGTCCTTATGATCTAATGACCCCCTAAAGGCCCCACCTTTTAATACCAGCACCTTTGGGGTTAGGATGTCAACATATTAATTTGGGGAAGACATACACGTTCAGCCCATTGCAAGGTTTAGTTAGATTCAGGTTCAACTTCTTTTTTTAAAGACTATTTCATAGGCAATAATGTGTATTCACATCCCATCATTAGTGATGGTGAGATGATCGCAAGGTTAGGGTGATCACTGCCTATCTCCTCTGCTATATTCCCCCTTGGGTCAAGCCAGTAGTCTGTGACGTGAACTTTGTACCATGTGTATATTCAGTTATATTCTGTATCAATAGTTACTTGATTGTTTTAGCATTTATTAATGATCCTTGCTTGAGTTGATTATTTCATTAGGGGTTTCAAAATGGTGAATTTCTAATTCTCTAATTCTATCGACATGTTTTAGCTGGCATTTTTCTATAAGCAGACCATTTTCTTCACAACTGGGTTATTTGGCTACCCTGAAACATAGTTCCTTCCGGGAAGGCAGAACATATGTTTATTTCTGTCTTTTAAAAATTACTGGTGTTTGGAGTGAAGATTAGGTGAGCTAACTACCTCCACAGGTGACAAATGAATTTTGTTTTGTCTCACTTTTGCTTTTTTGAATATCACTGTGGCTGCTTGGATTTTTGTGTTTAATTTGAATGGATTAGGGAATAAATGAGAAGATAGGTTTTATCTCTTTCTGTAGTTTTTATGTGGCTGTGTGAACTTACTTTTAAAAATTCCCAGAAATATTTTAATTCCCCTTTAAAGATATAAACTATGTCATACTATAAAGCAAAAGAAAAACCAATCATGTGAAGAGTAAATAGTACCGTTTAAACGAATTGTGGTTAAGCTTAGTTTGTACCTAATTAGTTTTTTATTTTCTTTCTACTTTTATCTGCTTCAGAGCCTCTTCAGTGGTTTAGATCTTCTATGTGTCAAATTATTCTAATCTCTTAAAAAGTTTAAGAGCTAAAATACAACACAATGACTACAAGAATGCCTTTGTCCTTTTCTGGGTAGGTACACCTAAGGCAACTTCTTTTTCTCTTCTTTGTTCTCTTCTTCTTTCTTATTCTTAAATCATCTTCAATATTGGACAGATGACAGCACTATGCCTGCCTCAAGATGTTTCTGACTTTTTCTTTTTCTTTTTTTTTTTTTTTTGAGATGGAGTCTTGCTCTGTCACCCAGGCTAGAGTGCAGTGGCACAATCTTGGCTCACTACAACTTCTGCCTCCTGGGTTCCAGTGATTCTCCCAACTCAGCCTCCTGAGTAGCTGTGGTTACAGGCATGCACCACCACACCTAGCTAATTTTTTGTATTTTTACTAGAGACGGGGTTTCACCATGTCGGCCAGGCTGGTCTTGAACTCCTGACCTCAAGGGATCTGCCTGCCTTGGCCTCCCAAAGTGCTGGGATTACACGTGTGAGCCACTGCACCCGGCCGTGTCTGACTTTTTCTAAAGTCTTCTTTCTCTGGAGATGACATTATATAATAGCACTGTTCAATAGAAGTTTCTTTGATGATGGAACTGTTCTATAATCTGCATTGTCCCAGCCACTAGCCATATGTGACTACTGTAACACTTGAAATGTGGCTAGAGCAACTGAAGAACTGAATTTTGCATTTTACTGAATTTTAATTAATTAAAATAGAAATGCAAATAACCATAAGTGGTTAGTAGCTACCATACTGGACAGCAAAGATCTATAATTCAGCATTTAAAATCGATTTTGTTTTGTTTTCAAAAATGGAGTCAGACTGTTACAACCCAAAAGAACTGTAGGTTAAATTAAGGTAAATCTCCAAATACTACATACACATTTGGGAAATCCAAACCAGATTTTTTCATGTGATAACCACACCCTCTTTTGACTTTAGCCTTGGAGGTAATGGAGTATGGCAGAAAAAACCCTGTATCAGCAGCTGGAAGACTCACCTTCTTTTCCTAGCTCTGCCATATATTGACCAAAAGAGTCAAAGTCCATTCAGATGGTTGAAGGGCCTTGGAATTTTGTTTTTGGTTTTCACATACAAGTTGGAGGGCAGATGCGTTAGCCTCTTGAAATACCCAGAAACCACTTGTTTCCTCATCTAAAAATCAGGTATGACAGGATCATTTAATTATCCTGGAAATCAGATGAAGCACTGCATATGAATGCACTTTGTAACATTGAGAGCACTGGGAAATGTAAAGACCTTTTACTGAAATATAAAGGTGTATGGTCAACTGAATATATCTCAGATAGTTAGGATTTGACTGTATATATTGAATATAACCTGTAGTGGGCCCCTTGGTAAACAGCTTACAGTTTTGTTGCAAGTTTTAGCCAAGAGAAAATTTATTTGTTGACTAGTCATGCCCTTTATTGGCCACATGATGAGCAGCCAAGATATTAACACACAGTGCACCTTGCAGAATTCAAGAATGTCTCAGTGTCTTGTGAACTAGGAAGCTGAAATGCAGTGGTATGCAGAAGGCTGGCTCAGTAGGAGCCTTGGGAGTGTCCTCCAGATAGATGTTTGTGCAGGTTGTGTTTGATTCCAGTTGGCCATGAAAAGCTGGTTGCTCTAAAGAATGAGAATATACTTGGTTTTGCATTTACTAGAACTATCTGGGGAACAAATCTTGGGGTGGAAGAAAGAAGGGAGGGAGGGAAAGCTGTGCTTCAATACCTAGGGCTTCTTTCCTGGAATGGATCTGAGAATCTGGGATTGGGTGGCTAATATCTCATCTCTAGAAGGGAGAAAGAACTGGGTGGTGATGGCTTTGTATTTTCTATTGGAGTTCACTACAGAATAGGTGAATGGAATGGGCTGCTATGATCCAGACATTAGGGAGGACAGGTTTGTGATACATTAGAAAACTTGAATGAGCCCTTCTATGATTCTCTCTTCCCTCTTTCTGCTTCCCGTTCTTAATCACCATCCGCAGGTTGTGGAATTAGCAAATCTATTATGTGAGCAATAGCAAACTTACAGGAGCTCTTGGCTCCATCTATCTCCCTGTTTGTGTCAGTTCCTTCTGGATGCTTTTAGTCTGTGGTCTTCATTCACTCTTTTTATGGGGAAGTAAAAGGAGTGGGACAGATTATGAGAACAGCTGGGTCCTCCCAGTTGCTGGGGTGGTTATTTTAAGCTTTGTTTAATGTGTCCAGAGACCCAGATGGCATTTTTAACTAAGCTGCTTTATTAAATCTTGTGATAAAGCATAGTGATGTTTATTGAAAAGGCAGACACGCATCAGCAACATTATGCGTGAAACTTGCTCTAAGAATTTTCTATAAAACATCTGTTCTCTTTGAGCCTTTTGTGAACTCTGGAAGTTTGCTAGTTTCTATACAGACTTGAGGACAAGAAGTTGGAACCCACTTTTGGAGATGTCCAAGCATAGGTATTGGAATCATTAATCCTAACCCTCTCAGTTTTAAGGCCCCGGATACCCTTCTGTTAGACAACAGTAACATGAGCAAGCACTGTAATAACCTTTAAACAAGATGATTTGGAAATAATGGACAAGAAAAATTAGTATAAATTGTTTGGGGATTTTAAAATTAAAGATAAAAAGCTAGGGCTTCAATGACCTGTGCCAGCCTATAGCCTTAAGAGTCAATTTGCAAACACTCAAGATTTGGCCAATATGCCTCTACTACTTCTACTTAACACAGTCAAAGGGAAATTTTTAGATTCTTTCATCTGATTTGACTCTCTTAGTTACGAATAAGAGGATATCTAGAATATATATGTGACTTGTTAAAATGAAAATCCACCTTCTCTGAGTCTTCAAATATCTTCCATATCTTACATTTTTTAGTCACATCAACATTTGAAGTCATGTCCGTAGTTGTATGCAAAGAAAAATTTCAGGAACATTCAACCTCAAAAGTTCTTTTTCTTAGTCTGAAGTAGTAGAAGCATTTGACTTTTACTTTCTCTTTTTAAGTTTGTACTAGTAGGTATTTTGTATAAATATAATATTTAATTATTGCCTTTGTATTCTTTTTCTCTAGTAAACATCCTGGTTTTTAGCTATCAATATGTAGTTTTACATTTAGGGATTTCTAATGGAAAGAGAAAGGAATCTGAAATCAGAGGACGAGAGTTTATTCTACTTGACCAAACACATACACAATACTGGAAGGAGAGTTTTACAACAAATGTTTAATATATATGACATGTAAAACGTTTTTTGAAATCAAGAAAATTGATTTCACTGATGGCAGTGTAGATATTTCCATGTTTATACAGATAGTGGTGTAGATATTTCCATGTTCATACAGAAGACTGTGTAGTTATTTCCATGTTTATACAGATGGCGGTTAAGATATTTCCATGTTTATACGGATAGCGGTGTTGTTATTTCCATGTTTATTGGGACAGCACTGTAGATATTTCCATGTTTATACAGATAGCGGTGTAAGTATTTCCATGTTTATGCAGATAGCGGTGTAGATATTTCCATGTTTATACTGAGAGCTGGTGTAGATATTTCCATGTTTACAGAGATGGCAGTGTAGATATTTCCATCTTTGAACAGATTGAGGTGTAGATATTTCGATCTTTTCACAGATAGCGGTGTAGATATTTCCAAGTTTACACAGATAGCTGTGTAGATATTTCCATTTTTACACAGATAGCGTTGTAGATATTTCCATGTTTATAGAGATAGCAGTGTAGATATTCCCAGGTTTATACAGATAGCGGTGTAGATATTTCCACGTTTATACAGACAGCGTAGATATTTCCACGTTTATACAGATAGCGGTGTAGATATTTCCACGTTTATACAGATAGCGGTGTAGATATTTCCACTTTCATACAGATAGCGGTGTAGGTATTTCCACGTTTATACAGATAGTGGTGTAGATATTTCTATCCTTATACAGATAGCGGAGTAGATATTTCCATGTTTACACAGATAGCGGTGTGGATATTTCCATGTTTCCACTGATAGTGTTGCAGATATTTCCATGTTTATACAGATAGCCGTGTAGATATTTCCATGTTTATACAGATGGCGGTGTAGGTATTTCCATGTTTATGCAGATGGCGGTGTAGATATTTCCATGTTTATAGAGATGGCTGTGCAGATATCTCCATGTTTATACAGATGGCAGTGTAGATATTTCCATGTTTATGCAGATGGTGGTGTTGATATTTCCATGTTTACAGAGATAGCGGTGTAGATATTTCCATCTTTGCACAGATTGCGGTGTAGGTATTTCCGTCTTTACACAGATATTGGTGTAGATATTTCCCAGTTTACACAGATAGGTGTGTAGATATTTCCATGTTTACACAGATAGCGTTGTAGATATTTCCATATTTATACAGATAGCGGTGTAGATATTTCCATGTTTATAGAGATAGCGGTGTCGATATTTCCATGTTCATACAGATGGCTGTGTAGATATTTCCATGTGTATGGAGATGGCAGTCTTGATATTTCCATGTTTATAGAGATGGTGGTGTAGATATTTCCATGTTTATACAGATGACTTTGTAGATATTTTCATGTTTATACACATGGCGGTGTAGATATTTCCATCTTTATAGAGATAGCTGTGTAGACATTACCATGTTGATACTGATAGCGGTGTAGATATTTCCATTTTTATAGAGATAGCTATGTAGATATTTCCATGTTTACAGAGATAACGGTGTAGATATTTCCATGTTTATACAGATAGCGATGTAGATATTTCCATGTTTACACATATAACGGTGCAGACACTTCCATGTTTACACAGATAGTGTTGCCGTTATTTCCATGTTTATACAGATGTCGGTGTAGGTTTTTCCATGTTTATGCAGACGGCGGAGTAGATATTTCCATGGTTATGCAGACGGCGGTGTAGATATTTCCAAGTTTATAGACATGGTGGTATAGATGTTTCCATGTTTATAGAGATGGCGTTGTAGATATTTCCGTGTTTATAGAGATAGTGGTGTAGGTATTTCGATGTTTATAGTGATAGTGGTGTAGATATTTCCATGTTGAAACAGATAGCGGTGTAGATATTTCCATGTTTATGTGGATAGCGTTGTTGATATTTCCATGTTTACAGGGATAGTGGTGTAGATGTTTCCATATTGATAGAGATAGCGATTTAGGTATTTCCATGTTTAAATAGATGGCAGTATAGATATTTCCACGTTTATACAGATGGTGGTGTAGATATTTCCTTTTTTATACAGATGGTGGTGTAGTTATTTCCATGTTTATACAGATAGCGGTGTAGATATTTCCATGTTTACAGAGATAGCGGTGTAGATATTTCCATCTCTGCCCAGATTGCGGTGTAGATATTTCCATCTTTACACAGATATTTGTGTATATATTTCCAAGTTTACACAGATAGCTGTGTAGCTGTTTCCAAGTTTACACAGATAGCGTTGTAGATATTTCCAAGTTTATACAGATAGCGGTGTAGATATTTCCATGTTTATACATATAGCGGTGTTCGCATTTCCATGTTTATACAGATAGAGGTCTAGGTATTTCCATGTTTATACAGCGTGCGGTATAGATATTTCCATCTTTATACAGATGGCAGTGTAGATATTTCCATGTTTATACGGATAGTTGTGTAGATATTTCCATGTTTACACAGATAGCGTTGTAGATATTTCCATGTTTATACAGATAGCATTGTATATATTTCCATGTTTATACAGATAGCTGTGTAGTTATTTCCATGTTTATACTGATAGCGGTGCACATATGTCCATGTTTATACAGATAGCGGTGGAGATATTTCCACGTTTATACAGATATCGATGTAAATATTTCCACGTTTATACAGATAGCGTTGAGGATATTTCCACGTTTATACAGATAGCGATGTAGATATACACTTTTTTATACAGATAGCGGTGTAGATATTTCCATGTTTACAGAGATTCCGGTTTAGATATTTCCATCTTTACACAGATTGCGGTGTGGATATTTCCATCTTTACACTGATAGCTGTGTAGATATTTCCAGGTTTACAAAGATAGCTGTGTAGATATTTCCATGTTTACACAGATAGCGTTGTAGATATTTCCATGTTTATACAGATAGCGGTGTAGATATTTCCATGTTTATACAGATAGCGGTATAGATATTTCCATGTTTATACTGATAGCGGTGGAGATATTTCCACGTTTATGGAGATAGCGATATAGATATTTCCATTTTTACAGAGATGGCGGTGTAGATATTTGCATGTTTATAGAGACTGCGGTGTAGTCATTTCCATATATATAGAGATAGCGGTGTAGGTATTTCCATGTTTATAGGGATAGCAGAGTAAATATTTCCATGTTTATACAGACGGCTTTGTAGGTATTTCCATTTGTACACAGATGGCTGTGTAGATATTTCCATGTTTATAGAGATGGTGTTGAAGGTATTTCCATGTGTATACAGATGACTGTGTAGATATTTGCATGTTTATACAGAAGGCGGTGTAGGTATTTCCATGTTTATAGAGATAGCGGTGTAGTTATTTCCATCTTTATACAGATAGCGGTGAAGATATTTCCATGTTTATACACATAGCGGTGTAGATATTTCCAAGTTTATACAGATAGTGGTGGAGATATTTCCTTGTTTATACAGATTGTGGTGTAGATATTTCCATGTTTATACAGATCGTGGTCTAGATATTTCCATATGTATACAGGTAGCGGTGTAGATATTTCCATGTTTATACAGATCCTGGTGTAGATATTTCCATCTTTCCACCGATGGCAGTGTAGATATTTCCATGTTTATACAGATGGCGTTGTGGATATTTCCCTGTTTATACAGATAGCGGTGTAGACATTTCCATGTTCATGAAGATGGCGGTGTAGATATTTCCATGTTTATAGAGATGGCGCAGTATATATTTCTATGTTTAAAGGGATAGCGGTGTAGATATTTCCATGTGTATAGAGATGGCGTTGTGGGTATTTCCATGTTTATAGGGATAGTGGTGAAGATATTTCCATGTTTATACAGAAAGCGGTGTTGGTATTTCCATGTTTATACAGATAGAGGTGTAGATATTTCCATGTTTATAAAGCTCACGGTGTAGGTATTTCCTTCTTTATACAGATGGCAGTGTAGTTATTTCCACGTTTACACAGATGGCGGTGTAGATACTTACATGTTTCTGGAGATGTCGGAGTAGATATTTTCATGTTTACACAGATGGCATTGTAGATATTTCCATGTTTATAGAGATTGCGGTGTAGATATTTCGATGTTTATAGAGATAGCGGTGTAGGTATTTCGAAGTTTATACAGATGGCAGTGTAGATATTTCCATGTTTATACAGATAGCTGTGTAGATTTTTCCACGTTTATGCAGGTAACGGTGTAGATATTTCCATGTTTATAAAGATCGCGGTGTAGATATTTCCAACTTTCCACAGATGGCAGTGTAGATATTTCCATGTTTATACAGATGGCGGTGTAGAAATTTCCATGTTTATACACATAGCGGTGTAGATATTTCCATGTTCCTGCAGATGGCGGTGCAGTTATTTCCATATTTATATAGATAGCGGTGTAGATATGTCCATGTTTATACAGATAGCGGTGTAGACATTTCCATGTTTATACGGAAGGTGGTGTAGATATTTCCTTGTTTATACAGACAGCGGTGTAGATATTTCCATGTTTATACAGATAGCGGTGTAGATATTTACATGTTTAAACAGATGATGGTGTAGATATTTCCATGTTTACAGAGATAGCGGTGTAGATATTTCCATCTTTGCACAGATTGCGGTGTGGATATTTCCATCTTTACACAGATAGCTGCGTAGATGTTTCCAAGTTTTGCACAGATAGCTTTGTAAATATTTCCATGTTTAGTCAGATAGCGTTGTAGATATTTCCATGTTTATACAGATGGCGGTGTAGATATTTCCATGTTTATACAGCTCGCGGTGCAGGTATTTCCATCTTTATAGAGATGGCATTGTAGATAATTCCATGTTTATTCAGATAGTGGTGTAGATATTTCCATGTTTCTACAGATGGCGGTGTAGAGAGTTCCATGTTTCTGGAGATGGCGTTGTAGATATTGTCATGTTTATAGAGATGGTGGTGTAGATGTTTCCATGTTTACGAGATTGTGGTGTAGATATGTCCATGTTTATAGAGACAGCAGTGTAGGTATTTCCATGTTTATAGAGATAGCGGTGTAGATATTTCCATGTTTATACTCACGGAGGTGTAGATATTTCCATGTATATTCAGGTGACTGTGTTGATATTTCCATGTTTTTATAGATGGCGGTGCACGTATTTGCATGGTTATAGAGTTAGTGGTGTAGATATTTCCATGTTTATACAGAAAGTGGTGTAGATATTTCCATGTTTATACACATAGCGGTGCAGATATTTCCCTGTTTATACAGATCGCGGTGTGGATATTTCCATGTTCATACAGATAGCGGGGTGGATATTTCCATGTTTATACAGATAGCGGTGTAGATATTTCCATGTTTAAACAGATAGCGTTGTACATATTTCCATGTTTATACAGATAGCGTTGTAGACATTTCCATTTTTATACAGATAACGGTGTAGATATTTCAATGTTTATACAGATAACGGTGTTGTTATTTCCATTTTTATACAGATAGCGGTGTAGATATTTCCATGTTTATACAGATGGCGGTGTAGATATTTCCAAGTTTATAAAGATAGCGTTGTAGATATTTCCATGTTTATACAGATAGCGGTGTACATATTTCCATGTTTAAACAGATGGTAGTGTAGATATTTCCATGTTTATACAGATGGGGGTGTAGATATTTCCTTGTTTATACAGATGACTGTGTAGATATCTTCATGTTTTTACAGATGGCGGTGTAGATATTTCCATGTTTACACAGAGAGCGGTGTCGCAATTTCTATGTTTATACAGATAGCAGTGTAGCTATTTCCATGTTTATAGAGATAGCTGTGTAGATATTTCCATGTTTATAGAGATAGTGGTGTAGATGTTTCCATGTTTATTCAGATGACTGTGTAGTCATTTCCATGTTTATACAGATGTCGGTGTAGATATTTCCATGTTCATAAAGATAGCCATGTAGATATTTCCAAGTTTATAAAGATAGCGGTGTAGGCATTTCCATGTTTATAGAGATAGCGTTGTAGGTATTTCCATATTTATAGAGATACCAGAGTAGATATTTCCAAGTTTATACAGATAGCGGTGTAGATATTTCCATCTATATACAGATAGCAGTGTAGACGTTTCCATGTTTATACAGATCGTGGTGCAACTATTTCCATGATTATAAAGATAGCAGTGTAGATACTTACACGTTTCTACTGATGGCTTTTAGATATTTCCATGTGTATACAGATGTCAGTATAGATATTTCCATGTTGATAGATATGTTGGTGTAGGTATTTCCCTGTTTATACAGATGACTGTGTAGATGTTTGCATTTTTATACAAATGGCGGTGTAGATATTTCCATGTTTATAGAGATAACAGTGTAGATATTTCCATGTTTATAAAGATAGCGGTGTAGATATTTCCAAGTTTATAGAGATAGAGGTGTAGATAATTGCATATTTATAAAGATAGCGCTGTAGATATTTCAATCTTTATATAGATGGTGGTGTAGATATTTCCATGTTTATACAGATGGTGTTGTAGATGTTTCCTTGTTTATACAGATAGTGGTGTACATATTTCCATGTTGATACAGATAGCGTTGTAGATACTTCCATGTTTACAGAGATAGCGATGTAGATATTTACATCTTTGCACAGATTGCGCTGTAGACATTTCCATCTTTACACAGATAGCTGTGTAGATATTTACATGTTTACACAGATATCTGTGTAGATATTTCCATGTTTACACAGATACCGTTGCAGATATTTCCATGTTTATACAGATAGCCTTGTACATATTTCCATGTTTATACAGATAGCGGTGGAGATATTTCCATGTTTATACTGATAGCGGTGGAGATATTTCCTTGTTAATACAGATAGCGATGTAGATATTTCCATGATTATAGTGATGGCGGTGTAGATATTTCCATGTTTATAGAGATTGCAATGTAGATATTTCCATGTTTATAGAGATAGCGTTGTACGTATTTCCATGTTTATAGGGATAGCGGAGTAGATATTTCCGTGGTTACACAGATGGCTGTGTAGGTATTTCCATGGATCTACAGATGGCAGTGTAGATATTTCCATTTTATAGAGATGATGGTGTAGGTATTTCCATGTTTATACAGATGACTGCACAGATATATGCATGTTTATACTGATGACAGTGTAGATATTTCCATGTTTATACAGATAGCGGTGGAGATATTTCCATGTTTATATGGATAGCGGTGTTGATATTTCCATGTTTATACAGACAGTGGTGGAGATATTTCCTTGTTTATAGAGATCGTTGTGTAGATATTTCCATGTTTATACAGATAGCGGTGTAGATATTTCCATATTTATGCTGGTAGCGGTGTAGATATATCCACGTTTATACAGATCGTGGTGTAGATATTTCCATCTTTCCACAGAGGGCAGTGTAGATATTTCCATTTTTATGCAGATGACTGTGTAGATATTTTCATGTTTTTACAGATGGCGGTGTAGTTATTTCCATGTTTATACAGATAGCGGTGTTGCTATTTCTATGTTTATACAGATAGCAGTGTAGATATTTCCATGTTTATAGAGATAGCGGTGTAGATATTTCCATATTTATACTGATAGTGGTGTGGATATTTCCATGTTTATACAGATGGCGGTGTAGATATTTCCATGTTCTTACAGATAGCGGTGTAGATATTTCCATGTTTATACAGATGGCGGTGTAGATATTTCCATGTTCTTACAGATAGCGGTGGAGATATTTACATGTTTATACAGATAGCAATGTAGATATTCCCATGTTTATACAGATAGTGCTGTAGATATTTCCATGCGTATACAGATGGCAGTGTGGATATTTCCAAGTTTATACAGATGACCGTTTAGATATTTCCATGTTTTTACAGATGGCGGTGTATATATTTCCATGTTTATACATATTTCGGTGTGGCTATTTCCATGTTCATACAGATAGCGGTGTAGATATTTCCATGTTTATATAGATGGCTTGGTAGATATTTCCATATTTATACAGATGGCAGTGTAGATATTTCCATGTTTATACAGACGGTGGTGTAGTTATTACCATGTTTATACAGATGACTGTGTATTTATTTCCATGTTTATACAGATGGCGTTGTAGATATTTCCATGTTTATACAGATAGCCATGTAGATACTTCCATGTTTATACAGATAGCGGTGTAGGAATTTCCATGTTCATAGAGATAACGGTATAGATATTTCCATGTTTATACACATGGCAGTGTAGATATATCCATGTGTATACAGATGGCAGTGTAGGTATTTCCGTGTTTATACAGATGGAGGTGTAGATATTTCCAAGTTTATACAGATAGCGGTGTAGATATTTCCATGTTTCTACAGATAGCGGTGTAGATATTTCCATGTTTATAGAGATAGCTGTGTAGGTATTTTCATGTTTATAGAGATAGCGGTATAGATATTTCCATGTTGATACAGATGGCAGTGTAGATATTTCCATGTGTATAGTGATGGCAGTGTAGATATTTCCAGGTTTATACAGATAGCGGTGTAGATATTTCCAAGTTTATGCACATAGCAGTGTAGATGTTTCCATGCCTATACAGATAGCTGTGGAGGTATTTCCATCTTTATACAGATAGCGATGAAGACATTTAGGTGTTTATACAGAAAGCGGTGGAGATATTTCCATGTTTATACAGATAGCGGTGTATATATTTCCATGTTTATACACATAGCGGTGTAGATATTTCCATGTTTATACAGATAGCGGTGTAGATATTTCCATGTTTACAGAGATAGTGCTGTAGATATTTTCACATTTGCACATATTGAAGTCTAGTTTTTTCCATCTTTACACAGATAGCGATGTACGTATTTCCAGGTTTACACAGATATCTGTGTAGATATTTCCATGTTTACACAGATATTGTCGTAGATATTTCCATGTTTATACAGATAGCGATGTAGATATTTCCATGTTTATAAAGATATCCGTGTAGATATTTCCATGTTTATACAGATAGCGGTGGAGATATTTCTATGTTTTTACAGATATTGGTGGAGATATTTCCATGTTTATACAGATGGCTGTGTAGATATTACCAAGTTTATAAAGATAGCGGTGTAGATTTTTCCATGTTTATACTGAGAGTGGTGTAGATATTTCCATCTTTATACAGATTGCGGTGAAGCTATTTCCAGGTTTATAGAGATAGCGGTGTAGATAATTCCATGTTTATACAGATGACTGTGTAGAAATTTTCATGTTTTTACAGATGGCGCTGTAGATATTTCCATGTTTATACAGATAGCGGTGTGGCTATTTCCATGTTTATACAGATAGCAGTGTAGATATTTCGATGTTTATAGAGATGGCTCTGTAGATATTTCCATGTTTATACAGATGGCAGTGAAGATATTTCCGTGTTTATACAGATAGTGGTGTAGATATTTCCATGTTTATACAGATGAAAGTGAAGCTATTTCCATGTTTATACAGATAGTCGTGTAGATATTTCCATGTTTATACAGATAGCGGTGTAGGTATTTCCATGTTTATACAGATGGTGTTGTAGGTATTTCCATGTTTATAGAAATAGCCATGTAGATATTTCCATGTTTATACAGATAGCGGTGTAGACATTTCCATGTTTATAGAGATAGCGGTGTTGATATTTCCATATTTATACAGATAGCAGTGTAGATATTTCCATGTTTATAGAGATCGTGGTGTAGATATTTCCACATTTATACAGATAGCGTTGTAGATATTTCCATGTTTATAGAGACAGCGGTTTAGATATTTCCATGTTTACAGAGAGAGCGGTGTAGATATTTCCATATTTGCACAGATTGCGCTGTAGATATTTCCATCTTTACACAGATAGCTGTGTACATATTTCCATGTTTACACAGATAGCGGTGTGGTTATTTCCGTGTTTATACAGGTAGCGGTGTTGATATTTCCAAGTTTACACAGATAGCGGTGTATATATTTCCATCTTTGCACAGATTGAGGTGTAGATATTTCCATGTTTATAGAGATCGTGGTGTAGATTTTCCATATTTATACAGATAGTGGTGTAGATATTTCCATATTTATATAGATAGCGCTGTAGATATTTCCATATTTATACAGATAGCAGTTTATATATTTCCATGTTTATACAGATAGAGGTGGAGATATATCCATGTTTATACAGATAGCTGTGGAGATATTTCCATTTTTATACAGATCGGGGTGTAGATATTTTCATGTTTATACAGATAGCGTTGTCCATATTTCCAAGTTTGCACAGATAGCCGTGTAGATATTTCCATGTTTATGTAGATAGCGGTGAGGATATTTGCATGTTTATACCCATAGCGGTGGATATATTTCCACGTTTACAGAGACTGCGGTGAAGATATTTCCATGTTTATACTGATGGCTGTGTACATATTTCCATGTGTATACAGATGGCAGTGTAGATTTCCCATGTTTATACTGATGGAGGTGTAGATATTTCCTTGTTAATAGAGATAGCTGTGGAGATATTTCCATGTTTATACAGATAGCGATGTAGATATTTCCATGTTTATACAGACAGCAGTGTAGGTATTTCCATGTTTATACAGATAGCGGTGTAGATATTTCCATGTTTATACAGATAGCGGTGGAGATATTTCCATGTTTATACAGATAGCGGTGGAGATATTGCCTTATTTATACAGACGGCGGTGTAGATATTTCCGAGTTTCTACAGATAGCGGTGTAGATATTTCCATGTTTATACAGATAGCAGTGGAGTTATTTCCATGTTTACAAATATTGCATTGTATGTATTTCCAGGTTTATAGAGATAGCGGTGTAGATATTTCCACGTATATACAGATGGCTGTGTAGATATTTCCATGTGTATACAGATGGCAGTGTAGATATTTCCATGTTTATACTGATGGAGATGTTGATATTTCCATGTTTATACAGATGACTGTGAAGATATTTTCATATTTTTACACATGGCGGTGTAGACATTTCATTGTTTATACAGATAGCTGTGTGGCTATTTCCATGTTTATACAGATAGCATTGGAGCTATTTCCATGTTTATGGAGATGGCTGTGTAGATATTTCCAAGTTTATACAGATGGCAGAGTAGATATTTCCATGTTTATACAGATAGCGGTGTAGACATTTCCATGTTTATAGAGAGAGCGGTGTAGATATTTCCATATTTATAGAGATAGCAGTGTAGATATTTCCATGTTTATACAGATAGTGGTGTAGATATTTCCATGTTTATGCAGATAGCGGTGTAGATATTTGCATGTTTATACCCATAGCGGTGTGCATATTTCCACGTTTACAGAGATTGCGGTGTAGATATTTCCATGTTTATACTGATGGCTGTGTAGATATTTCCATGTGTATACAGATTGCAGTGTAGATTTCCCATGTTTATTCTGATGGAGGTGTAGATATTTCCTTGTTTGTAGAGATAGCGGTGGAGATATTTCCATCTTGATACAGATAGCGATGTAGATAATTCCATGTTTATAGAGTTAGCAGTGCAGGTATTTCCATGTTTATACAGAAAGCGTTGAAGATATTTCCATGTTTATACAGATAGCGATGTAGATATTTCCATGTTTATACAGACAGCAGTGTAGGTATTTCCATGTTTATACAGATAGCGGTGTAGATATTTCCATGTTTATACAGATAGCGGTGGAGATATTTCCATGTTTATAAAGATAGTGGTGGAGATATTGCCTTGTTTATACAGATGGCAGTGTAGATATTTCCAAGTTTATACAGATAGCGGTTTAGATATTTCCATTTTTATACAGATAGCAGTGCAGTTATTTCCATGTTTATACAGATTGCAGTGTAGGTATTTCCAGGTTTATAGAGATAGCGGTGTAGTTATTTCCATGTTTATACAGATGGCTGTGAAGATATTTCCATGTGTATACAGATGGCAGTGTAAATATTTCCATGTTTATGCAGATGGAGGTGTAGATATTTCCATGATTAAACAGATGACTGTGTAGGTATTTCCATGTTTATACAGATGGCGGTGTATATATTTCCATTTTTATAGAGATAGAAATGTAGATGTTTCCATGTTTATACAGATAGCGCTGTAGATATTTCCATTTTTATACAGAAAGAGGTGTAGATATTCCCATGTTTATACAGATAGCAGTGTAGATATTTCCATGTTTATACAGATAGCGGTGTAGACAATTCCATGTATATAAAGAAAGCGGTGTAGATATTTCCATATTTATACAGATATCGGTGTAGATATTTCCATGTTTATATATATAGCGGCATAGATATTTCCATGTTCATAAAGATTGCGGTGTAGTTATTTCCATATTATATAGATAGCGGTGTAAATATTTCCATGTTTATACAGATCGCAGTGTAGATATTTCCATGTTTATACAGATGGAGGTGTAGATATTTCCATGTTTTTACAGATAGTGGTGTGGCTATGTCCATGTTTATCCAGATAGCTTTGTAGACATTTCGATGTTTATAGAGATAGCAGTGTAGATATTTCCATATTTATACAGATTGTAGTGTATATATTTCCATGTTTATACAGATAGCGGTGTAGATATTTCCATGTTTATACAGATTGCGGTGTAGGTATTTCTGTGTTTATAGAAATAGCCGTGTAGATATGTCCATGTTTATACAGATAATGTTGTAGTTATTTCCCTGTTTATACAGATAGCGGTGGAGGTATTTCCATGTTTATATAGATAGCGGTGGATATACATCCATGTTTATACAGATGGCGGTGTAGATATTTCAAAGTTTATGAAGAAAGCGGTGTAGATATTTCCATGTTTATACAGATAGCGGTGTAGATATTTCCATGTTTATAAACATCTCGGTGTAGGTATTTCCATGTTTATAGAGATAGCGGTGTAGATATTTCCATGTTTATACAGATGGCTGTGTAGATATTTCCATTTGTATACAGATGGCAGTGTAGATATTTCCATGTTTCTACAGATGGAGGTGTAGATATTTCCGTGTTTATACAGATGACTGTATAGATATTTTCATATTTTTACACATGGCAGTGTAGATATTTCATTGTTTATACAGATAGCGGTGTTTCTACTTCCATGTTTATACAGATAGCAGTGGAGGTATTTCCATGTTCATAGAGATGGTTGTGTAGGTATTTCCATGTTTATACAGATGGCAGTGTAGGTATTTCCATGTTTATACTGACAGCGGTGTAGATATTTCCATGTTTATGCAGATGACTGTGTAGGTATTTCCATGTTTATACAGATGGCGGTGTAGATATTTCAATGTTTATACAGATTGCGGTGCCGCTATTTTAATGCTGATAGAGATAGCGGTGTAGGTATTTCCATGTTTATATAGATGGCTGTGTAGATATTTCCATGTGTTTACAGATTGCAGTGTAGGTATTTCCATGTTTATACAGATGGAGGTGTAGATATTTCCATGTTTATACAGATGACTATCTAGATATTTCCATCTTTATACAGATTGCGGTGTAGATATTTACATGTTTATACAGATAGTGGAGTAGACATTTCGATGTTTATACAGATAGTGTTGTAGATATTTCCATGTTTATACAGATACCGGTGTAGATATTTCCATGTTTATACAGATGGCGGTGAAGGTATTTCCATGTTTATATGGAGAGCTGTGTAGATATTTCCATGTTTATACAGATAGCGGTGTAGATATTTCCATGTTTATACAGATAGCAGTGGAGATATTTCCATGTTTATACAGGTAGCGGTGGAGATATTTCCATGTTTATAGGGATAGCGGTGTAGATATTTCCATGTTTATAGAGATAGCAGCGTAGATATTTCGAAGTTTATACAGATGGCGGTGGAGTTATTTCCATGTTTATAGAGATAGTGGTGTAGATATTTCCATGTTTATACAGATGGCTGTGTAGGTATTTCCATATGTATACAGATGGCAGTGTAGATATTTCCATGTTTTACAGATGGCGGTTTAGGTATTTCCATGTTTATACAGATACCGTTGTAGATATTTCCGTGACAATAGAGATGGCTGTTTAGATATTTCCATGTTTATACAGATGGCAGCGTAGGTATTTCCATGTTTATACAGATAGTGGTGTAGATATATCCATGTTTATGCAGATGACTGTGTAGGTACTTCCATGTTGATACAGATGGCGGTGTAGATATTTCCATGTTTATACAGATGGTGATGTAGATATTTCTATGTTTATACTGAGAGTGGTGTAGATATTTCCAAGTTTATACAGATATTGGTGTAGATATTTCCATGTTTATACAGATAGCAGTTTAGATATCTCCATGTTTACAGAGATAGCGTTGTAGATATTTCCATATTTGCACAGATTGCGGTGTAGATATTTTCATCTTTACACAGATAGCAGTGTACATATTTCCATGTTTACACAGATAGCTGTGTAGATATTTCCATGTTTACAGTGAGAGTTTTGTAGATATTTCCATGTTTATACAGATAGCGTTTTAGATATTTCCATGTTTATACAGATAGCGGTGGAGATTTTTCCATGTTTATACAGATGGCCGTGGAGATATTTCCATCTTTATACAGATGGCGGTGTAGATATTTCCAAGTTTATTCAGATAGCAGTGTAGATATTTCGATGTTTATACAGATAGCGGTGTAGATATTTGCATGTTTATTCAGGCAGAGGTGTAGATATTTCTATGTTTATACAGATCGCGGTGTAGATATTTCCATGTTTATGCAGATGGCAGTGTAGATATTTCCATGTTTATAGAGATGGCTGTGTAGATATTTCCATGTTTCTACAGATGGCAGTGTAGATATTTCCATGTTTATAGAGATAGTGGTGTAGATATTTCCATGTTTATACAGATAGAGGTGTTGGTATTTCCATGTTTATACACATAGCTGTGTAGATATTTCCATGTTTATAAAGCTCGCGGTGCAGATATTTCCATCTTTATATAGATGGCAGTGTATAAATTTCCATGTTTTTGCAGAGAGTGGTGTAGATATTTCCATTTTTATACAGACAGCGGTGTAGTTATTTCCATGTTTATAGAGATAGGGTTGTAGGTATTTCCATGTGTATACAGATAGCGGTGCAGATGTTTCCAAGTTTATACTGATGGCTGTGTAGATATTTCCACGTGTATACACATGGTCGTGTAGATATTTGCATGTCTATAGAGATGGTGTTGTAGATATTTCCATGTATATACAGATGACTCTGTAGATATTTCCATGTTTCTACAGATGGCGGTGTAGATATTTCCATGATTATAGAGATAGCGGTGTAGATATTTCCATGTTTATACAGATAGCGGTGAAGATATTTCCATGTTTATATAGATAGCGTTATATATATTTCCATCTTGGCACTGATTGTGGAGCAGATATTTCCATCTTTACACAGATAGCGGTGTAGATAATTCCATGTTTATAGATATAGCTGTGTAGATGTTTCAATGTTTATACAGATTGCGGTGGAGTTATTTCCTTCTTTATACAGATGTCGGTGTAGATATTTCCATGCTTATAGAGATACTGGTGTAGATATTTCCAGGTTTATAGTGTTAGCGGTGTAGATATTTCCAAGTTTATTCAGATGGTGGTGTAGATATTTCCACGTTTTTACAGGTGGCGGTGTAGATATTTCCATGTTTATAAGGATAGCAGTGTTGATATATCCATGTTTATACAGAGAGTGGTGTGGATATTACCATGTTTACACAGATAGCGGTAAAGATATTTAAATCTTTGCACAGATTGCGGTGTAGATATTTCCTACTTTAAAAAGATAGCGGTGTAGATATTTCATTGTTTACACAGATAACGGAGTAGATATTTCCATGTTTACACAGATAGCGTTGTAGATATTTGCATTTTTATACAGATAGCAGTGTAGATATTTCCATGTTTATACAGATAGCGGTGTAGATGTTTCCATGTTTATACAGAAAGCGGTGGAGATATTTCCATGTTTATACAGATCGTGGTGTAGATATTTCCATGTTTATACAGATAGCAGTGGAGATAATTCCATGTTTATACAGATAGCGGTGGAGATATTACCAAGTTTATACTGATGGCGGTGTAGGTATTTCCATGTTTTCACAGATGGCGCTGTAGATATTTCCATGTTTATACAGATGACTGTGTTATTTCCATGTTTATACAGAAGGCGGTTTAGGTATTTCCATATTTATAGTGTTAGCCTTGTAGATATTTCCATGTTTATACAGATAACGGTGGAGATATTTCCATGTTTATACAGACAGCAGTGGAGATATTTCCATGTTTATACACATAGCGGTGTACATATTTCCATGTTTATAGAGACAGCAGTGTAGGTATTTGCATATTTATACAGATAGCGGTGCAGATATTTCCATGTTTACACAGATGCCTATGCAGATATCTCCATATTTATACAGAGGGCTGTGTAGCTATTTCTATGTTTATACAGATGGCAGTGTAGATATTTCCATGTTCCTACACATGACTGTGTAGGTATTTCCATGTTTATACAGATGGCTTTGTAGATATTTCCATGTCTATAGAGATAGCGGTGCAGATATTTCCATGTTTATACAGATAGCGGTGTATATATTTCCATGTTTATACAGATCGTGGTGTAGATATTTCCATGTTTATACAGATACTGGTGTAGATATTTTCATGTTTATACAGACCGCCGTGTAGATATTTCCATGTTTATAGAGATAGCAGTGTAGATATTTCCAAGTTTGTACAGATGGCGGGGTTGATGTTTCCATCTATACACAGATTGCCGTGTAGGTATTTCCATGTGTATACAGATGGCATTGTAGATATTTCCATGTTTATACAGACGGTGGTGTAGATATTTCCATGTTTACACAGATGACTGTATAGGTATTTCCATGTTTATACAGATGGCGGTGTAGATATTTCCATGTTTATGGAGATAGCGGTGTAGATATTTCCATATTTATACAGATAACGGTGTAGAAATTTCCATGTTTATACAGATAGCGGTGTAAATATTTCCATGTTTATTCAGATCACGGTGTAGATATTTCCTTGTTTATACAAATAGCGGTGTAGTTATTTCCATGTTTATACAGATAGCGGTGTAGATATTTCCATTTATATACAGATGGCTGTGTAGATATTTCCATGTTTATACAGATGGCTGTGTAGATATTTCCATGTTTATACATATGACTTTGTAGGTATTTCCATGTTTATACTGATGGCGGTGTAGATATTTCCATGTTTATACAGATCGCGGTGTAGATATTTCCATGTTTACACAGATCGCGGTGTAGATATTTCCATCTTTCTACAGATGGCATGGTAGATATTTCCATGATAATACCGATGGCGGTGTAGATATTTCCATGTATAAATAGGTGTCTGTGTATATATTTCCATGTTTAAACAGATGGCGGTGTAGATATTTCCTTGTTTATACAAATAGCGGTGTAGTTATTTCCATGTTTATGCAGATAGCGGTGTAGATATTTCCATGTATATACAGACGGCAGTGTAGATATTTCCATGTTTATACAGATGGCTGTGTAGATATTTCCATGTTTATACAGATGACTTTGTAGGTATTTCCATGTTCATAGAGATAGCGGTGTTGATTTTTCCATGTTTATAGAGATAGCTGTGTGGATATTTCCATGTTTATACAGATAGGGGTGTAGATATTTCCATGTTTATAGAGATGGCGGTGCAGATATTTCCATGTTTATACAGATCACGGTGTAGATATTTCCTTGTTTACACAAATAGCGGTGTAGTTATTTCCATGTTTATACAGATAGCGGTGTAGATATTTCCAGGTTTATACAGATCGTGGTGTAGATATTTCCATGTTTATACAGATCGTGGTGTAGATATTTCCATGTTTATAAAGATCGCAGTGTAGATATTTCCATGTTTATAGAGACAGCGTTGTAGGTATTTCCATGTTTATACAGATAGCGGTGCAGATATTTCCATGTTTATACAGATGCCTATGCAGATATTTCCATAATTATACAGAGGGCTTTGTAGATATTTCCGTGTTTATACAGATGGCAGTGTAGATATTTCCATGTTCCTACACATGACTGTGTAGGTATTTCAATTTTTATACAGATGGCTTTGTAGTTATTTCCATGTTTATAGAGATAGCGGTGCAGATATTTCCATGTTTATGCAGATAGCGGTGTAAATATTTCCATGTTTATACAGATCGTGGTGTAGATATTTCCATATTTTTACAGATATCGTTGTATATATTTCCATGTTTACACTGATTGCGGTGTAGATATTTCCATCTTTCTGCAGATGGCATTGTAGATATTTCCATGTTTATAGAGATGGCGGTGTAGATATTTCCATGTTCGTACACATGACTGTGTAGTTCTTTCCATGTTTATACAGATGGCTTTGCAGGTATTTCCTTGTTTATAGAGATAGCAGTGGAGATATTTCTTGTTTATACAGGTAGCGGTGTAGATATTTCCATGTTTATAGAGATAGCGTTGTAGATATATCCATGTTCATAGAGATAGCAGTGAGGATATTTCCATGTTTATACACATGACTGTGTAGGTATTTCCCTTTTTAAAGAGATAGTGGTTTAGATATTTCGTATTTATACAGATAGCGGTGCAGATATTTCCACGTTTATACAGATAACGGTGTAGAAATTTCCATGTTTATACAGATAGCGGTGTAAATATTTCCATGTTTATTCAGATCACGGTGTAGATATTTCCTTGTTTATACAAATAGCGGTGTAGTTATTTCCATGTTTATACAGATAGCGGTGTAGATATTTCCATTTATATACAGATGGCTGTGTAGATATTTCCATGTTTATACAGATGGCTGTGTAGATATTTCCATGTTTATACAGATGACTTTGTAGGTATTTCCATGTTTATACTGATGGCGGTGTAGATATTTCCATGTTTATACAGATCGCGGTGTAGATATTTCCATGTTTACACAGATCGCGGTGTAGATATTTCCATCTTTCTACAGATGGCATGGTAGATATTTCCATGATAATACCGATGGCGGTGTAGATATTTCCATGTATAAACAGGTGTCTGTGTATATATTTCCATGTTTAAACAGATGGCGGTGTAGATATTTCCTTGTTTATACAAATAGCGGTGTAGTTATTTCCATGTTTATGCAGATAGCGGTGTAGATATTTCCATGTATATACAGACGGCAGTGTAGATATTTCCATGTTTATACAGATGGCTGTGTAGATATTTCCATGTTTATACAGATGACTTTGTAGGTTTTTCCATGTTCATAGAGATAGCGGTGTTGATTTTTCCATGTTTTTAGAGATAGCTGTGTGGATATTTCCATGTTTATAGAGATAGCGGTGCAGATATTTCCATGTTTATACAGATAGCGGTGTAAATATTTCCATGTTTATACAGATCGTGGTGTAGATATTTTCATGTTTATACAGACCGAAGTATAGGTGTTTCCATGTTTATAGAGATAGCGGTGTAGATATTTCCATGTTTGTACATAGGGCGGTGTTGATGTTTCCAACTATACACAGATTGCCGTGTAGGTTTTTCCATGTATATACAGATGGCATTGTAGATATTTCCATGTTTATACAGTTGGTGGTGTAGTTATTTCCATGTTTATACAGATGACTGTATAGGTATTTCCAAGTTTTTACAGATGGCATTGTAGACATTTCCATGTTTATAGAGATAGCAGTGTAGATATTTCCATGTTTAAAAAGATGGCGGTGTAGATATTTCCATGTTTATAGAGATAGCGGTGTAGATATTTCCATATTTATACAGATAACTGTGTAGATATTTCCATATTTATACAGATAGCGGTGTAAATATTTCCATGTTTATACAGATCATGGTGTATATAATTCCATGTTTATAGAGATAGCGGTGTAGATATTTCCATGTTTATACAGATAACGGTGTAGATATTTCCATGTTTACACAGACCGCGGTATAGATATTTCCATGTTTATACAGATAGCGGTGCAGATATTTCTATGGATATGTAGATGGCGGTGTAGATATTTCCATGTTTATACAGATAGCGGTGTAGTTATTTCTGTGTTTATATAGACAGCGGTGTAGATATTTCCATGTATATACACATGGCTGTGTAGATATTTCCATGTTTATACAGATGGCAGTGTAGATATTTCCATAATTATACAGATAACTTTGTAAGTATTTTCATGTTTATACAGATTGTGGTGTAGATACTTCGATGTTTATAGAGATAGCAGTGGAGATATTTCCATGTTTATACAGATAGCCGTGTAGATATTTCCATGTTTATACTGATCGCGGTGTACATATTTCCATGTTGATACAGATGGCGATGTAGATATTTCCATATTTATACAGATGTCTGTGTAGATATTTCCATGTGTATACAGATGGTATTGTAGGTATTTCCATGTTTATACAGATGGTGGTGTAGATATTTCCATGTTTATTTGGATGACTGTGTAGATATTTCCATGTTTTTACAGATGGCAGTGTATATATTTCAATGTTTATAGAGATGGCGCTGTAGATATTTCCATGTTTATACAGATAAAGGTGGAGATATTTCCATGGTTATACAGACAGCAGTGGAGATATTACCACGTTTATACACATAGAGGTGTACATATTTCCATGTTTATAGAGATAGCGGTGTAGGTATTTCCATGTTTATACAGATAGCGGTGCGGATATTTCCATGTTTATACAGATGCCTATGCAGATATTTCTATATTTATACAGAGGGCTGTGTAGATATTTCCATGTTTATACAGATGGCAGTGTAGATATTTCCATGTTCCTGCACATGACTGTGTAGTTATTTCCATGTTTATACAGATGGCTTTGAAGGTATTTCCTTGTTTATAGAGATAGCGGTGTAGATATTTCGATGTTTATACAGATAGCGGTGTAAATATTTCCATGTTTTATACAGATCGTGGTGTAGATATTTCCATGTTTATACAGATACCAGTGTAGATATTTCCTTGTTTATACAGACCGCAGTTTAGATATTTCCATGTTTATATAGATAGCAGTGTAGATATTTCCATGTCTGTACAGTTGGCGGCGTTGATGTTTCCATCTATACACAGATTGCCGTGTAGGTATTTCCATGTGTATACAGAAGGCGTTGTAGATATTTCCATGTTTATACAGATGGTGGTGTAGATATTTCCATGTTTCTGCAGATGGCATTGAAGATATTTCCATGTTTATACAGACAACGATGAAGATATATCCATGTTTATACAGATAGCGGTGTAAATATTTCCATGTTTATACAGATCACGGTGTAGATATTTCCATGTTTATAGAGATAGCGGTGTAGATATTTCCATGTTTATACAGATAGTGGTTTAGATATTTCCATGTTTATACACACCGCTGTGTAGATATTTCCATGTTTATACAGATTGCGGTGCAGATATTTCCATGTTTGTACATATGGCGGTGTTGATATTTCCATCTATACACAGATGACCGTGTAGATATTTCCATGTTTATACAGATGGCGGTGCAGATATTTCCATGGATATGTAGATGGTGGTGTAGATATTTCCATGTTTATACAGATAGCGGTGTAGTTATTTCAATGTTTATATAGATATCGGTGTAGATATTTCCATGTATATACACATGGCTGTGTAGATATTTCCATGTTTATACAGATGGCGGTGTAGATATTTCCATGTTTATACAGATAACTTTGTAAGTATTTCCACGTTTATACAGATCGCAGTGTAGATATTTCGATGTTTATAGAGATAGCAGTGGAGATATTTCCATGTTTATACAGATAGCGGTGCAGATATTTCCATGTTTATACGGATCGTGGTGTAGATATTTCCATGTTTATAGAGATGGCGGTGTAGATATTTCCATGTTCATAGAGATAGCAGTGATGATTTTTCCATGTTTATAGAGATAGCTTTGTGGTTATTTCCATGTTTATACAGATAGGGTTGTAGATATTTCCGTGTTTATAGAGATGGCAGTGTAGACATTTCTATGTTTATACAGATCGTCATGTAGATATTTCCTTGTATATACAAATAGCGGTGTAGTTATTTCAATGTTTATAAAGATAGCGGTGTAGATATTTCCATGTATATACAGATGGCTGTGTAGATATTCCCATGTTTATACAGATGGCTGTGTAGTTATTTCCATGTTTATACAGATGAATTTGTAGGTATTTCCATGTTTATACAGATGGCGGTGTAGATATTTCCATGTTTATAGATAGCAGGGTAGATATTTCCGTGTTTATACTGATAGCGGTGTAGATATTTCCATGTTTATACAGATCGCGGTGTAGATATTTCCATGTTTATACAGATCGTGGTGTAGATATATCCATGTTTATACAGATGGCGGTGTAGATATTTCCTCCTTTATATAGATGGTGGTGTAGATATTTCCATGTCTATACAGATAGCGGTGTAGATATTTCCATGTTTATACAGATCGCGGTGTAGATATTTCCATGTGTATACAGATCGCGGTGTAGATATTTCCATGTTTATACAGATAGCGGTGTAGATATTTCCATGTTTTTGCAGATATCGGTGTAGATATTTCCATGTTTACAGAGATTGCGGTGTAGATATTTCCATCTTTCTACAGATGGCATTGTAGATATTTTCATGTTCATACAGATGGTGGTGTAGTTATTTCCATGTTTATATAGATGATGGTGTAGATATTACCATGTTTATACAGATAACGGTGTAGATATTTCCATGTTTATACAGATAGCAGTGTAGATAATTCCATGTTTTCACAGATGGTGGTGTAGATATTTCCGTGTTTATACACATGGCGGAGTAGATACTTCCATCTTTTTGGAGATGGCAGTGTAGATATTTTCATGTTTATAGAGATGGCGGCGTAGATATTTCCATATTTATAGAGATAGCGGTGTAGATATTTCCATCTTTCTACAGATGGCAGTGTAGATATTTCCATGTTTATACAGATGGTAGTGTAGATTTTTCCATATTTATACAGATGTCTGTGTGGATATTTCCAAGTGTATTCAGATGGTATTGTAGGTATTTCCATGTTTATACAGATGGTGTTGTAGATATTTCCATGTTTATTCAGATGACTGTGCAGATATTTCCATGTTTTTACAGAACTCACTGTAGATATTTCAATGTTTATAGAGATGGCGCTGTAGATATTTCCATGTTTATACAGATCGCGGTGTAGATATTTCCATGTTTATACAGATTGCCGTGTAGATATTTCCATGTTTTTACAGATATTGGTGTAGATATTTCCATGTTTACACAGATTGCGGTGTAGATATTTCCATCTTTCTACAGATGGCATTGTAGGTATTTCCATGTTTATACAGATGGCGGTGTTGATATTTCCATGTTTACACAGATAGCGGTGTAGATATTTCCATTTTTATAGAGATAGCAGTGCAGATATTTCCTTGTTTATACAGATAGCACTGTAGACATTTCCATGTTTATACAGATAGCGGTGTAGATATTTCCATGTTTATAGAGATAGCGGTGTAGATATTTCCATGTTTATACACATAGTGGTGTAGATATTTCCATGTTTATAGAGATAGCGGTGTAGATATTTCCATGTTTATAAAGAGAGCGGTGTAGATATTCCGAAGTTTATACAGATAGTGGTGTAGATATTTCCATGTTTATACGGATAGAGGTGTAGTTATTTCCTTCTTTATAGACATGGCGGTGTACATATTTCCATGTTTATACAGATAGCGGTGTAGTTATTTCCATGTTTATACAAATATTGGTGTAGATATTACCATGTTTATAGAAATAGCATTGTAGCTATTTACATGTTCCTACACATGGTGGTGTTGATATTTCCATGTTTATGGAGATAATGGTGTAAATCTTTCCATGTTTATATACATATCAGAGTAGATATTTCCTTGTTTAAACAGATACCGGTGTAGATATTTCCATGTTTAAACAGATAGCGGTGTAGATATTTCCATGTTTGTAGAGATAGCGGTATAGATATTTCCATGTTTATACGGATAGCGGTGTAGATATTTCCATGTTTATACAGATAACGGTGTAGACATTTCCATGTTTATAGAGATAGCGGTCAAGATATTTCCATGTTTATACAGATAGTGGTGTAGATATTCCCAAGTTTATACAGATAGCGGTGTAGATATTTCCATGTTTATAGAGATAGCGGTGTAGATATTTCCATATTTACACATATAGCGCTGTTGATGTTTCCCTGTTTATAGAGGAAACGGTGTAGGTATTTCAATGTTTAAACAGATAGTGGGGTAGATATTTCCATGTTTACACAGATAGCGGTGTAGATATGTCCGTGTTCATAGAAATAACGGTGTAGATGTTTCTATGTTTATACAGATAGCGCTGTAGATGTTTCCATGTTCATAGAGGTAGCGGTGAAGATATTTCCATGTTTATACAGATTGCAGTGTAGACATTTTCATGTTTAGAGAGATAGCGGTGTAGATATTTCCCTGTTTTACAGATAGCAGTGTAGATATTTCCATGTTTATGCACAGAGAGGTGTAGATATTTCCCTGTTTATACGGATATCAGCGTAGATATTTCCATGATTATAGAGATGGCGGTGTAGATATTTCCATGTTTATAGAGATAGCGGTGTAGATATTTCCATATTTATACAGATAGCGGTACAGATATTTCCATGTTTATACACATCCCAGTGTAGATATTTCCATGTTTATACAGATGGTGTTGTAGATATTTCCTTCTTTTTACAGATAGCGGTGTAGATATTTCCATGTTTATACAGATAGCGGTGTAGATATTTCCATGTTTACAGAGATAGCGGTGTAGATATTTCCATCTTTGCGCAGATTGCGGTGTCGATATTTCCATCTTTACACAGATAGCATTGTAGATATTTCCATGTTTTTACAGATGGCGGTGTAGATATTTCCATGTTTATAGAGATTGTGGAGTAGATATTTCCAGGTTTATTCAGATGACTGTGAAGATATTTGCATGTTTATACAGAGGGCGGTGTAGATATTTCCATGTTTATAGAGATAGCGGGGTAGATATTTCTATGTTCATGCAGATAGCGGTGTAGATATTTCCATGTTTATAGACATGGCAGTGTAGCTATATCCATGTTTATACATATAGCGGTGTAGATATATCCTTGTTTATACAGATAGCGGTGTAGACATTTCCAGATTTATACAGATAGTGCTGTAGTTATTTCCACGTTTATACAGATAGCAGTGTAGATATTTCCACGTTTTACAGATAGCGTTGTAGATATTTCCATCGTTATACAGATAGCGGTGTAGATATTTCCATGTATACACAGATAGCGGTGTAGATATTTCTATGTTTACACAGATAGCATTGGAGATATTTCCATGTTTATAAAGAAAGCGGTGTAGATATTTCCATGTTTATACAGATGGCGGTGTAGGTTTTTCCATGTTTATCCAGATGGCGGTGTTGATATTTCCATGTTTATGCAGATGGCTGTGTAGATATTTCCAAGTTTAAAGAATGGCGGTGTAGATATTTCCATGTTTATAGAGATAGCGGTGTAGATATTTCCATGTTGATAGAGATCGCGGTGTAGGTATTTATATCTATACAGTGATAGCGGTGTAGATATTTCCATGTTTGTACAGATAGCGGTGTAGATAATTCCATGTTTATACGGATAGCGGTGTTGATATTTCCATGTTTGTACAGATAGCGGTGTAGATAATTCCATGTTTATACGGATAGCGGTGTTGATATTTCCATGTTTATACAGATGGCTGTGTAGATATTTCCATGTTTATACAGATGGCAGTGTAGATATTGCCATGTTTATACAGATGGTGGTGTAGATATTTCCATGTTTATGCTGATGACTGCGTAGGTATTTCCATGTTTATACGGATGTCAGGGTAGATATTTTCATGTTTATAGAGATAGCGATGTAGATATTTCAAAGTTTATAGAGTTAGCGGTTTAGGTATTTCCATGTTTATAGAGATAGCGAGGTAGATATTTCCGTGTTTATAAAAATAGCGTTGTGGATATTTACATTTTATACATATAGCGGTGTTGATATTTCCATCTTTATAGGAATAGCAGTGTAGATATTTCCATGTTTATACAGATAGCGGTGTAGGTATCTACATGTTTATACAGATAGCGGTGTAGATATTTCCATGTTTATAGAGATGGCTGTGTAGATATTTCCAAGTTTATAGAGATGGCGGTGTAGATATTTACATGTTTACATATGGTGGTGTAGATATTTCCATGTTTACACAGATAGGGTTGTATATATTTCCGTGTTTACACAGGTAGCGTTGTAGATATTTCCAAGTTTATACAGATAGCGCTGTAGATATTTCCAAGTTTACACAGATAGCTGTGTAGATATTTCCATGTTTTCACTGATAGCGTTGTAGATATTTCCATGTTTATACAGATAGCGGAGTAGGTATTTCCATCTTTGTACAGATAGCGAGGTAGATATTTCCATTTTTATACAGATAGCGGTGGAGATATTTCCATGTTTATATAGATAGCAATGTAGATATTTCCATGTTTATACAGATAGCGGTGTAGATATTTCCATGTTTACAGAGATAGCGGTATAGATATTTCCATGTTTATAGAGATGGCTATGTAGATATTTCCATGTGTATAGAGATGGCATTCTAGATATTTCCATGTTTATAGAGATGTTGGTGTAGATATTTCCATGTTTATACAGATGACTGTGTAGATGTTTGCATGTTTATACAGATAGCGGTGTAGATATTTCCAAGTTTATTGAGATAGCGGTGTAGATATTTCCATATTTATACAGATAACGGTGTAGATATTTCCATGTTTATAGAGATAGCGGTGTAGATATTTCCATGTTTATACAGATAGTGGGGTAGATATTTCCATGTTTATACAGATAGCGGTGTAGATATTTCCATGTTTACACAGCGGTGTAGATATTTCCATCTTTGCACACATTGTGGTGTAGATATTTCCATCTTTACACAGACAGCGTTGTAGATATTTCAAAGTTTACACAGATATCTGTGTAGATATTTCTATTTTTAAACAGATATCTGTGTAGTTATTTCCGTGTGTACACAGATTGGGTTGTATATATTTCCATGTTTATACAGATAGCGGTGCAGATATTTCCATGTTTATACAGATAGGGGTGTAGATATTTCCATGTTTATGCATATAGCGTTGTAGATATTTCCATGTTTATAGAGATGGCAGTGTAGTTATTTCCACGTTTATAGAGATAGCGATGTAGATATTTCCATGTTTATACAGAGAGTGGTGTAGATATTTCCAGGTTTATAGAGATAACGGTGTAGATATTTCCATGTTTTTACAGATAGCGGTGTAGATATTTCCATGTTTATAGAGACAGCGGCGTAGATATTTCCATATTTATACAGATAGCAGTTTAGATATTTCCATGTTTATACAGATCCCGGTGTAGATATTTGCAAGTTAATACAGATGGCGGTGTAGATATTTCCATGTTTATACAGATAGCGGTGTAGATATTTCCAAGTTTATAAAGATAGCGATGTAGATATTTCCATGTTTATACAGACAGCGGTGTTGGTATTTACATGTTTATACAGATAGCGGAGTAGATATTCCCATGTTTATTCAGATAGCGTTGTACATATTTCCATGTTTATACAGATATCGGTGGAGATATTTCCATGTTTATAGAGATTGCGTGGGAGATATTTCCATGTTTATACAGATGGTGGCGTTGACATTTCCAAGTTTATACAGATATCATTGTAGATATTTCCATGTTTATACTGTTAGCGGTGTAGATATTTCCACGTTTATACAGATACCGGTGTAGATATTTCCATGTTTATACAGACCGCAGTGTAGATATTTCCATGTTTATAGAGATAGCAGTGTAGATATTTCCATGTTTGTACAGATGGCGGTGTTGATGTTTCCATCTATACACGGATTGCCGTGTAGGTATTTCCATGTGTATACAGATGGCATTGTAGATATTTCCATGTTTACACAGATGACTGTATAGGTATTTCCATGTTTATACAGATGGCGGTGTATATATTTCCATGTTTCTACAGATGACTCTGTAGATATTTCCATATTTATACAGATAACGGTGTAGATATTTCCAGATTTATACAGATAGTGGTGTAGATATTTCCATGTTTATACAGATTGTGGTGTAGATATTTCCATGTTTATACAGATTCTGGTGTGGCTATTTACATGTTTATACAGATAGCGGTGTAGATATTTCCATGTTTATAAAGATAGTGGTGTAGATATTTCCATGTTTACAGAGATAGAGGTGTAGATATATCCATATTTGCACAGATTGCGGTGTAGATGTTTCCATCCTCACACAGATTGCGGTGTACATATTTCCATGTTTACTCAGACAGCTGTGTAGATATTTCCATGTTTACACAGATAGTGTTGTAGGTATTTCCATGTTTATAGAGATTGCGGTGTAGATATTTCCAGGTTTATACAGATAGTGCTGTAGATATTTACATGTTTATACAGATAGCGGTGTAGATATTTCCATGTTTATACAGATAGCGGTGGAGATATTTCAATGTTTATAGAGATGGTGGTGTACATATTTTCAAGCATAAGCAGATAGCGGTGTAGATATTTCCATGTTTATAGAGACAGAGGTGTAGATATTTCCATCTTCACACAGATTGCGGTGTACATATTTCCACGTTTACACAGACAGCTGTGTAGATATTTCTATGTTTACACAGATAGTGTTGTAGATATTTCTATGTTTATAGAGATTGCAGTGTAGATATTTCCAGGTTTATAAATATAGCGGTGTTGATATTTCCATGTTTATACAGATAGCGGTGGAGATATTTCCACGTTTATACTGATAGCGCTGTAGATATTTGCATGTTTATGCAGATAGTGGGGTAGATATTTCCATGTTTATACAGATAGCGGTGTAGATATTTCCATGTTTATAGAGATAGCGGTGGAGATATTTCCATATTTATACAGATAGCAATGTAGATATTTGAATGTTTATACATATACCAGTCTGGATATTTCCATGTTTATACAGATAGCGGTGTAGATATTTCCATGTTTATACAAATAGCGGTGTAGATATTTCCATGTTTATACAGATAGCGGTGGAGATATTTTCAAGTTTATACAGATGGCGGTGGACGTATTTTGATTTTTATAGTGATGGCGGTGTAGATATTTCCAAGTATATACAGATAGCGATGTAGATACTACCGTGTTTATACAGATAGTGGTGCAGGTATTTCCATGTTTATAGAGATAGCGGTGTAGATATTTCCATGTTTATACAGATGGCTGTGTAGTTATTTCCAAGTGTATACAGGTGGGAGTTTAGGTATTTCCATGTTTATACAGATGGGTGTGTAGATATATCCATGTTTATACAGATGAATGTGTAGATATTTCCAAGTTTTTTACAGATGGCAGAGTAAATATTTCCATGTTACACAGATAGCGGTGTGGATATTTCCATGTTTATACAGATAGCGATGTAGATATATCCATGTTTATAGAGATTGCTGTGTAGATATTTCCATGTTTATACAGACTGCAGTGTAGATATATCCCTGTTTATACAGATAGTGGGGTAGATATTTCTATCTTTATACAGATGATTGTGTAGGTATTTCCATGTTTATACATAGGGCGGTGTAGATATTTCCATGTTTAGAGGGATAGCCATGAATATATTTCCATGTTTATACAGACAGCGGTGTATACATTTCCATGTTTATAGAGATAGCGGTGTAGATATTTCCATGTCTATACAGATAGCGGTGTAGATATTTCCATGTTTATACAGATAGCGGTGTAGATGTTTCCATGTTTATACAGATAGCGGTGTAGATATATCCATCTTTATACAGATCGTCGTGTAGATATTTCCATGTTTATACAGATAGCGGTGTAGATATTTCCATGTTTATACAGATAGCGGTGTATATATTTTCATATTTACAGAGATAGAGGTGTAGATATTTCCATATTTGCACAGATTGCGGTGTACATATTTCCACGTTTATACAGATAGCGGTGTAGATATTTCCATGTTTATACAGATAGCAGTGTAGATATTTCCATGTTTATACAGGTAGCGGTGTTGGTATTTCCATGTTATAAAACTAGCGTTGTAGATATTTCCATGTTTATACAGCTCGCGGTGTAGATATTTCCATCTTTATAGAGATGTCAGTGTAGATATTTCCATGATTATACAGATAGCGGTTTAGATATTTCCATGTTTATACAGATGGTGGTGTAGATATTTCCATGTTTATACAGATAGCTGTGTTGTTATTTCCATGTTTATACAGATAGCGGTGTAGATTGTTCCATGTTTATGGAGATGGCGATGTAAATATTTTCATGTTTACAGAGATAGTGGTGTAGATATTTCCATGTTTATACAGATGACTGTGTAGATATTTCCATGTATATACAGATGGTGAAGTAGATATTTCCATGTTTATACAGATAGCGGTGTAGATATTACCATGTTTACACAGATTGCGGTGTAGATATTTCCATCTTTGAACAGATTGAGGTGTGGATATTTCCATGTTTATTCATATAGCGTTGTAGATATTTCCATGTTTACACAGATAGCTCTGTAGACATTTCCATGTTTACACAGATAGCATTATAGATATTTCCATGTTTATAGAGATAGCGGTGTAGATATTTCCATGTTTATACAGATAGCGGTGTAGATATTTCCATGTTTATACAGAGAGCGGTGGAGATATTTCCATGTTTATACAGATGTCGGTGGAGATATTTCCATGTTTATACAGATGGTGGTGTAGATATTTCCAAGTTTATGCAGATAGCGGTGTAGATATTTCAATGTTAATAGAGATGGCGGTGTAGATATTTCTATGTTTATACAGACAGCGGTGCAGATATTTCCATGTTTATACAGATAGCGATGTAGATATTTCTATGTTTATAGAGATGGCTGTGTAGATATTTCCATGTTTATACAGACGGCAGTGTAGATATTTCCATATTTATAGAAATAGCCATGTAGATATTTCCATTCTTAAACAAATAGCGGTGTATACATTTCCATGTTTATAGGGATAGCGGTGTGGGTATTTCCATATTTATACAGATAGCGGTGTAGATATTTCCATGTTTATACGGATAGCGGTGTAGTTATATCCATGTTTATACAGATAGCGGTGTAGATATTTCCATATTTATACAGATAGCCGTTTAGATATTTCCATGTTTATTCAGATGCCGGTGTAGATATTTCCATATTTACACAGATCGCGGTGTGGCTATTTCCATGTTTATACAGATGGCAGTGTAGATATTTCCATGTTTATACAGATAGTGGTTTAGATATTTCCATGTGTATACAGATAGCACTGTAGATTTTTCCATGTTTCTACAGATTGCGGTGTAGATATTTCCATGTCTATACAAATAGCGTTGTAGATATTTCCATGTTTATACAGATAGCGGTGTAGATATTTTCATGTTTATACAGATAGCGGTGGACATATTTCCATGTGTATACAGATGGCGGTGTAGATATTTCCATGTTTCTACAGATGACTGTGTAGATATTTCCATATTTTTACAGATGGCGGTGTAGATATTTCCATGTTTATACAGATAGCGGTTTAGCTATTTCCATGTTTATACAGATAGCAATGTAGATATTTCCATGTTTATAGAGATGGCGGTGTAGATATTTCCATGTTTATACAGATAGCGGTGTAGATATTTCCATGTTTATACAGAGAGCCGTGGAGATATTTCCATGTTTATACAGATAGCGGTGGAGATATTTCAATGTTTATAGAGATGGTGGTGTAGATATTTTCAAGTATATGCAGATAGCGGTGTAGATATTTCCATGTTTATAGAGATAGTGGTGTAGGTATTTCCATGTTTATACAGGTAGCGGTGTAGATATTTCCGTGTTTACAGAGATAGCGGTGTAGATACTTCCATATTTATAGAGATAGCGGTGTAGATATTTGAATGTTTATTCAGATGGCGGTGTAGATATTTCCATGTTTATACAGAGAGCGGTGTAGACATTTCCATGTTTATAGAGATAGCGGTGTAGATATTTCCAAATTTATACAGATAACGGAGGAGATATTTCCAAGTTAATACAGATAGTGGTGTAGATATTTCCATGTTTATACAGATAGCGGTGTAGATATATCCATGTTTACACAGATTGTGGTGTAGATATTTCCATGTTTATACAGATAGCGGTGTCGATATTTCCATGCTTATACAGAGAGTGGTGTAGATATTTCCATGTTTACAGAGATAGAGGTGTAGATATTTCCATATTTGCACAGATTGCGGTGTAGATATTTCCATCTACACAGAGATTGCGGTGTACATATTTCCATGTTTACACACACAGCGGTGTAGATATTTCCATGTTTACACAGATAGTTTTGTAGATATTTCCATGTTTATAGAGATTGCGGTGTAGATATTTCCATGTTTATACAGATAGCGGTGTAGATATTTCTATATTTATACAGATCGCGGTGTAGATATTTCCATGTTTATAGAGATGGCGGTGTAGATATTTCCGTGTTTATACAGATATCGGTGTAGATATTTCCATGTTTATTCAGATAGTGGTGTAGATATTACCATGTTTACACAGATAGCGGTGTAGATATTTCCATCTTTGAACAGATTGCGGTGTGGATATTTCCATGTTTATTCAGATAGCGTTGTAGATATTTCCATGTTTACACAGATAGCTCTGTAGACATTTCCATGTTTACACAGATAGCATTATAGATATTTCCATGTTTATAGAGATAGTGGTTTAGGTATTTCCATGCTTATACAGATAGCTGTGTTGTTATTTCCATGTTTATGCAGATAGCGGTGTAGATTGTTCCATGTTTATGGAGATGGCCGTGTAGATATTTTCATGTTTATAGAGACGGTGGTGTAGATATTTCCATGTTTATACAGATAGCGGTGGAGATATTTCCTGGTTTATAGAGATCGTGTTGTAGATGTTTCTATGTTTATACAGAGAACAGTGTAGATATTTCCATGTTTATACAGGTAGCGGTGTTCATATTTCCATGTTTATACAAATCGTGGTGTTGATATTTCCATTTTCCTCAGATGGCAGTTTACATATTTCCATGTTTATACAGATGGCAGTGTAGATATTTCCATGTTCATTCAGAAGGCGGTGTAGATATTTCCATGTTTACAGAGATGGCGGTGTTGATATTTCTATGTTTATAGAGATAGCGGTGTAAATATTTCCATGTGTATAGAGATGGTGGTGTAGGTATTTCCATGTTTATAATGACAGTGGTGTAGATATTTCCATGTTTATTCAGATAGTGGTGTAGGTATTTCCATGTTTATACAGATGTCGGTGTAGATAATTCCATGTTTATGGAGACCACCATGTAGATATTTCCATGTTTATACAGATAGCGGTGTAGATATTTCCATGTTTATACAGATAGCGGTGTAAATATTTCCATGTTTATAGAGATAGCGGTGTAGGTATTTCCATGTTTGTAGACATAGCGGTGTAGATATTTCCATGTTTATACAGATCACGGTGTAGATATTTCCATGTTTATACAGATCACGGTGTAGATATTTCCATGTTTATACAGATCATCGTGTAGATATTTCCAGGTTTATACAGATCGCGGTGTTGATATTACCATGTTTATAGGGATAGCAGTGCAAATATTTCCACATTTATACAGATAGCGGTGTAGTTATTAGCATGTTTATACAGATAGTGGTGTAGATATTTCCATGTATAAACAGATGTCTGTGTATATATTTCCATGCTTAACAGATGGCGGTGTAGATATTTCCTTGTTTATACAAATAGCAGTGTAGTTATTTCCATGTTTATACAGATCACAGTGTGGATATTTCCTTGTTTATACAAATAGCGGTGTAGTTATTTCAATGCTTATACAGATAGCGGTGTAGGTATTTCCTTGTTTATACAAACAGCGGTGTAGATATTTCCATGTTTATACAGATCACGGTGTAGATATTTCCTTGTTTATACAAATACCGGTGTGGTTATTTCCATGTTTATACAGATAGCGGTGTAGGTATTTCCATGTATATACAGATGGCTGTGTAGATATTTCCATGTTTATATAGATGGCTGTGTAGATATTTCCATGTTTATACAGATGACTTTGTAGGTATTTCCATGTTTTTACAGATGGCGGTGTAGATATTTCCATGTTATATAGATGGCGGTGTAGATATTACCAGGTTTATACAGATAGCGGTGTAGATATTTCCATGTTTATACAGATAGCAGCGTAGATATTTCCAATTTATAGAGATAGCGGTTTTGATATTTCATATTTATAAAGATAGCGGTGTAGATATTTTCATGTTTATACAGATAGCGTTGTAGATATTTCCATGTTTATGCAGATTGCGGTGTAGATATTTCCATGTTTATACAGATAGCGGTGTAGATAATTCCACGTTTATACAGATGGCGGTGTAGATATTTCCATCTTTCTACAAATGGCAGTGTAGATATTTACATGTTTATTGAGATGGCGGTGAAGATATTTCCATGTTTATATAGATGGCAATGTAGATATTTTCTTGTTTATGTAGATGGCGTTGTAGATATCTCCAAGTTTAAAGAGATGGCGGTGTATATATTTCCATGCTGATGGAGATAGCGGTGTAGATATTTCCATGTTTATAGAGATATCGGTGTAGTTATTTCCATGTTTATAGAGATAGCGGTGTAGATATTTCCATATTTCTACAGATGACTGTGTAGATATTTCCATGTTTTACAGATGGCAGTGTAGATATTTCCATGTTTATAGAGATAGTGGTGTAGATATTTTCACGTTTATACAGATTGCGGTGGAGATATGTCCATGTTTATACAGATAGCAATGGAAATATTTCCACGTTAATACACATAGCGGTGTAGATATTTCCATGTTTATACAGATAGCGGTGTAGATATTTCCATGTTTATACAGATGGCTGTGCCGATATTTCCATGTTTATACAGAGTTCTCTGTAGATATTTCCATGTTTATATAGATGACAGTGTAGATATTTCCAGGTTTATACAGATGACTGTGTTTATATTTCTATGTTAATACAGATTGCGGTGTAGACATTTCCATGTTTACAGAGATAGCGGTGTAGATATTTCCATGTTTATTGAGATAGCGGTGTAAATATTTCCATATTTACACAGATAGTGGTGTAGATATTTCCATGTTTTTACAGATAGCGGTGTAGATATTTCCATCTTTATTCAGAGAGTGCCGTACATATTTCCATGTTTATACAGATCACTGTGAAGTTATTTCCATGTTTATACAGATCGCGGTGTAGATATTTCCACGTTTATACAGATCGCGGTGTAGATATTTCCATGTTTATACAGATAGCGGTGTAGATATTTCCATGTTTATACAGATAGCGGTGTAAATATTTCCATGTTTATAGAGATAACGGTGTAGGTATTTCCATGTTCATAGACATAGCGGTGTAGATATTTCCATGTTTATATAGATGGCGTTGTAAATATTTCCATGTTTATACCAATAGCGGTGTTGGTATTTCCACGTTTATACAGATAGCGATGTCGATATTTCCATGTTTATACAGCTTGCGGTGCAGATATTTATATCTTATACAGATGGCATTGTAGATATTTCCTTATTCACACAGACAGCGATGTAGATGTTTCCATGTTTATACAGATGGCGGAGTAGTTAGTTCCATGTTTATGGAGATGGCAGTGTAGATATTTTCATGTTTATAGAGATGGCGGTGTAGATATTTCCATGTTTATAGAGATAGCATTGTAGATATTTACATGTTTATACAGATGGCTGTGTAGATATTTCCATGTGTATACAGATAGCATTGTAGATATTTCCATGTTTATACAGATGACTGTATAGGTATTTCCATGTTTTTACAGATGGCAGTGCAGATATTTCCATGTTTATAGAGATAGCGGTGTAGATATTTCCATGTTTGTACAGATGGCGGTGTTGATATTTCCATCTATACACAGATGGCCCTGTAGATATTTCCATGTTTATACAGATGGCGGCGTAGATACTTCCATGGATATGCAGATGGCGGTGTAGTTATTTCCAAGTTTATACAGATAGCGGTTTAGATATTTCCATGTTTACACAGATGGTGGTGTAGATATTTCCGTGTTTATACACATGGTGGAGTAAATACTTCCATCTTTATGGAGATGGCAGTGTAGATATTTTCATGTTTATAGAGATGGCGGTGTAGATATTTCCATATTTATAGAGATAGCGGTGTAGATATTTCCATCTTTCTACAGATGGCAGTGTAGATATTTCCATGTTTATACAGATGGTGGTGTAGATATTTCCATATTTATACAGATGTCTGTGTAGATATTTCCATGTGTATACAGATGGTATTGAAGCTATTTCCATGTTTATACAGATGGTGGTGTAGATATTTCCATGTTTTTTCAGATGACTGTGTAGATATTTCCATGTTTTTACAGATGGCAGTGTAGATATTTCAATGTTTATAGAGAAGGCGCTGTAGATATTTCCATGTTTATACAGATAACGGTGGAGATATTTCCATGTTTATACAGACAGCAGTGGAGATATTTCCATGTTTATACACATAGCGGTGTACATATTTCCATGTTTATAGAGACAGCGTTGTAGGTATTTCCATGTTTATACAGATAGTGGTGCAGATATTTCCATGTTTATTCAGATGCCTATGCAGATATTTCCATATTTATACAGAGGGCTGTGTAGATATTTCAATGTTTATACAGATGGCAGTGAAGTTATTTCCATGTTCCTACACATGACTGTGTAGGTATTTCCATGTTTATACAGATGGCTTTGTAGATATTTCCATGTTTATAGAGATAGCGGGGCAGATATTTCCATGTTTATACAGATAGCGGTGTATATATTTCCATGTTTATACAGATCGTGGTGTAGATATTTCCATGTTTATACAGATACCGGTGTAGATATTTCCATGTTTATACAGACCGCAGTGCAGATATTTCCATGTTTATAGAGATAGCAGTGTAGATATTTCCATGTTTGTACAGATGGCGGTGTTGATGTTTCCATCTATACACAGATTGCCGTGAAGGTATTTCCAGGTGTATACAGATGGCATTGTAGATATTTCCATGTTTATACAGATGGTGGTGTAGATATTTCCATGTTTACACAGATGACTGTACAGGTATTTCCATGTTTATGCAGATGGCGTTGTAGATATTTCCATGTTTATAGAGATAGCGGTGTAGATATTTCCATATTTATACAGATAACGGTGTAGAAATTTCCATGTTTAAACAGATATCGGTGTAAATATTTCCATGTTTATACAGATCACGGTGTAGATATTTCCACGTATTTACAGATATTGGTGTAGATATTTCCAAGTTTACACAGATTGTGGTGTAGATATTTCCATCTTTCTACAGATGGCATTGTAGATATTTCCATGTTTTTACAGATGGCGGTGTAGATATTTCCATGTTATATAGATGGCGGTGTAGATATTACCATGTTTATACGGATAGCGGTGTAGATATTTCTATGTTTATACAGATAGCAGTGTAGATATTTCCAATTTATAGAGATAGCGGTTTTGATATTTCATATTTATAAAGATAGCGGTGTAGATATTTCCATGTTTATGCAGATTGCGGTGTAGATAATTCCACGTTTATACAGATGGCGGTGTAGATATTTCCATCTTTCTACAAATGGCAGTGTAGATATTTACATGTTTATTGAGATGGCGGTGAAGATATTTCCATGTTTATATAGATGGCAATGTAGATATTTTCTTGTTTATGTAGATGGCGTTGTAGATATCTCCAAGTTTAAAGAGATGGCGGTGTATATATTTCCATGCTGATGGAGATAGCGGTTTAGATATTTCCATGTTTATAGAGATATCGGTGTAGTTATTTCCATGTTTATAGAGATAGCGGTGTAGATATTTCCATATTTCTACAGATGACTGTGTAGATATTTCCATGTTTTACAGATGGCAGTGTAGATATTTCCATGTTTATAGAGATAGTGGTGTAGATATTTTCACGTTTATACAGATTGCGGTGGAGATATGTCCATGTTTATACAGATAGCAATGGAAATATTTCCACGTTAATACACATAGCGGTGTAGATATTTCCATGTTTATACAGATAGCAGTGTAGATATTTCCATGTTTATACAGATGGCTGTGCCGATATTTCCATGTTTATACAGAGTTCTCTGTAGATATTTCCATGTTTATATAGATGACAGTGTAGATATTTCCAGGTTTATACAGATGACTGTGTTTATATTTCTATGTTAATACAGATTGCGGTGTAGATATTTCCATGTTTACAGAGATAGCGGTGTAGATATTTCCATGTTTATTGAGATAGCGGTGTAAATATTTCCATATTTACACAGATAGTGGTGTAGATATTTCCATGTTTTTACAGATAGCGGTGTAGATATTTCCATCTTTATTCAGAGAGTGCCGTACATATTTCCATGTTTATACAGATCACTGTGAAGTTATTTCCATGTTTATACAGATCGCGGTGTAGATATATCCACGTTTATACAGATCGCGGTGTAGATATTTCCATGTTTATACAGATAGCGGTGTAGATATTTCCATGTTTATACAGATAGCGGTGTAAATATTTCCATGTTTATAGAGATAACGGTGTAGGTATTTCCATGTTTATAGACATAGCGGTGTAGATATTTCCATGTTTATATAGATGGCGTTGTAAATATTTCCATGTTTATACCAATAGCGGTGTTGGTATTTCCACGTTTATACAGATAGCAATGTCGATATTTCCATGTTTATACAGCTTGCGGTGCAGATATTTATATCTTATACAGATGGCATTGTAGATATTTCCTTATTCACACAGACAGCGATGTAGATGTTTCCATGTTTATACAGATGGCGGAGTAGTTAGTTCCATGTTTATGGAGATGGCAGTGTAGATATTTTCATGTTTATAGAGATGGCGGTGTAGATATTTCCATGTTTATAGAGATAGCATTGTAGATATTTACATGTTTATACAGATGGCTGTGTAGATATTTCCATGTGTATACAGATAGCATTGTAGATATTTCCATGTTTATACAGATGACTGTATAGGTATTTCCATGTTTTTACAGATGGCAGTGCAGATATTTCCATGTTTATAGAGATAGCGGTGTAGATATTTCCATGTTTGTACAGATGGCGGTGTTGATATTTCCATCTATACACAGATGGCCCTGTAGATATTTCCATGTTTATACAGATGGCGGCGTAGATACTTCCATGGATATGCAGATGGCGGTGTAGTTATTTCCATGTTTATACAGATAGCGGTGTAGATATTTCCATGTTTACACAGATGGTGGTGTAGATATTTCCGTGTTTATACACATGGTGGAGTAAATACTTCCATCTTTATGGAGATGGCAGTGTAGATATTTTCATGTTTATAGAGATGGCGGTGTAGATATTTCCATATTTATAGAGATAGCGGTGTAGATATTTCCATCTTTCTACAGATGGCAGTGTAGATATTTCCATGTTTATACAGATGGTGGTGTAGATATTTCCATATTTATACAGATGTCTGTGTAGATATTTCCATGTGTATACAGATGGTATTGAAGCTATTTCCATGTTTATACAGATGGTGGTGTAGATATTTCCATGTTTTTTCAAATGACTGTGTAGATATTTCCATGTTTTTACAGATGGCAGTGTAGATATTTCAATGTTTATAGAGAAGGCGCTGTAGATATTTCCATGTTTATACAGATAACGGTGGAGATATTTCCATGTTTATACAGACAGCAGTGGAGATATTTCCATGTTTATACACATAGCGGTGTACATATTTCCATGTTTATAGAGACAGCGTTGTAGGTATTTCCATGTTTATACAGATAGTTGTGCAGATATTTCCATGTTTATTCAGATGCCTATGCAGATATTTCCATATTTATACAGAGGGCTGTGTAGATATTTCAATGTTTATACAGATGGCAGTGAAGTTATTTCCATGTTCCTACACATGACTGTGTAGGTATTTCCATGTTTATACAGATGGCTTTGTAGATATTTCCATGTTTATAGAGATAGCGGTGCAGATATTTCCATGTTTATACAGATAGCGGTGTATATATTTCCATGTTTATACAGATCTTGGTGTAGATATTTCCATGTTTATACAGATACCGGTGTAGATATTTCAATGTTTATACAGACCGCAGTGCAGATATTTCCATGTTTATAGAGATAGCAGTGTAGATATTTCCATGTTTGTACAGATGGCGGTGTTGATGTTTCCATCTATACACAGATTGCCGTGAAGGTATTTCCAGGTGTATACAGATGGCATTGTAGATATTTCCATGTTTATACAGATGGTGGTGTAGATATTTCCATGTTTACACAGATGACTGTACAGGTATTTCCATATTTATGCAGATGGCGTTGTAGATATTTCCATGTTTATAGAGATAGCGGTGTAGATATTTCCATATTTATACAGATAACGGTGTAGAAATTTCCATGTTTAAACAGATATCGGTGTAAATATTTCCATGTTTATACAGATCATGGTGTAGATATTTCCACGTATTTACAGATATTGGTGTAGATATTTCCACGTTTACACAGATTGTGGTGTAGATATTTCCATCTTTCTACAGATGGCATTGTAGATATTTCCATGTTTTTACAGATGGCGGTGTAGATATTTCCATGTTATATAGATGGCGGTGTAGATATTACCATGTTTATACGGATAGCGGTGTAGATATTTCCATGTTTATACAGATAGCAGTGTAGATATTTCCAATTTATAGAGATAGCGGTTTTGATATTTCATATTTATAAAGATAGCGGTGTAGATATTTCCATGTTTATGCAGATTGCGGTGTAGATATTTCCATGTTTTTACAGATAGCGGTGTAGATAATTCCACGTTTATACAGATTGCGGTGTAGATATTTCCATCTTTCTACAAATGGCAGTGTAGATATTTACATGTTTATAGAGATGGCGGTGTAGATATTTCCATGTTTACACAGATGACTGTACAGGTATTTCCATGTTTATGTAGATGGCGTTGTAGATATCTCCAAGTTTAAAGAGATAGCGGTGTATATATTTCCATGTTGATGGAGATAGCGGTGTAGATATTTCCATGTTTATAGAGATATCGGTGTAGTTATTTCCATGTTTATAGAGATAGCGGTGTAGATATTTCCATATTTCTACAGATGACTGTGTAGATATTTCCATGTTTGTACAGACGGCAGTGTAGATATTTCCATGTTTATAGAGATAGTGGTGTAGATATTTTCATGTTTATACAGATTGCGGTGGAGATATGTCCATGTTTATACAGATAGCAATGGAAATATTTCCACGTTAATACACATAGCAGTGTAGATATTTCCATGTTTATACAGATAGCGGTGTAGATATTTCCATGTTTATACAGATGGCTGTGCCGATATTTCCATGTTTATACAGAGTTCTCTGTAGATATTTCCATGTTTATATAGATGACAGTGTAGATATTTCCAGGTTTATACAGATGACTGTGTTTATATATCTATGTTAATACAGATGGCGGTGTAGATATTTCCATGTTTACAGAGATAGCGGTGTAGATATTTCCATGTTTATTGAGATAGCGGTGTAAATATTTCCATATTTACACAGATAGTGGTGTAGATATTTCCATGTTTTTACAGATAGCGGTGTAGATATTAACATCTTTATTCAGAGAGTGCTGTACATATTTCCATGTTTATACAGATCACTGTGAAGTTATTTCCATGTTTATACAGATCGCGGTGTAGATATTTCCATGTTTATACAGATAGCGGTGCAAATATTTCCATGTTTATAGAGATGGCGGTGTAGGTATTTCCATGTTTATAGACATAGCGGTGTAGATATTTCTATGTTTATATAGATGGCGTTGTAAATATTTCCATGTTTATACCGATAGCGGTGTTGGTATTTCCACGTTTATACAGATAGCGATGTAGATATTTCCATGTTTATACAGCTTGCGGTGCAGATATTTATATCTTATACAGATGGCATTGTAGATATTTCCTTATTCACACAGACAGCGATGTAGATGTTTCCATGTTTATACAGATGGCGGAGTAGTTAGTTCCATGTTTATGGAGATGGCAGTGTAGATATTTTCATGTTTATAGAGATGGCGGTGTAGATATTTCCATGTTTATAGAGATAGCATTGTAGATATTTACATGTTTATACAGATGGCTGTGTAGATATTTCCATGTGTATACAGATAGCATTGTAGATATTTCCATGTTTATACAGATGACTGTATAGGTATTTCCATGTTTTTACAGATGGCAGTGCAGATATTTCCATGTTTATAGAGATAGCGGTGTAGATATTTCCATGTTTGTACAGATGGCGGTGTTGATATTTCCATCTATACACAGATGGCCCTGTAGATATTTCCATGTTTATACAGATGGCGGCGTAGATACTTCCATGGATATGCAGATGGCGGTGTAGTTATTTCCATGTTTATACAGATAGCGGTGTAGATATTTCCATGTTTACACAGATGGTGGTGTAGATATTTCCGTGTTTATACACATGGTGGAGTAAATACTTCCATCTTTATGGAGATGGCAGTGTAGATATTTTCATGTTTATAGAGATGGCGGTGTAGATATTTCCATATTTATAGAGATAGCGGTGTAGATATTTCCATCTTTCTACAGATGGCAGTGTAGATATTTCCATGTTTATACAGATGGCGGTGTAGATATTTCCATATTTATACAGATGTCTGTGTAGATATTTCCATGTGTATACAGATGGTATTGAAGCTATTTCCATGTTTATACAGATGGTGGTGTAGATATTTCCATGTTTTTTCAGATGACTGTGTAGATATTTCCATGTTTTTACAGATGGCAGTGTAGATATTTCAATGTTTATAGAGAAGGCGCTGTAGATATTTCCATGTTTATACAGATAACGGTGGAGATATTTCCATGTTTATACAGACAGCAGTGGAGATATTTCCATGTTTATACACATAGCGGTGTACATATTTCCATGTTTATAGAGACAGCGTTGTAGGTATTTCCATGTTTATACAGATAGTGGTGCAGATATTTCCATGTTTATTCAGATGCCTATGCAGATATTTCCATATTTATACAGAGGGCTGTGTAGATATTTCAATGTTTATACAGATGGCAGTGAAGTTATTTCCATGTTCCTACACATGACTGTGTAGGTATTTCCATGTTTATACAGATGGCTTTGTAGATATTTCCATGTTTATAGAGATAGCGGGGCAGATATTTCCATGTTTATACAGATAGCGGTGTATATATTTCCATGTTTATACAGATCGTGGTGTAGATATTTCCATGTTTATACAGATACCGGTGTAGATATTTCCATGTTTATACAGACCGCAGTGCAGATATTTCCATGTTTATAGAGATAGCAGTGTAGATATTTCCATGTTTGTACAGATGGCGGTGTTGATGTTTCCATCTATACACAGATTGCCGTGAAGGTATTTCCAGGTGTATACAGATGGCATTGTAGATATTTCCATGTTTATACAGATGGTGGTGTAGATATTTCCATGTTTACACAGATGACTGTACAGGTATTTCCATGTTTATGCAGATGGCGTTGTAGATATTTCCATGTTTATAGAGATAGCGGTGTAGATATTTCCATATTTATACAGATAACGGTGTAGAAATTTCCATGTTTAAACAGATATCGGTGTAAATATTTCCATGTTTATACAGATCACGGTGTAGATATTTCCACGTATTTACAGATATTGGTGTAGATATTTCCACGTTTACACAGATTGTGGTGTAGATATTTCCATCTTTCTACAGATGGCATTGTAGATATTTCCATGTTTTTACAGATGGCGGTGTAGATATTTCCATGTTATATAGATGGCGGTGTAGATATTACCATGTTTATACGGATAGCGGTGTAGATATTTCCATGTTTATACAGATAGCAGTGTAGATATTTCCAATTTATAGAGATAGCGGTTTTGATATTTCATATTTATAAAGATAGCGGTGTAGATATTTCCATGTTTATGCAGATTGCGGTGTAGATATTTCCATGTTTTTACAGATAGCGGTGTAGATAATTCCACGTTTATACAGATTGCGGTGTAGATATTTCCATCTTTCTACAAATGGCAGTGTAGATATTTACATGTTTATAGAGATGGCGGTGTAGATATTTCCATGTTTACACAGATGACTGTACAGGTATTTCCATGTTTATGTAGATGGCGTTGTAGATATCTCCAAGTTTAAAGAGATAGCGGTGTATATATTTCCATGTTGATGGAGATAGCGGTGTAGATATTTCCATGTTTATAGAGATATCGGTGTAGTTATTTCCATGTTTATAGAGATAGCGGTGTAGATATTTCCATATTTCTACAGATGACTGTGTAGATATTTCCATGTTTGTACAGATGGCAGTGTAGATATTTCCATGTTTATAGAGATAGTGGTGTAGATATTTTCATGTTTATACAGATTGCGGTGGAGATATGTCCATGTTTATACAGATAGCAATGGAAATATTTCCACGTTAATACACATAGCAGTGTAGATATTTCCATGTTTATACAGATAGCGGTGTAGATATTTCCATGTTTATACAGATGGCTGTGCCGATATTTCCATGTTTATACAGAGTTCTCTGTAGATATTTCCATGTTTATATAGATGACAGTGTAGATATTTCCAGGTTTATACAGATGACTGTGTTTATATTTCTATGTTAATACAGATGGCAGTGTAGATATTTCCATGTTTACAGAGATAGCGGTGTAGATATTTCCATGTTTATTGAGATAGCGGTGTAAATATTTCCATATTTACACAGATAGTGGTGTAGATATTTCCATGTTTTTACAGATAGCGGTGTAGATATTAACATCTTTATTCAGAGAGTGCTGTACATATTTCCATGTTTATACAGATCACTGTGAAGTTATTTCCATGTTTATACAGATCGCGGTGTAGATATTTCCACGTTTATACAGATCGCGGTGTAGATATTTCCATGTTTATACAGATAGCGGTGTAGATATTTCCATGTTTATACAGATAGCGGTGCAAATATTTCCATGTTTATAGAGATGGCGGTGTAGGTATTTCCATGTTTATAGACATAGCGGTGTAGATATTTCTATGTTTATATAGATGGCGTTGTAAATATTTCCATGTTTATACCGATAGTGGTGTTGGTATTTCCACGTTTATACAGATAGCGATGTAGATATTTCCATGTTTATACAGCTTGCGGTGCAGATATTTATATCTTATACAGATGGCATTGTAGATATTTCCTTATTCACACAGACAGCGATGTAGATGTTTCCATGTTTATACAGATGGCGGAGTAGTTAGTTCCATGTTTATGGGATGGCAGTGTAGATATTTTCATGTTTATAGAGATGGCGGTGTAGATATTTCCATGTTTATAGAGATAGCATTGTAGATATTTACATGTTTATACAGATGGCTGTGTAGATATTTCCATGTGTATACAGATAGCATTGTAGATATTTCCATGTTTATACAGATGACTGTATAGGTATTTCCATGTTTTTACAGATGGCAGTGCAGATATTTTCATGTTTATAGAGATAGCGGTGTAGATATTTCCATGTTTGTACAGATGGCGGTGTTGATATTTCCATCTATACACAGATGGCCCTGTAGATATTTCCATGTTTATACAGATGGCGGCGTAGATACTTCCATGGATATGCAGATGGCGGTGTAGTTATTTCCAAGTTTATACAGATAGCGGTGTAGATATTTCCATGTTTACACAGATGGTGGTGTAGATATTTCCGTGTTTATACACATGGTGGAGTAAATACTTCCATCTTTATGGAGATGGCAGTGTAGATATTTTCATGTTTATAGAGATGGCGGTGTAGATATTTCCATATTTATAGAGATAGCGGTGTAGATATTTCCATCTTTCTACAGATGGCAGTGTAGATATTTCCATGTTTATACAGATGGTGGTGTAGATATTTCCATATTTATACAGATGTCTGTGTAGATATTTCCATGTGTATACAGATGGTATTGAAGCTATTTCCATATTTATACAGATGGTGGTGTAGATATTTCCATGTTTTTTCAGATGACTGTGTAGATATTTCCAGGTTTTTACAGATGGCAGTGTAGATATTTCAATGTTTATAGAGAAGGCGCTGTAGATATTTCCATGTTTATACAGATAACGGTGGAGATATTTCCATGTTTATACAGACAGCAGTGGAGATATTTCCATGTTTATACACATAGCGGTGTACATATTTCCATGTTTATAGAGAGAGCGTTGTAGGTATTTCCATGTTTATACAGATAGTGGTGCAGATATTTCCATGTTTATTCAGATGCCTATGCAGATATTTCCATATTTATACAGAGGGCTGTGTAGATATTTCAATGTTTATACAGATGGCAGTGAAGTTATTTCCATGTTCCTACACATGACTGTGTAGGTATTTCCATGTTTATACAGATGGCTTTGTAGTTATTTCCATGTTTATAGAGATAGCGGGGCAGATATTTCCATGTTTATACAGATAGCGGTGTATATATTTCCATGTTTATACAGATCGTGGTGTAGATATTTCCATGTTTATACAGATACCGGTGTAGATATTTCCATGTTTATACAGACCGCGGTGCAGATATTTCCATGTTTATAGAGATAGCAGTGTAGATATTTCCATGTTTGTACAGATGGCGGTGTTGATGTTTCCATCTATACACAGATTGCCGTGAAGGTATTTCCAGGTGTATACAGATGGCATTGTAGATATTTCCATGTTTATACAGATGGTGGTGTAGATATTTCCATGTTTACACAGATGACTGTACAGGTATTTCCATGTTTATGCAGATGGCGTTGTAGATATTTCCATGTTTATAGAGATAGCGGTGTAGATATTTCCATATTTATACAGATAACGGTGTAGAAATTTCCATGTTTAAACAGATATCGGTGTAAATATTTCCATGTTTATACAGATCACGGTGTAGATATTTCCACGTATTTACAGATATTGGTGTAGATATTTCCACGTTTACACAGATTGTGGTGTAGATATTTCCATCTTTCTACAGATGGCATTGTAGATATTTCCATGTTTTTACAGATTGCGGTGTAGATATTTCCATGTTATATAGATGGCGGTGTAGATATTACCATGTTTATACGGATAGCGGTGTAGATATTTCTATGTTTATACAGATAGCAGTGTAGATATTTCCAATTTATAGAGATAGCGGTTTTGATATTTCATATTTATAAAGATAGCGGTGTAGATATTTCCATGTTTATGCAGATTGCGGTGTAGATAATTCCACGTTTATACAGATGGCGGTGTAGATATTTCCATCTTTCTACAAATGGCAGTGTAGATATTTACATGTTTATTGAGATGGCGGTGAAGATATTTCCATGTTTATATAGATGGCAATGTAGATATTTTCTTGTTTATGTAGATGGCGTTGTAGATATCTCCAAGTTTAAAGAGATGGCGGTGTATATATTTCCATGCTGATGGAGATAGCGGTGTAGATATTTCCATGTTTATAGAGATATCGGTGTAGTTATTTCCATGTTTACGGAGATAGCGGTGTAGATATTTCCATATTTCTACAGATGACTGTGTAGATATTTCCATGTTTTACAGATGGCAGTGTAGATATTTCCATGTTTATAGAGATAGTGGTGTAGATATTTTCACGTTTATACAGATTGCGGTGGAGATATGTCCATGTTTATACAGATAGCAATGGAAATATTTCCACGTTAATACACATAGCGGTGTAGATATTTCCATGTTTATACAGATAGCGGTGTAGATATTTCCATGTTTATACAGATGGCTGTGCCGATATTTCCATGTTTATACAGAGTTCTCTGTAGATATTTCCATGTTTATATAGATGACAGTGTAGATATTTCCAGGTTTATACAGATGACTGTGTTTATATTTCTATGTTAATACAGATTGCGGTGTAGATATTTCCATGTTTACAGAGATAGCGGTGTAGATATTTCCATGTTTATTGAGATAGCGGTGTAAATATTTCCATATTTACACAGATAGTGGTGTAGATATTTCCATGTTTTTACAGATAGCGGTGTAGATATTTCCATCTTTATTCAGAGAGTGCCGTACATATTTCCATGTTTATACAGATCACTGTGAAGTTATTTCCATGTTTATACAGATCGCGGTGTAGATATTTCCACGTTTATACAGATCGCGGTGTAGATATTTCCATGTTTATACAGATAGCGGTGTAGATATTTCCATGTTTATACAGATAGCGGTGTAAATATTTCCATGTTTATAGAGATAACGGTGTAGGTATTTCCATGTTTATAGACATAGCGGTGTAGATATTTCCATGTTTATATAGATGGCGTTGTAAATATTTCCATGTTTATACCAATAGCGGTGTTGGTATTTCCACGTTTATACAGATAGCAATGTCGATATTTCCATGTTTATACAGCTTGCGGTGCAGATATTTATATCTTATACAGATGGCATTGTAGATATTTCCTTATTCACACAGACAGCGATGTAGATGTTTCCATGTTTATACAGATGGCGGAGTAGTTAGTTCCATGTTTATGGAGATGGCAATGTAGATATTTTCATGTTTATAGAGATGGCGGTGTAGATATTTCCATGTTTATAGAGATAGCATTGTAGATATTTACATGTTTATACAGATGGCTGTGTAGATATTTCCATGTGTATACAGATAGCATTGTAGATATTTCCATGTTTATACAGATGACTGTATAGGTATTTCCATGTTTTTACAGATGGCAGTGCAGATATTTCCATGTTTATAGAGATAGCGGTGTAGATATTTCCATGTTTGTACAGATGGCGGTGTTGATATTTCCATCTATACACAGATGGCCCTGTAGATATTTCCATGTTTATACAGATGGCGGTGTAGATACTTCCATGGATATGCAGATGGCGGTGTAGTTATTTCCATGTTTATACAGATAGCGGTGTAGATATTTCCATGTTTACACAGATGGTGGTGTAGATATTTCCGTGTTTATACATATGGTGGAGTAAATACTTCCATCTTTATGGAGATGGCAGTGTAGATATTTTCATGTTTATAGAGATGGCGGTGTAGATATTTCCATATTTATAGAGATAGTGGTGTAGATATTTCCATCTTTCTACAGATGGCAGTGTAGATATTTCCATGTTTATACAGATGGTGGTGTAGATATTTCCATATTTATACAGATGTCTGTGTAGATATTTCCATGTGTATACAGATGGTATTGAAGCTATTTCCATGTTTATACAGATGGTGGTGTAGATATTTCCATGTTTTTTCAGATGACTGTGTAGATATTTCCATGTTTTTACAGATGGCAGTGTAGATATTTCAATGTTTATAGAGAAGGCGCTGTAGATATTTCCATGTTTATACAGTTAACGGTGGAGATATTTCCATGTTTATACAGACAGCAGTGGAGATATTTCCATGTTTATACACATAGCGGTGTACATATTTCCATGTTTATAGAGACAGCGTTGTAGGTATTTCCATGTTTATACAGATAGTGGTGCAGATATTTCCATGTTTATTCAGATGCCTATGCAGATATTTCCATATTTATACAGAGGGCTGTGTAGATATTTCAATGTTTATACAGATGGCAGTGAAGTTATTTCCATGTTCCTACACATGACTGTGTAGGTATTTCCATGTTTATACAGATGGCTTTGTAGATATTTCCATGTTTATAGAGATAGCGGGGCAGATATTTCCATGTTTATACAGATAGCGGTGTATATATTTCCATGTTTATACAGATCGTGGTGTAGATATTTCCATGTTTATACAGATACCGGTGTAGATATTTCCATGTTTATACAGACCGCAGTGCAGATATTTCCATGTTTATAGAGATAGCAGTGTAGATATTTCCATGTTTGTACAGATGGCGGTGTTGATGTTTCCATCTATACACAGATTGCCGTGAAGGTATTTCCAGGTGTATACAGATGGCATTGTAGATATTTCCATGTTTATACAGATGGTGGTGTAGATATTTCCATGTTTACACAGATGACTGTACAGGTATTTCCATATTTATGCAGATGGCGTTGTAGATATTTCCATGTTTATAGAGATAGCGGTGTAGATATTTCCATATTTATACAGATAACGGTGTAGAAATTTCCATGTTTAAACAGATATCGGTGTAAATATTTCCATGTTTATACAGATCACGGTGTAGATATTTCCACGTATTTACAGATATTGGTGTAGATATTTCCACGTTTACACAGATTGTGGTGTAGATATTTCCATCTTTCTACAGATGGCATTGTAGATATTTCCATGTTTTTACAGATGGCGGTGTAGATATTTCCATGTTATATAGATGGCGGTGTAGATATTACCATGTTTATACTGATAGCGGTGTAGATATTTCCATGTTTATACAGATAGCAGTGTAGATATTTCCAATTTATAGAGATAGCGGTTTTGATATTTCATATTTATAAAGATAGCGGTGTAGATATTTCCATGTTTATGCAGATTGCGGTGTAGATATTTCCATGTTTTTACAGATAGCGGTGTAGATAATTCCACGTTTATACAGATTGCGGTGTAGATATTTCCATCTTTCTACAAATGGCAGTGTAGATATTTACATGTTTATAGAGATGGCGGTGTAGATATTTCCATGTTTACACAGATGACTGTACAGGTATTTCCATGTTTATGTAGATGGCGTTGTAGATATCTCCAAGTTTAAAGAGATAGCGGTGTATATATTTCCATGTTGATGGAGATAGCGGTGTAGATATTTCCATGTTTATAGAGATATCGGTGTAGTTATTTCCATGTTTATAGAGATAGCGGTGTAGATATTTCCATATTTCTACAGATGACTGTGTAGATATTTCCATGTTTGTACAGATGGCAGTGTAGATATTTCCATGTTTATAGAGATAGTGGTGTAGATATTTTCATGTTTATACAGATTGCGGTGGAGATATGTCCATGTTTATACAGATAGCAATGGAAATATTTCCACGTTAATACACATAGCAGTGTAGATATTTCCATGTTTATACAGATAGCGGTGTAGATATTTCCATGTTTATACAGATGGCTGTGCCGATATTTCCATGTTTATGCAGAGTTCTCTGTAGATATTTCCATGTTTATATAGATGACAGTGTAGATATTTCGAGGTTTATACAGATGACTGTGTTTATATTTCTATGTTAATACAGATGGTGGTGTAGATATTTCCATGTTTACAGAGATAGCGGTGTAGATATTTCCATGTTTATTGAGATAGCGGTGTAAATATTTCCATATTTACACAGATAGTGGTGTAGATATTTCCATGTTTTTACAGATAGCGGTGTAGATATTTCCATCTTTATTCAGAGAGTGCTGTACATATTTCCATGTTTATACAGATCACTGTGAAGTTATTTCCATGTTTATACAGATCGCGGTGTAGATATTTCCACGTTTATACAGATTGCGGTGTAGATATTTCCATGTTTATACAGATAGCGGTGTAGATATTTCCATGTTTATACAGATAGCGGTGCAAATATTTCCATGTTTATAGAGATGGCGGTGTAGGTATTTCCATGTTTATAGACATGGCGGTGTAGTTATTTCCATGTTTATAGACATAGCGGTGTAGATATTTCTATGTTTATATAGATGGCGTTGTAAATATTTCCATGTTTATACCGATAGCGGTGTTGGTATTTCCACGTTTATACCGATAGCGATGTAGATATTTCCATGTTTATACAGCTTGCGGTGTAGATATTTATATCTTATACAGATGGCATTGTAGATATTTCCTTATTCACACAGACAGCGATGTAGATGTTTCCATGTTTATACAGATGGCGGAGTAGTTAGTTCCATGTTTATGGAGATGGCAGTGTAGATATTTTCGTGTTTATAGAGATGGCGGTGTAGATATTTCCATGTTTATAGAGATAGCATTGTAGATATTTCCATGTTTATAGAGATGGCGGTGTAGATACCGCGATGTTTCCGAAGATGGCGGTGTAGATATTTTCATATTTATAGAGATGGCGGTGTAGATATTTCCGTGTTTATAGAGATTGCTTTGTAGCTATTTCCATGTTTATAGAGAAAGTGGTGTTGGTATTTCCATGTTTATGGAGATAGAGGTGTAGATATTTCCATATTTCTACAGATAGCGGTGTAGGTATTTCCATGTTTATACAGATGGCGGTGTAGATATTTCCATGTTTCTACAGATGGCGGTGTAGATATTTCCTTGTTTATACAGATAGAGGTGTAGAGATTTCCATGTTTTCAGATAAAGCGGTGTAGATATTTCCCTCTTTGCACAGATTGCCGTGTAGATATTTCCATATTTACACAGATACCTGTGAGGATATTTCCAAGTTTACACAGATAGCTGTGTAGATATTTCCATGTTTACGCAGATAGCGTTGTAGATATTTCCATGTTGATAGAGATAGCGGTGTAGATATTTCCATGTTATACAGATAGCGGTGCAGATATTTCCATGTTTATACAGATAGCGGGGGAGATATTTCCCTGTTTATACAGATAGCGATGTAGATATTTCCAAGTCTATACAGATAGCGGTGTAGATATTTCCATGTTTATAGAGATAGCTGTGTAGATATATCCATATTTATACAGATGGCTGTGTAGATATTTCCATGTTTATAGAGATAGCGGTGTAGGTATTTCCATCTTTATACAGATAGCGGTTTATATATTTCCATGTTTACAGAGATAGCGGTGTAGTTATTTCCGTCTTTGCACAGATTGCCATGTAGATATTTCCATGTTTACGCAGATAGCTGTGTAGATATTTCCAAGTTTACACAGATAGCTGTGTAGATATTTCCATGTTTACAGAGATAGCGTTGTAGATATTTCCGTGTTTATTCAGATAGCGGTGTAGATATTTCCATGTTTATACAGATAGCGGTGCAGATATTTCCATGTTTATACAGATAGCGTTGGAGATATTTCCCTATTTATACAGATAGTGATGTAGATATTTCCATGTTTATACACATAGCGGTGTAGATATTTCCATGTTTATAGAGATAGCAGTGTAGATATTTCCATGTTTGTACAGATGGCTGTGTAGATATTTCCATGTGTGTACAGATGGCGGTATAGATATTTCCATGTTTACACAGATAGCGTTGTAGATATTTCCATGTTGATACAGATAGCGGTGTAGATATTTCCATGTTTATACAGATATCGGTGTAGATATTTCCATGTTTATACAGATTGCGGTGTAGTTATTTCCATGTTGATACAGATAGCGGTGTAGATATTTCCATGTTTATACAGGTAGCGGTGTAGTAATTCCCATGTTTATACAGATCACTTTGTATACATTTCCATCTTTCTACAGATGTCAGTGTAGATATTTCCAAGTTTATACAGAAGGCAGTGTAGATATGTCCATGTTTATACAGATGTCTTTGTAGATATTTCCATGTTTATGCAGATTGCGATGTAGATATTTCCATGTTTATAGAGATGGCGGTCTAGTTTTTTCTAAGATTATAGAGATAGCTGTGTAAATATTTCCATGTGTATAGAGATGGTGGTGTAAGTATTTTCATGTTTATAGAGATAGCGGTGTTGGTATTTCCATGTTTATGCAGATAGCGATGTAGATATTTCCAAGTTTATAGAGATAGCGGTGTAGATATTTCCATGTTTATACAGATGGCTGTGTAGATATTTCTATGTGTGTACAGATGGCAGTGTAGATATTTCCATTTTATAGAGATGGCGCTGTAGATATTTCCATCTTTGTACAGATGTCAGTGTAGATATTTCCATGTTTATATACATAGCGGTGTAGATATTTCCATGTTTACAGAGATAGCGGTGTGGATATTTCCATTTTGCACAGATTGCAGTGTAAGTATTGCCAAATTTACAGAGATAGCGGTGTAGATATTTCCAAGTTTACACAGAGAGCTCTGTAGATATTTCCATGTTTACAGAGATAGCATTGTAGATATTTCCATGGTTATACAGATTGCGGTGTAGATATTCCATGTTTATACATATAGCGGTGTAGATATTTCCACGTTTATACAGATGGCAGTGTAGATAATTCCATCTTCCTACAAATGGCAGTGTAGATATTTCCATGTTTATAGAGATGGCGGTGTAGACATTTCCATGTTTATACAGATCGTGGTGTAGGTATTTACATGTTTATACAGATAGTGGTATAGATATTAACATGTTTATACAGACCGCGGTGTAGATATTTCCATGTTTACACACATAGCGTGATAGATATTTCCATGTTTATACAGATTGCGGTGTAGATATGTCAATCATTATACAGATAGCGGTGTGGATATTTTCATATTTATACAGATAGCGGTGGAGATATTTCCATATTTATAGAGACTGCGGTATAGATATTTCTATGTTTATACAGATAGCGATGTAGATATATCCATGTTTACGGAGATAGCTGTGTAGATATTTCCATCTTTGCACAGATTGCTGTGTAGATATTTCCATTTTTACACAGATAGCTGGGTAGATATTTCCAAGTTTACACAGATAGCTGTGTAGATATTTCCATGTTTACACAGATAGCATTGTATATATTTCCATGTTTATAGAGATAGCGGTGTAGATATTTCCATGTTTATACAGATAGCGGTGTAGTTATTTCCAAGTTTATACAGATAGCAGTGGAGATATTTCCCTGTTTATACAGATAGCGATGTAGATATTTCCATGTTTATACAGATAGCGGTGTAGAAATTTCGATGTTTATAGAGATAGGGGTGTAGATATTTACACGTTTATAGAGATGGCTGTGTAGATATTTCCATGTGTGTACAGATGGCAGTGTAGATATTTCCATGTTTATACAGATGGCTGTGTAAATATTTCCATGTTTATACAGATGGCAGTGTAGATATTTCCATGATTATACAGATAGTGGTGTAGATATTTCCATGTTTCCAGAGATAGCGGTGTAGATATTTCCATCTTTGCACAGAATGCGGTGCAATTATTGACAAATTTACACAGATGGCAGTGTAGATATTTCCAAGTTTACACACATAGCTGTGTAGATATTTCCATGTTTACAGAGATAGCATTGTAGATATTTCCATGTTTATACAGATTGCGGTGTAGTTATTTCCATGTTGATACAGATAGCGGTGTAGATATTTTCATGTTTAAACAGGTAGCGGTGTAGAAATTCCCATGTTTATACAGATCGCTTTGTAGACATTTCCGTCTTTCTACAGATGTCAGTGTATTTATTTCCAAGTTTATACAGATGGCAGTGTAGGTATTTCCATGTTTATACAGATGTCTGTGTAGATATTTCCATGTTTATGCAGATGACGGTGTAGATATTTCAATGTTTATAGGGATGGTGGTGTAGTTATTTCTATGATTATAGAGATAGCGGTGTAAATATTTCCATGCTTATAGAGATGTTGGTGTAGGTATTTTCATGTTTATAGAGATAACGGTGTAGATATTTCCATGTTTATACAGATAACGGTGTTGGTATTTCCATGTTTATACAGATAGCAGTGTAGATATTCCCATGTTTATACAGCTCGCGGTGTAGATATTTCCATCTTTATACAGATGGCAGTGTAGATAATTCCATGTTTATACAGATAGCAGTGTAGATATTTACATGTCTATAGACGTAGCGGTGTAGGTATTTCCATATTTATACAGATTGCGGTGTAGATATTTCCATCTTTATACAGATGGCGGTGTAGATATTTCCATGTTTATACAGATGGCAGTGAAGATATTTCCATGTTTATACAGATAGTGGTGTAGATAGTTCCATGTTGATACAGATGGCGGTGTAGATACATCCATGTTTCTGAAGATGGCGGTGTAGATATTTTCATGTTTATAGAGATGGCGGTGTAGATATTTCCATGTATAGAGATATTGCAGTGTAGATATTTCCATGTTTATAGAGAAATCGGTGTAGGTATTTCCATGTTTATAGAGATAGCGGTGAGGATATTTCTATATTGATAAAGATAGCAGTGTAGGTATTTCCATGTTTATACTGATGGCGGTGTAGATATTTCCTTGTTTATACAGATATCGGTGTAGATATTTCCAGGTTTATACAGAGAGCGGTGTAGATATTTCCACGTTTTACAGATAGTGGAGTAGATATTTCCATCTTTATACAGATAGCGGTGCAGATATTTCCATGTTTACAAAAATAGCCGTGTAGATATTTCTATGTTTACACAGACAGAGTTGCAGATATTTCCATTTTTATAAAGATAGCGGTGCAGACATTTCCATGTTTATACAGATAGCGGTGTGGCAATTTCCATGTTTATACAGATAGCGGTGTGGCTATTTCCATGTTTATACAGATAGCGGTATAGATATTTCCATGTTTATAGAGATGACTGTCTAGATATTTCCATGTTTATACAGCTTTCCGTGTAGATATTTCCATGTTTATACAGATGGTGGTGTAGATATTTCCATGTTTATACAGATGACTGTGAAGTTATTTCCATGTTTATATATATGGCAGTGTAGATATTTTCATGTTTATAGAGATAACGATGTAGATATTTCCATGTATTTACAGATAGAGGTGTGGACATTTCCATGTTTAGAGAGACAGCATTGTAGATATTTCCATATTTATATAGATAGCTGTGTAGATCTTTCCAGGTTTATACAGATAGCGGTGTAGGTATTTCCATGTTTATACTGATAGTGGTGTAGATATTTCCATGTTTATAGAGATGGCGTTGTATGTATTTCCATGTTTATAGAGATAGCGGTGTAGATATTTCCATACATCTACAGATAGCAGTGTAGTTATTTCCATGTTTATACAGATGGTGGTGTAGATATTTCCATGTTTCTACATATGGCGGTGCAGATATTTCCTTGTTTATACAGATAGCGGTGTAGTTATTTCCATGTTTATACAGATAGCGGTGTAGATATTTCCATGTTTTCAGAGATAGCAGTGTAGATATTTCCATCTTTGCACAGATTGCCGTGTAGATATTTCCATTTTTACACAGATAGCTGTGTAGATATTTCCATGTTTACACAGATAGCGTTGTAGATATTTCCATGTTTATACAGATAGAGGTGGAGATATTTCCATGTTTATACAGATAGCAGTGTAGATATTTCCATGTTTATACAGATAGCGGTGGAGATATTTCCCTGATTACACAGATAGCGATGTAGATATTTCCATGTTTATACAGATAGCGGTGTAGATATTTCCATGTGCATACAAATAGCGGTGTAAATATTTCCATGTTTGTACAGATGGCGGTCTTGATGTTTCCATCTATACACAGATTGCCGTGTAGGTATTTCCATGTGTATACAGATGGCATTGTAGATATTTCCATGTTTATACAGATGGTGGTGAAGATATTTCCATGTTTATACAGATGACTGTATAGGTATTTCCATGTTTTTACAGATGGCACTGTAGATATTTCCATGTTTATAGAGATAGCAGTGTAGATATTTCCATGTTTATACAGATAGCGGTTTAGATATTTCCATTTTTATACAGACTGCGGTGTAAATATTTCCATGTTTATACAGATGACGGTGTTGATATTTCCATTTATGCACAGATGACCGTGTGGATATTTCCATGTTTATACAGATGGCGGCACAAATATTTCCATGGATATGTAGATGGCGGTGTAGATATTTACATGTTTATACAGATAGCGGTGTAGTTATTTCCATGTTTACATAGATAGCGGTGTAGATATTTCCATGTATATACACATGGCTGTGTAGATATTTCCATGTTTATACAGATGGCGGTGTAGATAATTCCATGTTTATACAGATAACTTTGTATGTATTTCCATGTTGATACAGATGGCGGTGAAGGTATTTCGATGTTTATAGAGATAGCAGTGGAGATATTTCCATGTTTGTTGAGATAGCGGTGTAGATATTTCCACGTTTACACTGATCGCCGTGTAGATATTTCCATGTTTATAGAGATGGCGGTGTAGAAATTTCCATGTTCATAGAGATAACGGTGTTGATTTTTCCATGTTTATAGAGTTAGCGGTGTGGATATTTCCATGTTTATACAGATAGGGGTGTAGATATTTCCATGTTTATAGAGACGGCGGTGTAGATATTTCCATGTTTATACAGATCACGGTGTAGATATTTCCATGTTTATACAGATCACGGTGTAGATATTTCCATGATTATACAGATCATCGTGTAGATATTTCCATGTTTATACAGATAGCGGTGTTGATATTACCATGTTTATAGGGATAGCGGTGCAAATATTTCCACATTTATACAGATAGAGGTGTAGTTATTAGCATGTTTATACAGATATCGGTGTAGATATTTCCATGTATAAACAGATGTCTGTGTATATATTTCCATGTCTAAACAGATGGTGGTGTAGATATTTCCTTGTTTATACAAATAGCGGTGCAGTTATTTCCATGTTTATACAGAACACGGTGTAGATATTTCCTTGTTTATACAAATAGCGGTGTAGTTATTTCAATGTTTATACAGATAGCGGTGTAGATATTTCCTTGTTTATACAAATAGCGGTGTAGATATTTCCATGTTTATACAGATCACGGTGTAGAAACTTCCTTGTTTATACAAATGGCGGTGTAGTTATTTCCATGTTTATACAGACAGCGGTGTAGATATTTCCATGTATATACAGATGGCTGTGTAGATATTTCCATGTTTATACAGATGGCTGTGCAGATATTTCCAAGTTTATACAGATGACTTTGTAGGTATTTCCATGTTTATACAGATGGCGGTGTAGATATTTCCATGTTTATAGAGATAGCTGTGTAGATATTTCCATGTTTATACAGATAGCGGTGTAGATATTTCCATGTTTTTACAGATATTGGTGTAGATATTTCCATGTTTACACAGATTGCGGTGTCGATATTTCCATCTTTCTACAGATGGCATTGTAGATATTTCCAAGTTTATACAGATGGCGGTGTAGATATTTCCATGTTTATATAGATGGTGGTGTAGATATTACCATGTTTATATAGATACCGGTGCAGATATTTCCATGTTTATACAGATCGCGGTGTAGATATTTCCATGTTTATAGAGATAGCGGTGTAGATATTTCCATGTTTATTGAGATAGCGGTGTAAATATTTCCATATTTATACAGATAGTGGTGTAGATATATCCATGTTTTTACAGATATCGGTGTAGATATTTCCATCTTTATTAAGAGAGTGCTGTACATATTTCCATGTTTATACAGATCACTGTGTAGATATTTCCATGTTTATACAGATAACGTTGAAGATATTTCCATCTTTATACAAACGGTGGTGTAGATATTTCCATGTTCCTACACATGAATGTGTAGTTATTTCCATGTTTATACAGATGGCGGTGTAGATATTTCCATATTTATAATTATAGCAGTGTAGATATTTCCAGGTTTATACAGATAGCGGTGTAAATATTCCCATTTTTATACAGATCGTGGTATAGATATTTCCATGTTTATACAGATACCGGTGTAGATATTTCCATGTTTATACAGACTGCAGTGTAGGTATTTCTATGTTTATACAGATAGCGGTGTAGATATTTCCATGTTTGTACAGATGGCAGTGTTGTTATTTCCATCTGTACACAGATTGCCGTGTAGATATTTCCATCTTTATACAGAAGCATTGTGGATATTTCCATGGATATGCAGATGGCGTTGTGGATATTTCCATGTTTTTAGAGATAGCTGTGTAGGTATTTCCATGTTTATAGACATAGCGGTGTAGATATTTCCATGTTTATATAGATGTCGTTGTAGATATTTCCATGTTTATACCGATAGCGGTGTTTGTATTTCCACATTTATACAGATAGCGATGTAGATGTTTCCATGTTTATACAGCTCGCAGTGCAGATATTTATATCTTTATACAGATGGCATTGTAGATATTTCCTTATTCACACAGATGGCGGTGTAGATATTTCCATCTTTATACAGATGGCGGAGTAGTTAGTTCCATGTTTATGGAGATGGCAGTGTAGATATTTTCATGTTTATAGAGATGGTGGTGTAGATATTTCCATGTTTATAGAGATAGCAGTGTAGATATTTACATGTTTATACAGATGGCTGTGTAGATATTTCCATGTGTATACAGATGGCATTGTAGATATTTCCATGTTTATACAGATGACTGTATAGGTATTTCCATGTTTTTACAGATGGTAGGGCAGATATTTCCATGTTTATTCAGATGACTGTTTAGATATTTCCATGTTTTTACAGATGGCAGTGTAGATACTTCAATGTTTATAGAGATGGCGCTGTAGATATTTCCATGTTTATACACATAACGTTGGATATATTTCCATGTTTATACAGACAGCAGTGGAGATATTTCCATGTTTATACACATAGCGGTGTACATATTTCCATGTTTATAGAGACAGCGGTGTAGGTATTTCCATATTTACACAGATTGCGGTGCAGATATTTCCATGTTTATACAGATACCTATGCAGATATTTCCATACTTATACAGAGGGCTGTGTAGATATTTCTATGTTTATACAGATGGCAGTGTAGATATTTCCATGTTCCTGCACATGACTGTGTAGGTATTTCCATGTTTATACAGATGGCTTTGTAGATATTTCCATGTTTATAGAGATAGCGGTGCAGATATTTTCATGTTTATACAGATAGCGGTGTATATATTTCCATGTTTATACAGATACTGGTGTAGATATTTCCATGTTTATACAGATACCGGTGTAGATATTTCCATGTTTATACAGATAACTTTGTAAGTATTTCCAAGTTTATACAGATGGTGGTGTAGATATTTCGATGTTTATACAGACTGCAGTGTAGATATTTCCATGTTTATAGAGATAGCAGTGTAGATATTTCCATGTTTCTACAGATGACGGTGTTGATGTTTCCATCTATACACAGATTGCCGTGTAGGTATTTCCATGTGAATACAGATGGCATTGTAGATATTTCCATGTTTATACAGATGGTGGTGTAGATATTTCCATGTTTACACAGGTGACTGTATAGGTATTCCCAGGTTTATACAGATCGTGTTGTAGATATTTCCATGTTTATAGAGATAGCGGTATCGATATTTCCATATTTATACAGATAACCGTGTAGACATTTCCATGTTTATACAGATATCAGTGTAAATATTTCCATGTTTATACAGATCACTGTGTAGATATTTCCATGTTTATAGAGATAGCGGTGTATATATTTCCATCTTTATACAGATAGCGGTGTAGATATTTCCATGTTTATACAGACCGCGGTGGAGATATTTCCATGTTTATACAGATAGCGGTGCAGATATTTCCATGTTTGTACAGATGGCGGTGTTGATATTTCCATCTATACACAGATGACCGTGTAGATATTTCCATGTTTATACAGATGGCTGCGCAGATATTTCTATGGATATGTAGATGGCGGTGTAGATATTTCCATGTATATACAGATAGTGGTGTAGTTATTTCCAAGTTTATATAGAGAGCAGTGTAGATATTTCCATGTATGTACACATGGCTGTGTAGATATTTCCATGTTTATAAAGCTGGCGGTGTAGATATTTCCGTTTTTATAGAGATGGCAGTGTAGATATTTCCATGTTTATACAGATAGCGGTGTAGATATTTCCTTGTCTATAGATATAGCGGTGTAATTATTTCCATATTTATACAGATTGCGTTGTAGATATTTCCATCTTTATACAGATGGCGGTGTAGATATTTCCATGTTTATACAGTTGGCAGTGAAGATATTTCCATGTTTATACAGATAGTGGTGGTGATATTTCCATGTTTATAAAGATAGCGGTGTAGATACATCCATGTTTCTGAAGATGGGGGTGTAGATATTTTCATGTTTATAGAGATGGAGGTGTAGATATTTCCATGTATATAGAGATAGCAGTGTAGATATTTTTATGTTTATAGAGAAAGCGGTGTAGGTATTTCCGTTTTTATAGAGATAGCGGTGTAGATATTTCCATATTTATACAGATAGCGTTGTAGTTATTTCCATGTTTATACAGATTGCGGTGTAGATATTTCTATGTTTCTACAGATGGCGGTGTAGATATTTCCTTGTTTATACAGACAGCGGTGTAAATATTTCCATCTTTATACAGGTAGCGGTGTAGATATGTCCATGATTATACAGATAGCGGCATAGATATTTTCATGTTTATACAGATAGTGGTGGAGATATTTCCATGTTTATAGAGACTGCGGTATAGATATTTCCATGTTTATACAGATAGAGGTGTAGATATTTCCATGTTTACAGAGATAGCGGTGTAGACATTTCCATCTTTGCACAGATTGCGGTGTTAGTATTGCCAAATTTACACAGATAGCGGTGTAGATATTTCCAAGTTTACACAGATAGCTGTGTAGATATTTCCATGTTTACAGAGATAGCATTGTAGATATTTCCATGTTTATCCAGATTGCGGTGTAGATATTTCCATGTTTATACAGCTCGCGGTGTAGATATTTCCTTCTTTATACAGATGGCAGTGTAGATATTTCCTTGTTTATACAGATAGCGGTGTAGATATTTACATGTCTATAGAGGTAGTGGTGTATGTATTTCCATATTTATACAGAATGCGGTGTAGATATTTCCATGTTTATACAAATGGTGGTGTAGATATTTCCAAGTTTATACAGATGGCAGTGAAGTTATTTCCATGTTTATACAGATAGTGGTGTAGATATTTCCATGTTTATACAGATGGCGGTGTAGACACATCCATGTTTCTGAAGATGGCGCTGTAGTTATTTTCATGTTTATAGAGATGGCGGTGTAGATATTTCCATGTATATAGAGATTGCCGTGTAGATATTTCCATTTTTACACAGATACCTTTGTAGATATTTCCAAGTTGACACAGATAGCTGTGTAGATATTTCCATGTTTACACAGATAGCGTTGTAGATATTTCCATGTTTATACAGATAGCGGTTTAGATATTTCCATGTTTATACAGATAGCGGTGTAGATATTTCCATGTTTATACAAATAACGGTGTAGATATATCCATGTTTATATAGGTAGCGATGTAGTTATTTCCATGTTTATACAGATAGTAGCGTAGATATTTCCATGTTTACAGAAATAGCAGAGTAGATATTTCCAACTTTGCACAGATTGCGGTGTAGATATTTCCACCTTTACAAAGATGGCAGTATAGATATTTCCATGTTTATTCAGATGACAGTGTAGATATTTCCATGTTTATACAGATAGCGGTGTAGATATACCCATGTTTGTAGAGATAGCTTTGTAGATATTTCCATGTTTATACAGATAGCGGTGTAGATATTTACATCTTTATACAGATCGCGGTGTAGATATTTTCATGTTTTTACAGATATCGGTGTAGATATTTCCATGTTTACAGAAATTGCGGTGTAGATATTTCCATCTTTCTACAGATGGCATTGTAGATATTTCCATGTTTATACAGATGGCGGTGTAGATATTTCCATATTTATACAGATGGCGGTGTAGATATTTCCATATTTATACAGATGTCTGTGTACATATTTCCATGTGTATACAGATGGTATTGTAGATATTTCCATGTTTATTCAGATGACTGTGTAATTATTTCCATGTTTTCACAGATGGCATTGTAGATATTTCAATGTTTATAGAGATGGCACTGTAGATATTTCCATGTTTATACAGATCGCGGTGTAGATATTTCCATGTTTTTACAGATATCGGTGTAGATATTTCCATGTTTACAGAGATTGCGGTGTAGATATTTCCATCATTCAACAGATGTCATTGTAGATATTTCCATGTTTATACAGATGGCGGTGTAGATATTTCCATGTTTACATAGATGGTGGTGTAGATATTACCATGTTTATACAGATAGCGGTGTAGATATTTCCATGTTTATACAGATCGTGGTGAAGATATTTCCATGTTTATACAGATCGTGGTGTAGATATTTCCATGTTTATACAGATTGCGGTGAAGATATTTCCATGTTTATACAGATAGCGGTGTAGATATTTCCATGTTTATACAGATAGCGGTGTAGATATTTCCATGTTTATACCGATAACTTTGTAAATATTTCCATGTATATACAGATGGCGGTGTAGATATTTCCATGTTTATACCGATAACTTTGTACGAATTTCCATGTTTATACAGATGGCGGTGTAGATATTTCGATGTTTATAGAGATAGCAGTGGAGACGTTTCCATGTGTATACAGGTAGCGGTGTAGATATTTCCACGTTTATTCTGATCGTGGTGTAGATATATCCATGTTTATAGAGATGGCAGTGTAGATATTTACATGTTTATAGAGATAGCGGTGTGGATATTTCCATGTTTACACAGATAGTATTGTAGATATTTCCATGTTTATAGAGATGGCGGTGTAGATATTTCCATGTTTATACAGATCATGGTGTAGGTATTTCCATCTTTATACAGATCACAGTGTTGATATTACCATGTTTATAGGGATAGCAGTGCAAATATTTCCACATTTATACAGATAGCTGTGTAGTTATTAGCATGTTTATACAGATAGCGGTGTAGATATTTCCATGTATAAACAGATGTCTGTGTATATATTTCCATGTTTAAACAGATGGCGGTGTAGATACTTCCTTTTTTAAACAAATAGCGGTGTAGTTATTTCCATGTTTATATAGATCACGGTGTAGATATTTCCTTCTTTATACAAATAGCGGTGTAGTTATTTCCATGCTTATACAGATAGCGGTGTAGATATTTCCTTGTTTATACAAATAGCGGTGTAGACATTTCCATGTTTATACAGATCACGGTGTATATATTTCCTTGTTTATACAAATAGTGGTGCATTTATTTCCATGTTTATACAGATCGCGGTGTAGATATTTCCAGGTATATACAGATGACTGTGTAGATATTTCCATGTTTATACAGATGGCTTTGTAGATGTTTCCATGTTTATACAGATGACTTTGTAGGTATTTCCATGTTTATACAGATGGCGGTGTAGATATTTCCATCTTTATAGACATAGCTGAGTAGATATTTCCATGTTTATACAGATAGCGGTGTAGATATTTCCATGTTTATACAGATCGCGGTGTAGATATTTCCATGTTTATACAGATAGTGGTGTAAATATTTCCATGTTTATATAGATAGCGGTGTAGATTTTTCCATGTTTTTACAGATATCGGGTTAGGTATTTCCATGTTTACACAGATTGCGGTGTAGATATTTCCATCTTTCTACAGATGGCATTGTAGATATTTACAGGTTTATACAGATGGCGGTGTAGATATTTCCATGTTTATATAGATGGTGGTGTAGATATTACCATGTTTATACAGATAGCGGTGTAGATATTTCCATGTTTATTCAGATGACTGTGTAGTTATTTCCATGTTTTTACAGATGGCATGGTAGATATTTCCATGTTTATAGAGATGGTACTGTAGATATTTCCATGTTTATACAGATCGCGGTGTAGATATTTCCATGTTTATACAGATAGCGGTTTAGGTATTTCCATGTTTTTACAGATATCGGTGTAGATATTTCCATGTTTACAGAGATTGCGGTGTAGATATTTCCATCATTCAACAGATGGCATTGTAGATATTTCCATGTTTATACAGATGGCGGTGAAGATATTTCCATGTTTATATAGATGGTGGTGTAGATATTACCATGTTTATACAGATAGCGGTGTAGATATTTCCATGTTTATACAGATCATGGTGAAGATATTTCCATGTTTATACAGATCGTGGTGTAGATATTTCCATGTTTATACAGATCGCGGTGTAGATATTTACATGTTTATACAGATAGAGGTGTAGATATTTCCATGTTTATACAGATAGCGGTGTAGATATTTCCTTGTTTATACCGATAACTTTGTAAGTATTTCCATGTTTATACAGATGGCGGTGTAGATATTTCCATGTTTATACCGATAACTTTGTACGAATTTCCATGTTTATACAGATGACGGTGAAGATATTTCGATGTTTATAGAGATAGCAGTGGAGATATTTCCATGTTTATACAGATAGCGGTGTAGATATTTCCACGTTTATACTGATCGTGGTGTAGATATTTCCATGTTTATAGAGATGGCGGTGTAGATATATACATGTTTATAAAGATAGCAGTGTGGATATTTCCATGTTTACACAGATAGTGTTGTAGATATTTCCATGTTTATAGAGATGGCGGTGTAGATATTTCCATGTTTATACAGATCATGGTATAGATATTTCCATCTTTATACAGATCGCGGTGTTGATATTACCATGTTTATAGGGATAGCAGTGCAAATATTTCCACATTTATACAGATAGAGGTGAAGTTATTAGCATGTTTATACAGATAGCGGTGTAGATAATTCCATGTATAAACAGATGTCTGTGTATATATTTCCATGTTTAAACAGATGGTGGTGTAGATACTTCCTTGTTTATACAAATAGCGGTGTAGTTATTTCCATGTTTATATAGATCACGGTGTAGATATTTCCTTGTTTATACAAATAGCAGTGCAGATATTTCCATGCTTATACAGATAGCGGTGTAGATATTTCCTTGTTTTTACAAATAGCGGTGTAGACATTTCCATGTTTATACAGATCACGGTGTAGATATTTTCTTGTTTATACAAATAGCGGTGTAGTTATTTCCATGTTTATACAGATCGCGGTGTAGATATTTCCATGTATATACAGATGGCTGTGTAGATATTTCCATGTTTATGCAGATGGCTGTGTAGATGTTTCCATGTTTATACAGATGACTTTGTAGGTATTTCCATGTTTACACAGATGGCGGTGTAGATATTTCCATGTTTATAGAGATAGCTGTGTAGATATTTACATGTTTATACAGATAGCAGTGTAGATATTTCCATGTTTATACAGATCGCGGTGTAGATATTTCCATGTTTATACAGATCGTGGTGTAGGTATTTCCATGTTTATACAGATAGCGGTGTAGATATTTCCATGTTTTTACAGATGGCAGTGCAGATATTTCCATGTTTATAGAGATAGCGGTGTAGATATTTCCATGTTTGTACACATGGCGGCGTAGATATTTCCATGGACATGCAGATGACGGTGTAGATATTTCCATGTTTATACAGATAGCGGTGTAGATATTTCCATGTTTACACAGATGGTGGTGTAGATATTTCTGTGTTTATACACATGGCGGAGTAGATACTTCCATCTTTCTGGAGATGGCAGTGTAGATATTTCCATCTTTCTACAGTTGGCAGTGCAGATATTTCCATGTTTAAACAGATGGCCGTGTAGATATTTCCATATTTATACAGATGTCTGTGTAGATATTTCCATTTGTATACAGATGGTATTGTTGGTATTTCCATGTTTATACAGATGGTGGTGTAGATATTTCCATGTTTATTCAGATGACTGTGTAGATATTTCCATGATTTTACAGATGGCAGTGTAGATATTTCAATGTTTATAGAGATGGCGCTGTAGATATTTCCATGTTTATTCAGACCGCGGTGTAGACATTTCCATGTTTATACAGATAGCGGTGTAGATATTTCCATGTTTTTACAGATATCGGTGTAGATATTTCCATGTTTACACAGATTGCGGTGTAGATATTTCCATCTTTCTACAGATGCCATTGTAGGTATTTCCATGTTTATACAGATGGCGGTGTAGATATTTCCATGTTTATATAGATGGTGGTGTAGATATTACCATGTTTATACAGATAGCGGAGTAGATATTTCCATGTTTATACAGATCGTGGTGAAGGTATTTCCATGTTTATTCAGATCACGGTGTAGATATTTCCATGTTTTTACAGATAGCGGTGTAGATATTTCCATGTTTATAGAGATAGCGGTGTAGGTATTTCCATGTTTATAGACATAGCGGTGTAGATATTTCCATGTTGATATAGATGGCGTTGTAGATATTTCCATGTTTATACCGATAGCGGTGTTGGTATTTCCACGTTTATACAGATAGCGATGTAGATATTTCCATATTTATAGAGATAGCGGTGTAGATATTTCCGTCTTTCTACAGATGGCAGTGTAGATGTTTCCATGTTTATACAGAAAGCGGTGTAGATATTTCCATATTTATACAGACGTCTGTGTAGATATTTCCATGTGTATACAGATGGTATTGTAGGTATTTCCATGTTTATACAGATCGCGGTGTAGATATTTCCATGTTTATACAGAAAGCGGTGTAGATATTTCCATGTTTTTAGAGATATCGGTGTAGATATTTCCATGTTTACACAGATTGCGGTGTACATATTTCCATGTTTATACAGATCGTGGTGAAGATATTTCCATGTTTATACAGATCGCGGTGTAGATATTTCAATGTTTATACAGATTGCGGTGTAGATATTTCCATGTTTATACAGCTCGCGGTGCAGATATTTATATCTTTATACAGATGGCATTGTAGATATTTCCTTATTCACACAGATGGCGGTGTAGGTGTTTCCATGTTTATACAGATGGCGGAGTAGTTAGTTCCATGTTCATGGAGATGGCAGTGTAGATATTTTCATGTTTATAGAGATGGCGGTGTAGATATTTCCATGTTTATAGAGATAGCAGTGTAGATATTTACATGTTTATACAGATGTCTGTGTAGATATTTCCATGTGTATACAGATGGCATTGTAGATATTTCCATGTTTATACAGATGACTGTATAGGTATTTCCATGTTTATAGAGATAACAGTGTAGATAATTCCATGTTTGTACAGATGGCGGTGTTGATATTTCTATCTATACACAGATGGCCATGTAGATATTTCCATGTTTATACAGATGGTGGTGTAGATATTTCCGTCTTCATTCAGATGACTGTGTAGATATTTCCATGTTTTTACAGATGGCAGTGTAGATATTTCAATGTTTATAGAGATGGAGGTGTAGATATTTCCATGTTTATACAGATAACGTTGGAGATATTTTCATGTTTATACAGAGAGCAGTGGAGATATTTCCATGTTTATACACATAGCGGTGTACATATTTCCATGTTTATAGAGACAGCGGTGTAGGTATTCCCATGTTTATACAGATATCGTTGCAGATATTTACATGTTTATACAGATGCCTATGCAGATATTTCCATATTTATACAGAGGGCTCTGTAGATATTTCCATGTTTATACAGATGGCAGTGTAGATATTTAAATGTTCCTACACATGACTGTGTAGGTATTTCCAAGTTTGTACAGATGTCTTTGTAGATATTTCCATGTTTATAGAGATAGCGGTGCAGATATTTCCATGTTTATACAGATAGCTTTGTATATATTTCCATGTTTATACAGATCATGGTGTAGATATTTCCATGTTTATACAGATACCGGTGTAGATATTTCCATCTTTATACAGACCGCAGTGTAGCTATTTCCATGTTTATAGAGATTGCAGTGCAGATATTTCCATGTTTGTACAGATGGCGGTGTTGATGTTTCCATCTATACACAGATTGCCGTGTAGGTATTTCCATGTGTATACAGATGGCATTGTAGATATTTCCATGTTTATACAGATGGTGTTGTAGATATTTCCATGTTTACACAGATGACTGTATAGGTATTTCCATGTTTATACAGATGGCGGTGTAGATATTTCCATGTTTATAGAGATAGCGGTGTAGATATTTCCATATTTATACAGGTAACGGTGTAGAAATTTCCATGTTTATACAGATAGTGGTGTAAATATTTCCATGTTTATACAGATCACGGTGTAGATATTTCCATGTTTATAGAGATAGCGGTGTAGATATTTCCATGTTTATACAGATAGCGGTGTAGATATTTCCATGTTTATACAGACCGTAGTGTAGATATTTCCATATTTATACAGATAGCGGTGCAGATATTTGCATGTTTGTACTGATGGCGGTGTTGTTATTTCCATCTATGCACAGATGACCGTGTAGATATTTCCATGTCTATACAGATGGCGGCGCAAATATTTCTACGGATATGTAGATGGTGGTATAGATATTTCCATGTATATACAGATAGCGCTGTACTTATTTCCATGTTTATATAGAGAGCGGTGTAGATATTTCCATGTATGTACACATGGCTGTGTAGATATTTCCATGTTTATACAGATGGCGGTGTAGATATTTCCATGTTTATACAGATAACTTTGTAAGTATTTCCATGTTTATACAGATGGCGGTGTAGATATTTTGACGTTTATAGACATAGCAGTGGAGATATTTCCATGTTTATACAGATAGCGGTGTAGATATTTCCATGTTTATACTGATCGCAGTGTAGATATTTCCATGTTTATAGAGATGGCGGTGTAGATATTTCCATGTTCATAGAGATAGCGGTGTTGATTTTTCCATGTTTATAGAGATAGCTGTGTGGATATTTCCATGTTTATACAGATAGGGGTGTAGATATTTCCATGTTTATACTGATGGCGGTGTAGATATTTCTATGTTTATACAGATCGCGGTGTAGATATTTCCATGTTTATACAGATCATGGTGTAGATATTTCCATGTTTATACAGATCGCGGTGTTGATATTACCATGTTTATTGGGATAGCGGTGCAAATATTTCCACATTTATACAGATAGCGGTGTAGTTATTAGCATGCTTATACAGATAGCGGTGTAGATATTTCCATGTATAAACAGATGTCTGTCACCATATTTCCATGTTTAAACAGATGGCGGGGTAGATATTTCCTTGTTTATACAAATAGCGGTGTAGTTATTTCCATGTTTATACAGATAGCGGTGTAGATATTTCCATGTATGTACAGATGGCTGTGTAGATATTTCCATGTTTATACAGATGGCTGTGTAGATATTTCCATGTTTATACAGAAGAATTTGTAGGTATATCCATCTTTATACAGATTGCGGTGTAGGTATTTCCATGTTTATAGTGATAGCTGTGTAGATATTTCCATGTTTATACAGATAGCGGTGTAGATATTTCCATGTTTATACAGATCACGGTGTAGATATTTCCATGTTTATACAGACAGCAGTGGAGATATTTCCATGTTTATACACATAGCGGTGTACATATTTCCATGTTTATAGAGACAGCGCTGTAGGTAAGTCCATGTTTACACAGGTAGCAGTGCAGTTATTTCCATGTTTATACAGATGCCTATGCAGATATTTCCATATTTATACAGAGGGCTGTGTAGATATTTCCATGTTTATACAGATGGCAGTGTAGATATTTCCATGTTCCTACACATGACTGTGTAGGTATTTCCATGTTTATTCAGATGGCTTTGTAGACATTTCCATGTTTATAGAGATAGCGGTGTAGATATTTACATGTTTATATAGATAGCGGTGTAGATATTTCCATGTTTATAGAGACCGCGGTGTAGATATTTCCATGTTTATACAGATAGCGGTGCAGATATTTCCATGTTTGTACAGATGGCGGTGTTGATATTTCCATCTATACACAGATGACCGTGTAGATATTTCCATGTTTATACAGATGGCGGCACAGATATTTCTATGGATATGTAGATGGCGGTGTATATATTTCCATGTTTATACAGATAGCGGTGTAGTTATTTCCATGTTTGTATAGACAGCGGTGTAGATATTTCCATGTATATACACATGGCTGTGTAGATATTTCCATGTTTATACAGATGGCGGTGTAGACATTTCCATTTTTATACAGATAACTTTGTAAGTATTTCCATGTTTATACAGATGGCGGTGTAGATATTTTGATGTTTATAGAGATAGCAGTGGAGATATTTCCATGTTTATACAGATAGCGGTGTAGATATTTCCATGTTTATACTGATCGCGGTGTAGATATTTCCATGTTTGTAGATATGGCGGTGGAGATATTTCCATGTTCATAGAGATAGCGGTGTTGATTTTTCCATGTTTATAGAGACAGCTGTGTGGATATTTCCATGTTTATACAGATAGCGGTGTAGATATTTCCATGTTTATGTAGATGGCGGTGTAGATATTTCCATGTTTATACAGATCACGGTGCAGATATTTCCATGTTTATACAGATGGCGGTGTAGATATTTCCATGTTTATACAGATAGAAGTGTAGATATTTCCATGTTTATACAGATAGTTGTGTAGATATTTCCAAGTTTATACAGATGACGGTGTAGATACATCCATGTTTCTGAAGATGGCGGTGTAGATATTTTCATGTTTATAGAGATGGCGGTGTAGATATTTCCATGTATGTAGAGATTGCAGTGTAGATATTTCAATGTTTATAGAGAAAGTGGTGTAGGTATTTCCATGTTTACAGAGATAGCGGTGTAGATATTTCCAAATTTATACAGATCGCGGTGTAGGTATTTCCATGTTTATACAGATTGCGGTGTAGATATTTCCATGTTTCCACAGATGGCGGTGTAGATATTTCCTTGTTTATACAGACAGCGCAGTATATATTTCCATGTTTGTACAGATAGCGGTGTAGACATTTCCATGTTTACAGAGATAGTGGTGTAGTTATTTCCATCTTTGGACAGATTGCCGTGTAGATATTTCCATGTTTACGCAGATATCTGTGTAGATATTTCCAAGTTTACACAGATAGCTGTGTAGATATTTCCATGTTTACACACATAGCATTGTAGATATTTACTTGTTTATACAGATTGCGGTGTAGATATGTCCATGTTTATACAGAAAGCGGTGTAGATATTTTCATGTTTCTACAGGTAGCGGTGGAGATATTTCCATCTTTATAGAGACTGCGGTATAGATATCTCCATGTTTATAAAGATAGCGGTGTAGATATTTCCATGTTTACAGAGATAGCAGTGTAGATATTTCCATCTTTGCACAGATTGCTGTGTAGATATTTCCATTTTTACACAGATAGCTGTGTAGATATTTCCAACTTTACACACTTAGCTGTGTAGTTATTTCCATGTTTACACAGATAGCGTTGTAGATATTTCCATGTTTATACAGATAGCGGTGTAGATGTTTCCATGTTTATACAGATAGCGGTGTAGATATTTCCAGGTTTATACAGATAGCGGTGGAGATATTTCCCTGTTTACACAGATAGCGATGTAGATATTTCCATGTTTATACAGATAGCGGTGTAGATATTTCCATGTTTATAGAGATAGCAGTGTAGATATTTCCATGTTTATACAGAAGGCTGTGTAGATATTTCCATGTGTGTACAGATGGCGGTGTAGATATTTCCATGTTTATACAGATGGCGCTGTAGATATTTCCATGTTTACAGAGATAGCGGTGTAGGTATTTCCATCTTTGCACAGATTGCGGTGTAGGTATTGCCAAATTTACACTGATAGCAGTGTAGATATTTCCAAGTTTACACAGATAGCTGTGTAGATATTTCCATGTTTACAGAGATAGCATTGTAGATATTTCCGTGTGTATACAGATTGCGGTGTAGTTATTTCCATGTTGATACAGATAGCGGTGTAGATATTTCCATGTTTATACAGGTAGCGGTGTAGAAATTCCCATGTATATACAGATCGCTTTGTAGACATTTCCATTTTTCTACAGATGTCAGTGTAGATATTTCCAAGTTTAGACAGATGGCAGTGTAGATATTTCCATGTTTATACAGACGTCTGTGTAGATATTTCCATGTTTATAAACATGGTGGTGTAGATATTTCCATGTTTATAGAGATGGCGGTGTACTTATGTCTATGTTTATAGAGATAGCGGTGTAAATATCTCCATGTTTATAGAGATGGTGGTGTAAGTATTTTCATGTTTATAGAGATGGCGGTGTAGATATTTCCATATTTATAGAGATAGTGGTGTAGATATTTCCATCTTTCTACAGATGGCAGTGTAGATATTTCCATGTTTATACAGAACGCAGTGTAGATATTTCCATGTTTATACAGATAGCGGTGTAGATATTTCCATGTTTGTACAGATGGCGGTGTTGATGTTTCCATCTATACACAGATTGCCGTGTAGGTATTTCCATGTGTATACAGATGGCATTGTAGATATTTCCATGTTTATACAGATGGTGGTGTAGATATTTCCATGTTTATACATATGACTGTTCAGGTATTTCCAGGTTTTTACAGATGGCATTGTAGATATTTCCATGTTTATAGAGATAGCAGTGTAGATATTTCCATGTTTATACAGATGGCGGTGTAGATATTTCCATGTTTATAGAGATAGCGGTGTAGATATTTCCATATTTATACAGATCACGGTGTAGATATTTCCATTTTTATACAGTTCGTGGTGTAGATATTTCCATGTTTATACAGATCATGGTGTAGATATTTCCATGTTTATACAGATCGCGGTGTTGATATTACCATGTATATAGGGAGAGCGGTGCAAATATTTCCACATTTATACAGATAGCAGTGTAGTTATTAACATGTTTATACAGATAGCGGTGTAGATATTTCCATGTATAAACAGATGTCTGTGTAGATATTTCCATGTTTAAACAGATGGTGGTATAGATATTTCCTTGTTTATACAAATAGCGGTGTATTTATTTCCATGTTTATACAGATAGCGGCGTAGATATTTCCATGTATATTCAGACGGCTGTGTAGATATTTCCATGTTTATACAGATGGCTCTGTAGATATTTCCATGTTTATACAGATGACTTTGTAGGTATTTCCATGTTTATACAGATTGCGGTGTAGATATTTCCATGTTTATAGAGATAGCTGTGTAGATATTTCCATGTTTATAGAGATAGCAGTGTAGATAATTCAATGTTTATACAGATCGCGGTGTAGATATTTCCATGTTTATACAGATCGCGGTGTAGATATTTCCATGTTCCTACACATGACTGTGTTGGTATTTCCATGTTTATACAGATGGCTTTGTGGATATTTCCATATTTATAGAGATAGCGGTGTAGATATTTCCATGTTTCTACAGATAGCGGTGTAAATGTTTCCATGTTTATACAGATCGTGGTGTAGATGTTTCCATGTTTATACAGACCGTAGTGTAGATATTTCCATGTTTGTACAGATGGCGGTGTTGATATTTCCATCTATACACAGATGACCGTGTAGATATTTCCATGTTTATACAGATGGCGGCGCAGATATTTCCATGGATATGTAGATGGCGGTGTAGCTATTTCCATGTTTATACAGATAGCGTTGTAGTTATTTCCATGTTTATATAGACAGCAGTGTAGATATTTCCATGTTTATACACATCGCTGTGTAGATATTTCCATGTTTATACAGATGGCGGTGCAGATATTTCCATGTTTATACCGATAACTTTGTAAGTATTTCCATGTTTATACAGATCACGGTGTAGATATTTCAATGTTTATAGACATAGTGGAGATATTTCCATGTTAATAGAGATAGCGGTGTAGATATATCCACGTTTATACTGATCGCAGTGTAGATATTTCCGCGTTGATAGAGATGGCGGTGTAGATATTTCCATGTTCATCGAGATATCGGTGTTGATTTTTCCATGTTTATAGAGATAGCGGTGTGGATATTTCCATGTTTGTACAGATAGGGGTGTTGATATTTCCATGTTTATAGAGATGGCGGTGTAGATATTTCCATGTTTATACAGATCAAGGTGTAGATATTTCCATGTTTATACAGATCACGGTGTAGATATTTCCATGTTTATACAGATCATGGTGTAGATATTTCCATGTTTATACAGATCGCGGTGTTGATATTACCATGTATATAGGGATAGCGGTGCAAATATTTCCACATTTATACAGATAGCGGTGCAGTTATTAACATGTTTATACAGATAGTGGTGTAGATATTTCCATGTATAAACAGATGTCTGTGTAGATATTTCCATGTTTAAACAGATGGTGGTGTAGATATTTCCTTGTTTATACAAATAGTGGTGTATTTATTTCCATGTTTATACAGATAGCGGTGTAGATATTTCCATGTATATACAGACGGCTGTGTAGATATTTCCATGTTTATACAGATGGCTGTGTAGATATTTCCATGTTTATACAGATGACTTTGTAGGTATTTCCATGTTTATACAGATTGCGGTGTAGATATTTCCATGTTTATAGAGATAGCTGTGTAGATATTTCCATGTTTATACAGATACCGGTGTAGATATTTCCATGTTTATACAGATCGCGGTGTAGATATTTCCATGTTTATACAGATCGCGGTGAAGATATTTCCATGTTCCTACACATGACTGTGTTGCTATTTCCATGTTTATACAGATGGCTTTGTGGATATTTCCATGTTTATAGAGATAGCGGTGTAGATATTTCCATGTTTCTACAGATAGCGGTGTAAATATTTCCGTGTTTATACAGCTCGTGGTGTAGATGTTTCCATGTTTATACAGATACAGGTGTAGAAATTTCCATGTTTATACAGAACGCAGTGCAGATATTTCCATGTTTGTACAGATGGCGGTGTTGTTGTTTCCATCTATACACATATTTCCGTGTAGGTATTTCCATGTGTATACAGATGGCATTGTAGATATTTCCATGTTTATACAGATGGTGGTGTAGATATTTCCATGTTCATACAGATGACTGTATAGGTATTTCCATGTTTTTACAGATGGCATTGTAGATATTTCCATGTTTATAGTGATGGCAGTGTAGATATTTCCATGTTTATACAGATGGCGGTGTAGATATTTCCATGTTTATAGAGATAGCGGTGTAGGTATTTCCATATTTATACAGATAACGGTGTAGTTATTTCCATGTTTATACAGATAGCAGTGTAAATATTTCCATGTTTATACAGATCACGGTGTAGATATTTCCATGTTTATAGAGAGAGCGGTGTAAATATTTCCATCTTTATACAGATAGCGGTTTAGATATTTCCATGTTTATACAGACCGCGGTGTAGATATTTCCATGTTTAAACAGATAGCGGTGTAGATGTTTCCATGTTTGTACAGATGGCGGTGTTGATATTTCCATCTATACACAGATGACCGTGTAGATATTTCCAAGTTTATACAGATGGAGGCGCAGATATTTCCATAGATATGTAGATGGCGGTGTAGATATTTCCATGTTTATACAGATAGCTTTGTAGTTATTTCCAACTTTATATAGATAGCGGTGTAGATATTTCCATGTATATACACATGGCTGTGTAGATATTTCCATGTTTATACAGATGGCGGTGTAGATATTTCCATGTTTATACCGATAACTTTGTAAGTATTTCCATGTTTATACAGATGGCGGTGTAGATATTTCGATGTTTGTAGAGATAGCAGTGGAGATATTTCCATGTTTATAGAGATAGCGGTGTAGATATTTCCATGTTAATACAGACAGCGGTGTAGATATTTCCATGTTTTTACAGATATTGGTGTAGATATTTCCATGTTTACACAGACTGCAGTGTAGATATTTCCATCTTTCTACAGATGGCATTGTAGATATTTCCATGTTTATACAGATGTCTTTGTAGATATTTCCATGTTTATGCAGATTGCGTTGAAGATATTTCCATGTTTACAGAGATGGCGGTCAAGTTATTTCTAAGTTTATAGAGATAGCTGTGTAAATATTTCCATGTGTATAGAGAAGGCGGTGTAAGTATTTTCATGTTTATAGAGATAGCGGTGTTGATATTTCCATGTTTATACAGATAGCGGTGTTGGTATTTCCATGTTTATGCAGATAGCGGTGTAGATATTTCCATGTTTATAGAGATAGCGGTGTAGATATTTCCATGTTTATACAGATGGCTGTGTAGATATTTCCATGTGTGTACAGATGGCAATGTAGATATATCCATTTTATACAGATGGCGCTGTAGATATTTCCATGTTTATACAGATGGCAGTGTAGATATTTCCATGTTTATACAGATAGCGGTGTAGATATTTCCATGTTTACAGAGATAGCGGTGTAGATATTTCCATCTTTGCACAGATTGCAGTGTAAGTATTGCCGAATTTACAGAGATAGCGGTGTAGATATTTCCAAGTTTACACAGATAGCTCTGTAGATATTTCCATGTTTACAGAGATAGCATTGTAGATATTTCCATGTTTATACAGATTGCTGTGTAACTATTTCCATGTTTATGCAGCTCACGGTGTAGCTATTTCCATCTTTATACAGATGGCAGTGTAGATATTTCCATGTTTATACAGATAGCGGTGTAGATATTTACATGTCTATAGAGGTAGCGGTGTAGATATTTCCATCGTTATACAGATAGTGGTGTAGGTATTTCCATGTTTATACAGATGGCGGTGTAGACATATCCGTGTTTCTGAAGATGGCGGTGTAGATATTTTCATGTTTATAGAGATGGCGGTGTAGATATTTCCATGTATATAGAGACTGCAGTGTAGATATTTCCATGTTTGTAGAGAAACCGGTGTAGGTATTTCCATGTTTATAGAGATAGCGGTGTGGATATTTCCATATATATACAGATAGCCGTGTAGGTATTTCCATGTTTATACAGATGGCTGTGTAGATATTTCCTTGTTTATACAGATATCGGTGTAGATTTTTCCAGGTTTATACAGAGAGAAGTGTAGATACTTCCACGTTTTACAGATAGTGGTGTAGATATTTCCATCTTTATACAGATAGTGGTGCAGATATTTCCATGTTTACACAAATAGCCGTGTAGATATTTCTATGTTTACACAGATAGAGTTGCTGATATTTCCATGTTTATAAAGATAGCGGTGCAGATATTTCCATGTTTATACAGATATCGGTGTGGCTATTTACATGTTTATACAGATAGCGGTGTGGGTATTTCCATCTTTATACAGAGAGCGGTATAGATATTTCCATGTTTATAGAGATGACTGTCTAGATATTTCCATGTTTATTCAGCTTTCCGTGTAGATAGTTCCATGTTTATACAGATGGTGGTGTAGCTATTTCCATGTTTATACAGATGGCGGTGCAGATACAGCCATGTTTCTGAAGATGGCGGTGTAGATATTTTCATTTTTATAGAAATGGCGGTGTAGATAATTCCATGTTTATAGAGATTGCGATGTAGATATTTCCATGTTTATAGAGAAAGCGGTGTTGGTATTTCCATGTTTATACAGATGGCGGTGTAGATATTTCCATGTTTCTACACATGGCGGTGTAGATATTTCCTTGTTTATACAGATAGCGGTGTAAATATTTCCATGTTTATACAGATAGCGGTGTAGTTATTTCCATGTTTTCAGAGATAGCGGTGTAGATATTTCCCTGTTTGCACAGATTGCCTTGTAGATATTTCCATTTTTACACAAATACCTGTGTAGATATTTCCAAGTTTACACAGATAGCTGTGTAGATATTTCCATATTTACACAGACAGTGTTGTAGATATTTCCATGTTGATACAGATAGCGTTGTAGATATTTCCATGTTTATACAGATAGCGGTGTAGATATTTCCATGTTTATACAGATGGCTGTGTAGATATTTCTATGTTTATACAGATGGCTTTGTAGATATTTCCATGTTATACAGATGACTTTGTAGGTATTTCCATGTTTATACAGATGGCGGTGTAGATATTTCCATATTTATAGAGATAGCTGTGTAGATATTTCCATGTTTATACAGATCACGGTGTAGATATTTCCGTGTTTATACAGATCACGGTGTAGATATTTCCATGTTTATACAGATAGCGGTGTAGGTATTTCCTGGTTTATACAGATAGCGGTGTAGATATATCCATGTTTTTATAGATATCGGTGTAGATATTTCCATGTTTACACAGATTGCTGTGTAGATATTTCCATTTTTCTACAGATGGCATTGTAGATATTTCCATGTTTATACAGATGGCGGTGTAGATATTTCCATGTTTATGTAGATGGTGGTGTAGATAGTACCATGTTTATACAGATAGCGGTGTAGATATTTCCATGTTTATACAGATCGTGGTGAAGGTATTTCCATGTTTATACAGATCGTGGTGTAGAGATTTCCATCTTTATATTGATAGCGGTGTAGATATTTCCATGTTTATACAGCTCGCGGTGCAGATATTTATATCTTTATACAGATGGCATTGTAGATATTTCCTTATTCACACAGATGGCGGTGTAGATGTTTCCATGTTTATACAGATGGCGGAGTGGTTAGTTAAATGTTTATGGAGATGGCAGTGTAGATATTTACATGTTTATAGAGATGGCGGTGTAGATATTTCCATGTTTATAGAGATAGCAGTGTAGATATTTACATGTTTATACAGATGGCTGTGTAGATATTTCCATGTGTATACAGATGGCATTGTAGATATTTCCATGTTTATACAGATGACTGTATAGGTATTTCCATGTTTTTACAGATGGCAGTGCAGATATTTCCATGTTTATAGAGATAGCAGTTTAGATATTTCCATGTTTGTACCGACGGCGGTGTTGATATTTCCATCTATACACAGATGGCCGTGTAGATATTTCCATGTTTATACAGATGGCGGCGTAGATATTTCCATGGACATGCAGATGGCGGTGTAGATATTTCCATGTTTATACAGACAGCGGTGTAGATATTTCCATGTTTAAACAGATGGTGGTGTAGATATTTCCGTGTTTATTCACATGGCGGAGTAGATACTTCCTTCTTTATGGAGATGGCAGTGTAGATATTTTCATGTTTATAGAGATGGCGGTGTAGATATTTCCATATTTATAGAGATAGTGGTGTAGATATTTTCATCTTTCTGCAGATGTCAGTGTAGATATTTGTATGTTTATACAGATGGAGGTGTAGATATTTCCATATTTATACACATGTCTGTGCAGATATTTTCATGTGTATACAGATGGTATTGTAGGTATTTCCATGTTTATACAGAAGATGGTGTAGATATTTCCTTGTTTATTCAGATGACTGTGTAGATATTTCCATGTTTTTACAGATGGCAGTGTAGATATTTCAATGTTTATAGAGATGGCACTGTAGATAATTCCATGTTTATACAGATCGCGGTGTAGATATTTCCATGTTTATACAGAAAGCGGTTTAGATATTTCCATGTTTTTACAGATATCGGTGTAGATATTTCCATGTTTAAACAGATTGCGGTGTAGATATTTCCATCATTCTACAGATGGCATTGTAGATATTTCCATGTTTATACAGATGGCGGTGTAGATATTTCCATGTGTATATAGATGGTGGTGTAGATATTACCATGTTTATACAGATAGCGGTGTAGATATTTCCATGTTTATACAGATCGCGGTGAAGATATTTCCATGTTTATACAGACCGCGGTGTAGATATTTCCATGTTTATACGGATAGCGGTGTAGATATTTCCATGTTTATACAGATAGCCGTTTAGATATTTACATGTTTATAGAGATAGCAGTGTAGGTATTTCCATATTTATAGACATAGTGGTGTAGATATTTCCATGTTTATACAGATGGCGGTTTAGATATTTCCATATTTATAGAGATAGCTGTGTAGATATTTCCAAGTTTATACAGATAGCGGTGTAGATATTTCCATGTTTATACAGATCGCGGTGTAGATATTTCCATGTTTATACAGATCGTGTAGATATTTCCATGTTTACACAGATGGCGTAGTAGGTATTTCCATGTTTATATAGTTGGTGGTGTAGATATTACCATGTTTATACAGATAGCGGTGTAGGTATTTCCATATTTATACAGATGTCTGTGTAGACATTTCCATGTGTATACAGATGGTATTGTAGGTATTTCCATGTTTATACAGATGGTGGTGTAGATATTTCCATGTTTATTCAGATGACTGTGTAGATATTTCCATGTTTTTACTGATGGCAGTGTAGATATTTCAATGTATATGGAGATGGTGCTGTAGATATTTAAATGTTTATATAGATAACGGTGGAGATATTTCCATGTTTATACAGACAGCAGTGGAGATATTTCCATGTTTATATACATAGTGCTGTACATATTTCCATGTTTATAGAGACAGCGGTGTAGGTATTTCCATGTTTATACAGAACACGGTGTAGATATTTCCTTGTTTATACAAATAGCGGTGTAGTTATTTCAATGTTTATACAGATAGCGGTGTAGATATTTCCTTGTTTATACAAATAGCGGTGTAGATATTTCCATGTTTATACAGATCACGGTGTAGAAACTTCCTTGTTTATACAAATGGCGGTGTAGTTATTTCCATGTTTATACAGACAGCGGTGTAGATATTTCCATGTATATACAGATGGCTGTGTAGATATTTCCATGTTTATACAGATGGCTGTGCAGATATTTCCAAGTTTATACAGATGACTTTGTAGGTATTTCCATGTTTATACAGATGGCGGTGTAGATATTTCCATGTTTATAGAGATAGCTGTGTAGATATTTCCATGTTTATACAGATAGCGGTGTAGATATTTCCATGTTTTTACAGATATTGGTGTAGATATTTCCATGTTTACACAGATTGCGGTGTCGATATTTCCATCTTTCTACAGATGGCATTGTAGATATTTCCAAGTTTATACAGATGGCGGTGTAGATATTTCCATGTTTATATAGATGGTGGTGTAGATATTACCATGTTTATATAGATACCGGTGCAGATATTTCCATGTTTATACAGATCGCGGTGTAGATATTTCCATGTTTATAGAGATAGCGGTGTAGATATTTCCATGTTTATTGAGATAGCGGTGTAAATATTTCCATATTTATACAGATAGTGGTGTAGATATATCCATGTTTTTACAGATATCGGTGTAGATATTTCCATCTTTATTAAGAGAGTGCTGTACATATTTCCATGTTTATACAGATCACTGTGTAGATATTTCCATGTTTATACAGATAACGTTGAAGATATTTCCATCTTTATACAAACGGTGGTGTAGATATTTCCATGTTCCTACACATGAATGTGTAGTTATTTCCATGTTTATACAGATGGCGGTGTAGATATTTCCATATTTATAATTATAGCAGTGTAGATATTTCCAGGTTTATACAGATAGCGGTGTAAATATTCCCATTTTTATACAGATCGTGGTATAGATATTTCCATGTTTATACAGATACCGGTGTAGATATTTCCATGTTTATACAGACTGCAGTGTAGGTATTTCTATGTTTATACAGATAGCGGTGTAGATATTTCCATGTTTGTACAGATGGCAGTGTTGTTATTTCCATCTGTACACAGATTGCCGTGTAGATATTTCCATCTTTATACAGAAGCATTGTGGATATTTCCATGGATATGCAGATGGCGTTGTGGATATTTCCATGTTTTTAGAGATAGCTGTGTAGGTATTTCCATGTTTATAGACATAGCGGTGTAGATATTTCCATGTTTATATAGATGTCGTTGTAGATATATCCATGTTTATACCGATAGCGGTGTTTGTATTTCCACATTTATACAGATAGCGATGTAGATGTTTCCATGTTTATACAGCTCGCAGTGCAGATATTTATATCTTTATACAGATGGCATTGTAGATATTTCCTTATTCACACAGATGGCGGTGTAGATATTTCCATCTTTATACAGATGGCGGAGTAGTTAGTTCCATGTTTATGGAGATGGCAGTGTAGATATTTTCATGTTTATAGAGATGGTGGTGTAGATATTTCCATGTTTATAGAGATAGCAGTGTAGATATTTACATGTTTATACAGATGGCTGTGTAGATATTTCCATGTGTATACAGATGGCATTGTAGATATTTCCATGTTTATACAGATGACTGTATAGGTATTTCCATGTTTTTACAGATGGCAGGGCAGATATTTCCATGTTTATTCAGATGACTGTTTAGATATTTCCATGTTTTTACAGATGGCAGTGTAGATACTTCAATGTTTATAGAGATGGCGCTGTAGATATTTCCATGTTTATACACATAACGTTGGATATATTTCCATGTTTATACAGACAGCAGTGGAGATATTTCCATGTTTATACACATAGCGGTGTACATATTTCCATGTTTATAGAGACAGCGGTGTAGGTATTTCCATATTTACACAGATTGCGGTGCAGATATTTCCATGTTTATACAGATACCTATGCAGATATTTCCATATTTATACAGAGGGCTGTGTAGATATTTCTATGTTTATACAGATGGCAGTGTAGATATTTCCATGTTCCTGCACATGACTGTGTAGGTATTTCCATGTTTATACAGATGGCTTTGTAGATATTTCCATGTTTATAGAGATAGCGGTGCAGATATTTTCATGTTTATACAGATAGCGGTTTATATATTTCCATGTTTATACAGATACTGGTGTAGATATTTCCATGTTTATACAGATACCGGTGTAGATATTTCCATGTTTATACAGATAACTTTGTAAGTATTTCCAAGTTTATACAGATGGTGGTGTAGATATTTCGATGTTTATACAGACTGCAGTGTAGATATTTCCATGTTTATAGAGATAGCAGTGTAGATATTTCCATGTTTCTACAGATGACGGTGTTGATGTTTCCATCTATACACAGATTGCCGTGTAGGTATTTCCATGTGAATACAGATGGCATTGTAGATATTTCCATGTTTATACAGATGGTGGTGTAGATATTTCCATGTTTACACAGGTGACTGTATAGGTATTCCCAGGTTTATACAGATCGTGTTGTAGATATTTCCATGTTTATAGAGATAGCGGTATCGATATTTCCATATTTATACAGATAACCGTGTAGACATTTCCATGTTTATACAGATATCAGTGTAAATATTTCCATGTTTATACAGATCACTGTGTAGATATTTCCATGTTTATAGAGATAGCGGTGTATATATTTCCATCTTTATACAGATAGCGGTGTAGATATTTCCATGTTTATACAGACCGCGGTGGAGATATTTCCATGTTTATACAGATAGCGGTGCAGATATTTCCATGTTTGTACAGATGGCGGTGTTGATATTTCCATCTATACACAGATGACCGTGTAGATATTTCCATGTTTATACAGATGGCTGCGCAGATATTTCTATGGATATGTAGATGGCGGTGTAGATATTTCCATGTATATACAGATAGTGGTGTAGTTATTTCCAAGTTTATATAGAGAGCAGTGTAGATATTTCCATGTATGTACACATGGCTGTGTAGATATTTCCATGTTTATAAAGCTGGCGGTGTAGATATTTCCGTTTTTATAGAGATGGCAGTGTAGATATTTCCATGTTTATACAGATAGCGGTGTAGATATTTCCTTGTCTATAGATATAGCGGTGTAATTATTTCCATATTTATACAGATTGCGTTGTAGATATTTCCATCTTTATACAGATGGCGGTGTAGATATTTCCATGTTTATACAGTTGGCAGTGAAGATATTTCCATGTTTATACAGATAGTGGTGGTGATATTTCCATGTTTATAAAGATAGCGGTGTAGATACATCCATGTTTCTGAAGATGGGGGTGTAGATATTTTCATGTTTATAGAGATGGAGGTGTAGATATTTCCATGTATATAGAGATAGCAGTGTAGATATTTTTATGTTTATAGAGAAAGCGGTGTAGGTATTTCCGTTTTTATAGAGATAGCGGTGTAGATATTTCCATATTTATACAGATAGCGTTGTAGTTATTTCCATGTTTATACAGATTGCGGTGTAGATATTTCTATGTTTCTACAGATGGCGGTGTAGATATTTCCTTGTTTATACAGACAGCGGTGTAAATATTTCCATCTTTATACAGGTAGCGGTGTAGATATGTCCATGATTATACAGATAGCGGCATAGATATTTTCATGTTTATACAGATAGTGGTGGAGATATTTCCATGTTTATAGAGACTGCGGTATAGATATTTCCATGTTTATACAGATAGAGGTGTAGATATTTCCATGTTTACAGAGATAGCGGTGTAGACATTTCCATCTTTGCACAGATTGCGGTGTTAGTATTGCCAAATTTACACAGATAGAGGTGTAGATATTTCCAAGTTTACACAGATAGCTGTGTAGATATTTCCATGTTTACAGAGATAGCATTGTAGATATTTCCATGTTTATCCAGATTGCGGTGTAGATATTTCCATGTTTATACAGCTCGCGGTGTAGATATTTCCTTCTTTATACAGATGGCAGTGTAGATATTTCCTTGTTTATACAGATAGCGGTGTAGATATTTACATGTCTATAGAGGTAGTGGTGTATGTATTTCCATATTTATACAGAATGCGGTGTAGATATTTCCATGTTTATACAAATGGTGGTGTAGATATTTCCAAGTTTATACAGATGGCAGTGAAGTTATTTCCATGTTTATACAGATAGTGGTGTAGATATTTCCATGTTTATACAGATGGCGGTGTAGACACATCCATGTTTCTGAAGATGGCGCTGTAGTTATTTTCATGTTTATAGAGATGGCGGTGTAGATATTTCCATGTATATAGAGATTGCCGTGTAGATATTTCCATTTTTACACAGATACCTTTGTAGATATTTCCAAGTTGACACAGATAGCTGTGTAGATATTTCCATGTTTACACAGATAGCGTTGTAGATATTTCCATGTTTATACAGATAGCGGTTTAGATATTTCCATGTTTATACAGATAGCGGTGTAGATATTTCCATGTTTATACAAATAACGGTGTAGATATATCCATGTTTATATAGGTAGCGATGTAGTTATTTCCATGTTTATACAGATAGTAGCGTAGATATTTCCATGTTTACAGAAATAGCAGAGTAGATATTTCCAACTTTGCACAGATTGCGGTGTAGATATTTCCACCTTTACAAAGATGGCAGTATAGATATTTCCATGTTTATTCAGATGACAGTGTAGATATTTCCATGTTTATACAGATAGCGGTGTAGATATACCCATGTTTGTAGAGATAGCTTTGTAGATATTTCCATGTTTATACAGATAGCGGTGTAGATATTTACATCTTTATACAGATCGCGGTGTAGATATTTTCATGTTTTTACAGATATCGGTGTAGATATTTCCATGTTTACAGAAATTGCGGTGTAGATATTTCCATCTTTCTACAGATGGCATTGTAGATATTTCCATGTTTATACAGATGGCGGTGTAGATATTTCCATATTTATACAGATGGCGGTGTAGATATTTCCATATTTATACAGATGTCTGTGTACATATTTCCATGTGTATACAGATGGTATTGTAGATATTTCCATGTTTATTCAGATGACTGTGTAATTATTTCCATGTTTTCACAGATGGCATTGTAGATATTTCAATGTTTATAGAGATGGCACTGTAGATATTTCCATGTTTATACAGATCGCGGTGTAGATATTTCCATGTTTTTACAGATATCGGTGTAGATATTTCCATGTTTACAGAGATTGCGGTGTAGATATTTCCATCATTCAACAGATGTCATTGTAGATATTTCCATGTTTATACAGATGGCGGTGTAGATATTTCCATGTTTACATAGATGGTGGTGTAGATATTACCATGTTTATACAGATAGCGGTGTAGATATTTCCATGTTTATACAGATCGTGGTGAAGATATTTCCATGTTTATACAGATCGTGGTGTAGATATTTCCATGTTTATACAGATTGCGGTGAAGATATTTCCATGTTTATACAGATAGCGGTGTAGATATTTCCATGTTTATACAGATAGCGGTGTAGATATTTCCATGTTTATACCGATAACTTTGTAAATATTTCCATGTATATACAGATGGCGGTGTAGATATTTCCATGTTTATACCGATAACTTTGTACGAATTTCCATGTTTATACAGATGGCGGTGTAGATATTTCGATGTTTATAGAGATAGCAGTGGAGACGTTTCCATGTGTATACAGGTAGCGGTGTAGATATTTCCACGTTTATTCTGATCGTGGTGTAGATATATCCATGTTTATAGAGATGGCAGTGTAGATATTTACATGTTTATAGAGATAGCGGTGTGGATATTTCCATGTTTACACAGATAGTATTGTAGATATTTCCATGTTTATAGAGATGGCGGTGTAGATATTTCCATGTTTATACAGATCATGGTGTAGGTATTTCCATCTTTATACAGATCACAGTGTTGATATTACCATGTTTATAGGGATAGCAGTGCAAATATTTCCACATTTATACAGATAGCTGTGTAGTTATTAGCATGTTTATACAGATAGCGGTGTAGATATTTCCATGTATAAACAGATGTCTGTGTATATATTTCCATGTTTAAACAGATGGCGGTGTAGATACTTCCTTTTTTAAACAAATAGCGGTGTAGTTATTTCCATGTTTATATAGATCACGGTGTAGATATTTCCTTCTTTATACAAATAGCGGTGTAGTTATTTCCATGCTTATACAGATAGCGGTGTAGATATTTCCTTGTTTATACAAATAGCGGTGTAGACATTTCCATGTTTATACAGATCACGGTGTATATATTTCCTTGTTTATACAAATAGTGGTGCATTTATTTCCATGTTTATACAGATCGCGGTGTAGATATTTCCATGTATATACAGATGACTGTGTAGATATTTCCATGTTTATACAGATGGCTTTGTAGATGTTTCCATGTTTATACAGATGACTTTGTAGGTATTTCCATGTTTATACAGATGGCGGTGTAGATATTTCCATCTTTATAGACATAGCTGAGTAGATATTTCCATGTTTATACAGATAGCGGTGTAGATATTTCCATGTTTATACAGATCGCGGTGTAGATATTTCCATGTTTATACAGATAGTGGTGTAAATATTTCCATGTTTATATAGATAGCGGTGTAGATTTTTCCATGTTTTTACAGATATCGGGTTAGGTATTTCCATGTTTACACAGATTGCGGTGTAGATATTTCCATCTTTCTACAGATGGCATTGTAGATATTTACAGGTTTATACAGATGGCGGTGTAGATATTTCCATGTTTATATAGATGGTGGTGTAGATATTACCATGTTTATACAGATAGCGGTGTAGATATTTCCATGTTTATTCAGATGACTGTGTAGTTATTTCCATGTTTTTACAGATGGCATGGTAGATATTTCCATGTTTATAGAGATGGTACTGTAGATATTTCCATGTTTATACAGATCGCGGTGTAGATATTTCCATGTTTATACAGATAGCGGTTTAGGTATTTCCATGTTTTTACAGATATCGGTGTAGATATTTCCATGTTTACAGAGATTGCGGTGTAGATATTTCCATCATTCAACAGATGGCATTGTAGATATTTCCATGTTTATACAGATGGCGGTGAAGATATTTCCATGTTTATATAGATGGTGGTGTAGATATTACCATGTTTATACAGATAGCGGTGTAGATATTTCCATGTTTATACAGATCATGTTGAAGATATTTCCATGTTTATACAGATCGTGGTGTAGATATTTCCATGTTTATACAGATCGCGGTGTAGATATTTACATGTTTATACAGATAGAGGTGTAGATATTTCCATGTTTATACAGATAGCGGTGTAGATATTTCCTTGTTTATACCGATAACTTTGTAAGTATTTCCATGTTTATACAGATGGCGGTGTAGATATTTCCATGTTTATACCGATAACTTTGTACGAATTTCCATGTTTATACAGATGACGGTGAAGATATTTCGATGTTTATAGAGATAGCAGTGGAGATATTTCCATGTTTATACAGATAGCGGTGTAGATATTTCCACGTTTATACTGATCGTGGTGTAGATATTTCCATGTTTATAGAGATGGCGGTGTAGATATATACATGTTTATAAAGATAGCAGTGTGGATATTTCCATGTTTACACAGATAGTGTTGTAGATATTTCCATGTTTATAGAGATGGCGGTGTAGATATTTCCATGTTTATACAGATCATGGTATAGATATTTCCATCTTTATACAGATCGCGGTGTTGATATTACCATGTTTATAGGGATAGCAGTGCAAATATTTCCACATTTATACAGATAGAGGTGAAGTTATTAGCATGTTTATACAGATAGCGGTGTAGATAATTCCATGTATAAACAGATGTCTGTGTATATATTTCCATGTTTAAACAGATGGTGGTGTAGATACTTCCTTGTTTATACAAATAGCGGTGTAGTTATTTCCATGTTTATATAGATCACGGTGTAGATATTTCCTTGTTTATACAAATAGCAGTGCAGATATTTCCATGCTTATACAGATAGCGGTGTAGATATTTCCTTGTTTTTACAAATAGCGGTGTAGACATTTCCATGTTTATACAGATCACGGTGTAGATATTTTCTTGTTTATACAAATAGCGGTGTAGTTATTTCCATGTTTATACAGATCGCGGTGTAGATATTTCCATGTATATACAGATGGCTGTGTAGATATTTCCATGTTTATGCAGATGGCTGTGTAGATGTTTCCATGTTTATACAGATGACTTTGTAGGTATTTCCATGTTTACACAGATGGCGGTGTAGATATTTCCATGTTTATAGAGATAGCTGTGTAGATATTTACATGTTTATACAGATAGCAGTGTAGATATTTCCATGTTTATACAGATCGCGGTGTAGATATTTCCATGTTTATACAGATCGTGGTGTAGGTATTTCCATGTTTATACAGATAGCGGTGTAGATATTTCCATGTTTTTACAGATGGCAGTGCAGATATTTCCATGTTTATAGAGATAGCGGTGTAGATATTTCCATGTTTGTACACATGGCGGCGTAGATATTTCCATGGACATGCAGATGACGGTGTAGATATTTCCATGTTTATACAGATAGCGGTGTAGATATTTCCATGTTTACACAGATGGTGGTGTAGATATTTCTGTGTTTATACACATGGCGGAGTAGATACTTCCATCTTTCTGGAGATGGCAGTGTAGATATTTCCATCTTTCTACAGTTGGCAGTGCAGATATTTCCATGTTTAAACAGATGGCCGTGTAGATATTTCCATATTTATACAGATGTCTGTGTAGATATTTCCATTTGTATACAGATGGTATTGTTGGTATTTCCATGTTTATACAGATGGTGGTGTAGATATTTCCATGTTTATTCAGATGACTGTGTAGATATTTCCATGATTTTACAGATGGCAGTGTAGATATTTCAATGTTTATAGAGATGGCGCTGTAGATATTTCCATGTTTATTCAGACCGCGGTGTAGACATTTCCATGTTTATACAGATAGCGGTGTAGATATTTCCATGTTTTTACAGATATCGGTGTAGATATTTCCATGTTTACACAGATTGCGGTGTAGATATTTCCATCTTTCTACAGATGCCATTGTAGGTATTTCCATGTTTATACAGATGGCGGTGTAGATATTTCCATGTTTATATAGATGGTGGTGTAGATATTACCATGTTTATACAGATAGCGGAGTAGATATTTCCATGTTTATACAGATCGTGGTGAAGGTATTTCCATGTTTATTCAGATCACGGTGTAGATATTTCCATGTTTTTACAGATAGCGGTGTAGATATTTCCATGTTTATAGAGATAGCGGTGTAGGTATTTCCATGTTTATAGACATAGCGGTGTAGATATTTCCATGTTGATATAGATGGCGTTGTAGATATTTCCATGTTTATACCGATAGCGGTGTTGGTATTTCCACGTTTATACAGATAGCGATGTAGATATTTCCATATTTATAGAGATAGCGGTGTAGATATTTCCGTCTTTCTACAGATGGCAGTGTAGATGTTTCCATGTTTATACAGAAAGCGGTGTAGATATTTCCATATTTATACAGACGTCTGTGTAGATATTTCCATGTGTATACAGATGGTATTGTAGGTATTTCCATGTTTATACAGATCGCGGTGTAGATATTTCCATGTTTATACAGAAAGCGGTGTAGATATTTCCATGTTTTTAGAGATATCGGTGTAGATATTTCCATGTTTACACAGATTGCGGTGTACATATTTCCATGTTTATACAGATCGTGGTGAAGATATTTCCATGTTTATACAGATCGCGGTGTAGATATTTCAATGTTTATACAGATTGCGGTGTAGATATTTCCATGTTTATACAGCTCGCGGTGCAGATATTTATATCTTTATACAGATGGCATTGTAGATATTTCCTTATTCACACAGATGGCGGTGTAGGTGTTTCCATGTTTATACAGATGGCGGAGTAGTTAGTTCCATGTTCATGGAGATGGCAGTGTAGATATTTTCATGTTTATAGAGATGGCGGTGTAGATATTTCCATGTTTATAGAGATAGCAGTGTAGATATTTACATGTTTATACAGATGTCTGTGTAGATATTTCCATGTGTATACAGATGGCATTGTAGATATTTCCATGTTTATACAGATGACTGTATAGGTATTTCCATGTTTATAGAGATAACAGTGTAGATAATTCCATGTTTGTACAGATGGCGGTGTTGATATTTCTATCTATACACAGATGGCCATGTAGATATTTCCATGTTTATACAGATGGTGGTGTAGATATTTCCGTCTTCATTCAGATGACTGTGTAGATATTTCCATGTTTTTACAGATGGCAGTGTAGATATTTCAATGTTTATAGAGATGGAGGTGTAGATATTTCCATGTTTATACAGATAACGTTGGAGATATTTTCATGTTTATACAGAGAGCAGTGGAGATATTTCCATGTTTATACACATAGCGATGTACATATTTCCATGTTTATAGAGACAGCGGTGTAGGTATTCCCATGTTTATACAGATATCGTTGCAGATATTTACATGTTTATACAGATGCCTATGCAGATATTTCCATATTTATACAGAGGGCTCTGTAGATATTTCCATGTTTATACAGATGGCAGTGTAGATATTTAAATGTTCCTACACATGACTGTGTAGGTATTTCCAAGTTTGTACAGATGTCTTTGTAGATATTTCCATGTTTATAGAGATAGCGGTGCAGATATTTCCATGTTTATACAGATAGCTTTGTATATATTTCCATGTTTATACAGATCATGGTGTAGATATTTCCATGTTTATACAGATACCGGTGTAGATATTTCCATCTTTATACAGACCGCAGTGTAGCTATTTCCATGTTTATAGAGATTGCAGTGCAGATATTTCCATGTTTGTACAGATGGCGGTGTTGATGTTTCCATCTATACACAGATTGCCGTGTAGGTATTTCCATGTGTATACAGATGGCATTGTAGATATTTCCATGTTTATACAGATGGTGTTGTAGATATTTCCATGTTTACACAGATGACTGTATAGGTATTTCCATGTTTATACAGATGGCGGTGTAGATATTTCCATGTTTATAGAGATAGCGGTGTAGATATTTCCATATTTATACAGGTAACGGTGTAGAAATTTCCATGTTTATACAGATAGTGGTGTAAATATTTCCATGTTTATACAGATCACGGTGTAGATATTTCCATGTTTATAGAGATAGCGGTGTAGATATTTCCATGTTTATACAGATAGCGGTGTAGATATTTCCATGTTTATACAGACCGTAGTGTAGATATTTCCATATTTATACAGATAGCGGTGCAGATATTTGCATGTTTGTACTGATGGCGGTGTTGTTATTTCCATCTATACACAGATGACCGTGTAGATATTTCCATGTCTATACAGATGGCGGCGCAAATATTTCTACGGATATGTAGATGGTGGTATAGATATTTCCATGTATATACAGATAGCGCTGTACTTATTTCCATGTTTATATAGAGAGCGGTGTAGATATTTCCATGTATGTACACATGGCTGTGTAGATATTTCCATGTTTATACAGATGGCGGTGTAGATATTTCCATGTTTATACAGATAACTTTGTAAGTATTTCCATGTTTATACAGATGGCGGTGTAGATATTTTGACGTTTATAGACATAGCAGTGGAGATATTTCCATGTTTATACAGATAGCGGTGTAGATATTTCCATGTTTATACTGATCGCAGTGTAGATATTTCCATGTTTATAGAGATGGCGGTGTAGATATTTCCATGTTCATAGAGATAGCGGTGTTGATTTTTCCATGTTTATAGAGATAGCTGTGTGGATATTTCCATGTTTATACAGATAGGGGTGTAGATATTTCCATGTTTATACTGATGGCGGTGTAGATATTTCTATGTTTATACAGATCGCGGTGTAGATATTTCCATGTTTATACAGATCATGGTGTAGATATTTCCATGTTTATACAGATCGCGGTGTTGATATTACCATGTTTATTGGGATAGCGGTGCAAATATTTCCACATTTATACAGATAGCGGTGTAGTTATTAGCATGCTTATACAGATAGCGGTGTAGATATTTCCATGTATAAACAGATGTCTGTCACCATATTTCCATGTTTAAACAGATGGCGGGGTAGATATTTCCTTGTTTATACAAATAGCGGTGTAGTTATTTCCATGTTTATACAGATAGCGGTGTAGATATTTCCATGTATGTACAGATGGCTGTGTAGATATTTCCATGTTTATACAGATGGCTGTGTAGATATTTCCATGTTTATACAGAAGAATTTGTAGGTATATCCATCTTTATACAGATTGCGGTGTAGGTATTTCCATGTTTATAGTGATAGCTGTGTAGATATTTCCATGTTTATACAGATAGCGGTGTAGATATTTCCATGTTTATACAGATCACGGTGTAGATATTTCCATGTTTATACAGACAGCAGTGGAGATATTTCCATGTTTATACACATAGCGGTGTACATATTTCCATGTTTATAGAGACAGCGCTGTAGGTAAGTCCATGTTTACACAGGTAGCAGTGCAGTTATTTCCATGTTTATACAGATGCCTATGCAGATATTTCCATATTTATACAGAGGGCTGTGTAGATATTTCCATGTTTATACAGATGGCAGTGTAGATATTTCCATGTTCCTACACATGACTGTGTAGGTATTTCCATGTTTATTCAGATGGCTTTGTAGACATTTCCATGTTTATAGAGATAGCGGTGTAGATATTTACATGTTTATATAGATAGCGGTGTAGATATTTCCATGTTTATAGAGACCGCGGTGTAGATATTTCCATGTTTATACAGATAGCGGTGCAGATATTTCCATGTTTGTACAGATGGCGGTGTTGATATTTCCATCTATACACAGATGACCGTGTAGATATTTCCATGTTTATACAGATGGCGGCACAGATATTTCTATGGATATGTAGATGGCGGTGTATATATTTCCATGTTTATATAGATAGCGGTGTAGTTATTTCCATGTTTGTATAGACAGCGGTGTAGATATTTCCATGTATATACACATGGCTGTGTAGATATTTCCATGTTTATACAGATGGCGGTGTAGACATTTCCATTTTTATACAGATAACTTTGTAAGTATTTCCATGCTTATACAGATGGCGGTGTAGATATTTTGATGTTTATAGAGATAGCAGTGGAGATATTTCCATGTTTATACAGATAGCGGTGTAGATATTTCCATGTTTATACTGATCGCGGTGTAGATATTTCCATGTTTGTAGATATGGCGGTGGAGATATTTCCATGTTCATAGAGATAGCGGTGTTGATTTTTCCATGTTTATAGAGACAGCTGTGTGGATATTTCCATGTTTATACAGATAGCGGTGTAGATATTTCCATGTTTATGTAGATGGCGGTGTAGATATTTCCATGTTTATACAGATCACGGTGCAGATATTTCCATGTTTGTACAGATGGCGGTGTAGATATTTCCATGTTTATACAGATAGAAGTGTAGATATTTCCATGTTTATACAGATAGTTGTGTAGATATTTCCAAGTTTATACAGATGACGGTGTAGATACATCCATGTTTCTGAAGATGGCGGTGTAGATATTTTCATGTTTATAGAGATGGCGGTGTAGATATTTCCATGTATGTAGAGATTGCAGTGTAGATATTTCAATGTTTATAGAGAAAGTGGTGTAGGTATTTCCATGTTTACAGAGATAGCGGTGTAGATATTTCCAAATTTATACAGATCGCGGTGTAGGTATTTCCATGTTTATACAGATTGCGGTGTAGATATTTCCATGTTTCCACAGATGGCGGTGTAGATATTTCCTTGTTTATACAGACAGCGCAGTATATATTTCCATGTTTGTACAGATAGCGGTGTAGACATTTCCATGTTTACAGAGATAGTGGTGTAGTTATTTCCATCTTTGGACAGATTGCCGTGTAGATATTTCCATGTTTACGCAGATATCTGTGTAGATATTTCCAAGTTTACACAGATAGCTGTGTAGATATTTCCATGTTTACACACATAGCATTGTAGATATTTACTTGTTTATACAGATTGCGGTGTAGATATGTCCATGTTTATACAGAAAGCGGTGTAGATATTTTCATGTTTCTACAGGTAGCGGTGGAGATATTTCCATCTTTATAGAGACTGCGGTATAGATATCTCCATGTTTATAAAGATAGCGGTGTAGATATTTCCATGTTTACAGAGATAGCAGTGTAGATATTTCCATCTTTGCACAGATTGCTGTGTAGATATTTCCATTTTTACACAGATAGCTGTGTAGATATTTCCAACTTTACACACTTAGCTGTGTAGTTATTTCCATGTTTACACAGATAGCGTTGTAGATATTTCCATGTTTATACAGATAGCGGTGTAGATGTTTCCATGTTTATACAGATAGCGGTGTAGATATTTCCAGGTTTATACAGATAGCGGTGGAGATATTTCCCTGTTTACACAGATAGCGATGTAGATATTTCCATGTTTATACAGATAGCGGTGTAGATATTTCCATGTTTATAGAGATAGCAGTGTAGATATTTCCATGTTTATACAGAAGGCTGTGTAGATATTTCCATGTGTGTACAGATGGCGGTGTAGATATTTCCATGTTTATACAGATGGCGCTGTAGATATTTCCATGTTTACAGAGATAGCGGTGTAGGTATTTCCATCTTTGCACAGATTGCGGTGTAGGTATTGCCAAATTTACACTGATAGCAGTGTAGATATTTCCAAGTTTACACAGATAGCTGTGTAGATATTTCCATGTTTACAGAGATAGCATTGTAGATATTTCCGTGTGTATACAGATTGCGGTGTAGTTATTTCCATGTTGATACAGATAGCGGTGTAGATATTTCCATGTTTATACAGGTAGCGGTGTAGAAATTCCCATGTATATACAGATCGCTTTGTAGACATTTCCATTTTTCTACAGATGTCAGTGTAGATATTTCCAAGTTTAGACAGATGGCAGTGTAGATATTTCCATGTTTATACAGACGTCTGTGTAGATATTTCCATGTTTATAAACATGGTGGTGTAGATATTTCCATGTTTATAGAGATGGCGGTGTACTTATGTCTATGTTTATAGAGATAGCGGTGTAAATATCTCCATGTTTATAGAGATGGTGGTGTAAGTATTTTCATGTTTATAGAGATGGCGGTGTAGATATTTCCATATTTATAGAGATAGTGGTGTAGATATTTCCATCTTTCTACAGATGGCAGTGTAGATATTTCCATGTTTATACAGAACGCAGTGTAGATATTTCCATGTTTATACAGATAGCGGTGTAGATATTTCCATGTTTGTACAGATGGCGGTGTTGATGTTTCCATCTATACACAGATTGCCGTGTAGGTATTTCCATGTGTATACAGATGGCATTGTAGATATTTCCATGTTTATACAGATGGTGGTGTAGATATTTCCATGTTTATACATATGACTGTTCAGGTATTTCCAGGTTTTTACAGATGGCATTGTAGATATTTCCATGTTTATAGAGATAGCAGTGTAGATATTTCCATGTTTATACAGATGGCGGTGTAGATATTTCCATGTTTATAGAGATAGCGGTGTAGATATTTCCATATTTATACAGATCACGGTGTAGATATTTCCATTTTTATACAGTTCGTGGTGTAGATATTTCCATGTTTATACAGATCATGGTGTAGATATTTCCATGTTTATACAGATCGCGGTGTTGATATTACCATGTATATAGGGAGAGCGGTGCAAATATTTCCACATTTATACAGATAGCAGTGTAGTTATTAACATGTTTATACAGATAGCGGTGTAGATATTTCCATGTATAAACAGATGTCTGTGTAGATATTTCCATGTTTAAACAGATGGTGGTATAGATATTTCCTTGTTTATACAAATAGCGGTGTATTTATTTCCATGTTTATACAGATAGCGGCGTAGATATTTCCATGTATATTCAGACGGCTGTGTAGATATTTCCATGTTTATACAGATGGCTCTGTAGATATTTCCATGTTTATACAGATGACTTTGTAGGTATTTCCATGTTTATACAGATTGCGGTGTAGATATTTCCATGTTTATAGAGATAGCTGTGTAGATATTTCCATGTTTATAGAGATAGCAGTGTAGATAATTCAATGTTTATACAGATCGCGGTGTAGATATTTCCATGTTTATACAGATCGCGGTGTAGATATTTCCATGTTCCTACACATGACTGTGTTGGTATTTCCATGTTTATACAGATGGCTTTGTGGATATTTCCATATTTATAGAGATAGCGGTGTAGATATTTCCATGTTTCTACAGATAGCGGTGTAAATGTTTCCATGTTTATACAGATCGTGGTGTAGATGTTTCCATGTTTATACAGACCGTAGTGTAGATATTTCCATGTTTGTACAGATGGCGGTGCTGATAATTCCATCTATACACAGATGACCGTGTAGATATTTCCATGTTTATACAGATGGCGGCGCAGATATTTCCATGGATATGTAGATGGCGGTGTAGCTATTTCCATGTTTATACAGATAGCGTTGTAGTTATTTCCATGTTTATATAGACAGCAGTGTAGATATTTCCATGTTTATACACATCGCTGTGTAGATATTTCCATGTTTATACAGATGGCGGTGCAGATATTTCCATGTTTATACCGATAACTTTTAAGTATTTCCATGTTTATACAGATCACGGTGTAGATATTTCAATGTTTATAGACATAGTGGAGATATTTCCATGTTAATAGAGATAGCGGTGTAGATATATCCACGTTTATACTGATCGCAGTGTAGATATTTCCGCGTTGATAGAGATGGCGGTGTAGATATTTCCATGTTCATCGAGATATCGGTGTTGATTTTTCCATGTTTATAGAGATAGCGGTGTGGATATTTCCATGTTTGTACAGATAGGGGTGTTGATATTTCCATGTTTATAGAGATGGCGGTGTAGATATTTCCATGTTTATACAGATCAAGGTGTAGATATTTCCATGTTTATACAGATCACGGTGTAGATATTTCCATGTTTATACAGATCATGGTGTAGATATTTCCATGTTTATACAGATCGCGGTGTTGATATTACCATGTATATAGGGATAGCGGTGCAAATATTTCCACATTTATACAGATAGCGGTGCAGTTATTAACATGTTTATACAGATAGTGGTGTAGATATTTCCATGTATAAACAGATGTCTGTGTAGATATTTCCATGTTTAAACAGATGGTGGTGTAGATATTTCCTTGTTTATACAAATAGTGGTGTATTTATTTCCATGTTTATACAGATAGCGGTGTAGATATTTCCATGTATATACAGACGGCTGTGTAGATATTTCCATGTTTATACAGATGGCTGTGTAGATATTTCCATGTTTATACAGATGACTTTGTAGGTATTTCCATGTTTATACAGATTGCGGTGTAGATATTTCCATGTTTATAGAGATAGCTGTGTAGATATTTCCATGTTTATACAGATACCGGTGTAGATATTTCCATGTTTATACAGATCGCGGTGTAGATATTTCCATGTTTATACAGATCGCGGTGAAGATATTTCCATGTTCCTACACATGACTGTGTTGCTATTTCCATGTTTATACAGATGGCTTTGTGGATATTTCCATGTTTATAGAGATAGCGGTGTAGATATTTCCATGTTTCTACAGATAGCGGTGTAAATATTTCCGTGTTTATACAGCTCGTGGTGTAGATGTTTCCATGTTTATACAGATACAGGTGTAGAAATTTCCATGTTTATACAGAACGCAGTGCAGATATTTCCATGTTTGTACAGATGGCGGTGTTGTTGTTTCCATCTATACACATATTTCCGTGTAGGTATTTCCATGTGTATACAGATGGCATTGTAGATATTTCCATGTTTATACAGATGGTGGTGTAGATATTTCCATGTTCATACAGATGACTGTATAGGTATTTCCATGTTTTTACAGATGGCATTGTAGATATTTCCATGTTTATAGTGATGGCAGTGTAGATATTTCCATGTTTATACAGATGGCGGTGTAGATATTTCCATGTTTATAGAGATAGCGGTGTAGGTATTTCCATATTTATACAGATAACGGTGTAGTTATTTCCATGTTTATACAGATAGCAGTGTAAATATTTCCATGTTTATACAGATCACGGTGTAGATATTTCCATGTTTATAGAGAGAGCGGTGTAAATATTTCCATCTTTATACAGATAGCGGTTTAGATATTTCCATGTTTATACAGACCGCGGTGTAGATATTTCCATGTTTAAACAGATAGCGGTGTAGATGTTTCCATGTTTGTACAGATGGCGGTGTTGATATTTCCATCTATACACAGATGACCGTGTAGATATTTCCAAGTTTATACAGATGGAGGCGCAGATATTTCCATAGATATGTAGATGGCGGTGTAGATATTTCCATGTTTATACAGATAGCTTTGTAGTTATTTCCAACTTTATATAGATAGCGGTGTAGATATTTCCATGTATATACACATGGCTGTGTAGATATTTCCATGTTTATACAGATGGCGGTGTAGATATTTCCATGTTTATACCGATAACTTTGTAAGTATTTCCATGTTTATACAGATGGCGGTGTAGATATTTCGATGTTTGTAGAGATAGCAGTGGAGATATTTCCATGTTTATAGAGATAGCGGTGTAGATATTTCCATGTTAATACAGACAGCGGTGTAGATATTTCCATGTTTTTACAGATATTGGTGTAGATATTTCCATGTTTACACAGACTGCAGTGTAGATATTTCCATCTTTCTACAGATGGCATTGTAGATATTTCCATGTTTATACAGATGTCTTTGTAGATATTTCCATGTTTATGCAGATTGCGTTGAAGATATTTCCATGTTTACAGAGATGGCGGTCAAGTTATTTCTAAGTTTATAGAGATAGCTGTGTAAATATTTCCATGTGTATAGAGAAGGCGGTGTAAGTATTTTCATGTTTATAGAGATAGCGGTGTTGATATTTCCATGTTTATACAGATAGCGGTGTTGGTATTTCCATGTTTATGCAGATAGCGGTGTAGATATTTCCATGTTTATAGAGATAGCGGTGTAGATATTTCCATGTTTATACAGATGGCTGTGTAGATATTTCCATGTGTGTACAGATGGCAATGTAGATATATCCATTTTATACAGATGGCGCTGTAGATATTTCCATGTTTATACAGATGGCAGTGTAGATATTTCCATGTTTATACAGATAGCGGTGTAGATATTTCCATGTTTACAGAGATAGCGGTGTAGATATTTCCATCTTTGCACAGATTGCAGTGTAAGTATTGCCGAATTTACAGAGATAGCGGTGTAGATATTTCCAAGTTTACACAGATAGCTCTGTAGATATTTCCATGTTTACAGAGATAGCATTGTAGATATTTCCATGTTTATACAGATTGCTGTGTAACTATTTCCATGTTTATGCAGCTCACGGTGTAGCTATTTCCATCTTTATACAGATGGCAGTGTAGATATTTCCATGTTTATACAGATAGCGGTGTAGATATTTACATGTCTATAGAGGTAGCGGTGTAGATATTTCCATCGTTATACAGATAGTGGTGTAGGTATTTCCATGTTTATACAGATGGCGGTGTAGACATATCCGTGTTTCTGAAGATGGCGGTGTAGATATTTTCATGTTTATAGAGATGGCGGTGTAGATATTTCCATGTATATAGAGACTGCAGTGTAGATATTTCCATGTTTGTAGAGAAACCGGTGTAGGTATTTCCATGTTTATAGAGATAGCGGTGTGGATATTTCCATATATATACAGATAGCCGTGTAGGTATTTCCATGTTTATACAGATGGCTGTGTAGATATTTCCTTGTTTATACAGATATCGGTGTAGATTTTTCCAGGTTTATACAGAGAGAAGTGTAGATACTTCCACGTTTTACAGATAGTGGTGTAGATATTTCCATCTTTATACAGATAGTGGTGCAGATATTTCCATGTTTACACAAATAGCCGTGTAGATATTTCTATGTTTACACAGATAGAGTTGCTGATATTTCCATGTTTATAAAGATAGCGGTGCAGATATTTCCATGTTTATACAGATATCGGTGTGGCTATTTACATGTTTATACAGATAGCGGTGTGGGTATTTCCATCTTTATACAGAGAGCGGTATAGATATTTCCATGTTTATAGAGATGACTGTCTAGATATTTCCATGTTTATTCAGCTTTCCGTGTAGATAGTTCCATGTTTATACAGATGGTGGTGTAGCTATTTCCATGTTTATACAGATGGCGGTGCAGATACAGCCATGTTTCTGAAGATGGCGGTGTAGATATTTTCATTTTTATAGAAATGGCGGTGTAGATAATTCCATGTTTATAGAGATTGCGATGTAGATATTTCCATGTTTATAGAGAAAGCGGTGTTGGTATTTCCATGTTTATACAGATGGCGGTGTAGATATTTCCATGTTTCTACACATGGCGGTGTAGATATTTCCTTGTTTATACAGATAGCGGTGTAAATATTTCCATGTTTATACAGATAGCGGTGTAGTTATTTCCATGTTTTCAGAGATAGCGGTGTAGATATTTCCCTGTTTGCACAGATTGCCTTGTAGATATTTCCATTTTTACACAAATACCTGTGTAGATATTTCCAAGTTTACACAGATAGCTGTGTAGATATTTCCATATTTACACAGACAGTGTTGTAGATATTTCCATGTTGATACAGATAGCGTTGTAGATATTTCCATGTTTATACAGATAGCGGTGTAGATATTTCCATGTTTATACAGATGGCTGTGTAGATATTTCTATGTTTATACAGATGGCTTTGTAGATATTTCCATGTTATACAGATGACTTTGTAGGTATTTCCATGTTTATACAGATGGCGGTGTAGATATTTCCATATTTATAGAGATAGCTGTGTAGATATTTCCATGTTTATACAGATCACGGTGTAGATATTTCCGTGTTTGTACAGATCACGGTGTAGATATTTCCATGTTTATACAGATAGCGGTGTAGGTATTTCCTGGTTTATACAGATAGCGGTGTAGATATATCCATGTTTTTATAGATATCGGTGTAGATATTTCCATGTTTACACAGATTGCTGTGTAGATATTTCCATTTTTCTACAGATGGCATTGTAGATATTTCCATGTTTATACAGATGGCGGTGTAGATATTTCCATGTTTATGTAGATGGTGGTGTAGATAGTACCATGTTTATACAGATAGCGGTGTAGATATTTCCATGTTTATACAGATCGTGGTGAAGGTATTTCCATGTTTATACAGATCGTGGTGTAGAGATTTCCATCTTTATATTGATAGCGGTGTAGATATTTCCATGTTTATACAGCTCGCGGTGCAGATATTTATATCTTTATACAGATGGCATTGTAGATATTTCCTTATTCACACAGATGGCGGTGTAGATGTTTCCATGTTTATACAGATGGCGGAGTGGTTAGTTAAATGTTTATGGAGATGGCAGTGTAGATATTTACATGTTTATAGAGATGGCGGTGTAGATATTTCCATGTTTATAGAGATAGCAGTGTAGATATTTACATGTTTATACAGATGGCTGTGTAGATATTTCCATGTGTATACAGATGGCATTGTAGATATTTCCATGTTTATACAGATGACTGTATAGGTATTTCCATGTTTTTACAGATGGCAGTGCAGATATTTCCATGTTTATAGAGATAGCAGTTTAGATATTTCCATGTTTGTACCGACGGCGGTGTTGATATTTCCATCTATACACAGATGGCCGTGTAGATATTTCCATGTTTATACAGATGGCGGCGTAGATATTTCCATGGACATGCAGATGGCGGTGTAGATATTTCCATGTTTATACAGACAGCGGTGTAGATATTTCCATGTTTAAACAGATGGTGGTGTAGATATTTCCGTGTTTATTCACATGGCGGAGTAGATACTTCCTTCTTTATGGAGATGGCAGTGTAGATATTTTCATGTTTATAGAGATGGCGGTGTAGATATTTCCATATTTATAGAGATAGTGGTGTAGATATTTTCATCTTTCTGCAGATGTCAGTGTAGATATTTGTATGTTTATACAGATGGAGGTGTAGATATTTCCATATTTATACACATGTCTGTGCAGATATTTTCATGTGTATACAGATGGTATTGTAGGTATTTCCATGTTTATACAGAAGATGGTGTAGATATTTCCTTGTTTATTCAGATGACTGTGTAGATATTTCCATGTTTTTACAGATGGCAGTGTAGATATTTCAATGTTTATAGAGATGGCACTGTAGATAATTCCATGTTTATACAGATCGCGGTGTAGATATTTCCATGTTTATACAGAAAGCGGTTTAGATATTTCCATGTTTTTACAGATATCGGTGTAGATATTTCCATGTTTAAACAGATTGCGGTGTAGATATTTCCATCATTCTACAGATGGCATTGTAGATATTTCCATGTTTATACAGATGGCGGTGTAGATATTTCCATGTGTATATAGATGGTGGTGTAGATATTACCATGTTTATACAGATAGCGGTGTAGATATTTCCATGTTTATACAGATCGCGGTGAAGATATTTCCATGTTTATACAGACCGCGGTGTAGATATTTCCATGTTTATACGGATAGCGGTGTAGATATTTCCATGTTTATACAGATAGCCGTTTAGATATTTACATGTTTATAGAGATAGCAGTGTAGGTATTTCCATATTTATAGACATAGTGGTGTAGATATTTCCATGTTTATACAGATGGCGGTTTAGATATTTCCATATTTATAGAGATAGCTGTGTAGATATTTCCAAGTTTATACAGATAGCGGTGTAGATATTTCCATGTTTATACAGATCGCGGTGTAGATATTTCCATGTTTATACAGATCGTGTAGATATTTCCATGTTTACACAGATGGCGTAGTAGGTATTTCCATGTTTATATAGTTGGTGGTGTAGATATTACCATGTATATACAGATAGCGGTGTAGGTATTTCCATATTTATACAGATGTCTGTGTAGACATTTCCATGTGTATACAGATGGTATTGTAGGTATTTCCATGTTTATACAGATGGTGGTGTAGATATTTCCATGTTTATTCAGATGACTGTGTAGATATTTCCATGTTTTTACTGATGGCAGTGTAGATATTTCAATGTATATGGAGATGGTGCTGTAGATATTTAAATGTTTATATAGATAACGGTGGAGATATTTCCATGTTTATACAGACAGCAGTGGAGATATTTCCATGTTTATATACATAGTGCTGTACATATTTCCATGTTTATAGAGACAGCGGTGTAGGTATTTCCATGTTTATACAGATAGTGGTGGAGATATTTCCATGTTTATACAGATGCCTATGCAGATATCTCCATATTTATACCGAGGGCTGTGTAGATATTTCTATGTTTATACAGATGGCAGTGTAGATATTTCCATGTTCCTACACATGACTGTGTAGGTATTTCCATGTTTATACAGATGGCTTTTTAGATATGTCCATGTCTATGGAGATAGCGGTGCAGATGTTTCCATGTTTATACAGATAGCGTTGTATATATATCCATGTTTATACAGATCGTGGTGTAGATATTTCCATGTTTATACAGATACCAGTGTAGATATTTCCATGTTTATACAGACCGCAGTGTAAATATTTCCATGTTTATAGAGATAGCAGTGTAGATATTTCCAAGTTTGTACAGATGGCGGTGTTGATGTTTCCATCTATACACAGATTGCCGTGTAGGTATTTCCATGTGTATACAGATGGCATTGTAGTTATTTCCATGTTTATACAGATGGTGGTGTAGGTATTTCCATGTTTACACAGATGACTGTATAGGTATTTCAATGTTTATACAGATGGCGGTGTAGATATTTCCATGATTATAGAGATAGCGGTGTAGAAATTTTCATATTTATACAGATAACGGTGTACAAATTTCCATGTTTATACAGATAGCGGTGTAAATATTTCCATGTTTATACAGACCACGGTGTAGATATTTCCTTGTTTATACAAATAGCGGTGTAGTTATTTCCAAGTTTATAAGGACAGCGATGTAGATATTTCCATGTATATGCAGATGGCTGTGTAGATATTTCTATGTTTATACAGATGGCTTTGTAGATATTTCCATGTTATACAGATGACTTTGTAGGTATTTCCATGTTTATACAGATGGCGGTGTAGATATTTCCAAATTTATAGAGATAGCTGTGTAGATATTTCCATGTTTATACAGATCACGGTGTAGATATTTCCATGTTTATACAGATCACGGTGTAGATATTTCCATGTTTATACAGATAGCGGTGTAGATATTTCCTGGTTTATACAGATAGCGGTGTAGATATATCCATGTTTTTATAGATATCGGTGTAGATATTTCCATGTTTACACAGATTGCTGTGTAGATATTTCCATCTTTCTACAGATGGCATTGTAGATATTTCCATGTTTATACAGATGGCGGTGTAGGTATTTCCATGTTTATATAGATGGTGGTGTAGATATTACCATGTTTATACAGATAGCGGTGTAGATATTTCCATGTTTATACAGATCGTGGTGAAGTTATTTCCATGTTTATACAGATCGTGGTGTAGAGATTTCCATGTTTATATTGATAGCGGTGTAGATATTTCCATGTTTATACAGCTCGCGGTGCAGATATTTATATCTTTATACAGATGGCATTGTAGATATTTCCTTATTCACACAGGTGGCGGTGTAGATGTTTCCATGTTTATACAGATGGCGGAGTAGTTAGTTAAATGTTTATTTAGATGGCAGTGTAGATATTTTCATGTTTATAGAGATGGAGGTGTAGATATTTCCATGTTTATAGAGATAGCAGTGTAGATATTTACATGTTTATACAGATGGCTGTGTAGATATTTCCATGTGTATACAGATGGCATTGTAGATATTTCCATGTTTATACAGATGACTGTATAGGTATTTCCATGTTTTTACAGATGGCAGTGCAGATATTTCCATGTTTATAGAGATAGCAGTTTAGATATTTCCATGTTTGTACAGATGGCGGTGTTGATATTTCCATCTATACACAGATGGCCGTGTAGATATTTCCATGTTTATACAGATGGCGGCATAGATATTTCCATGGACATGCAGATGGCGGTGTAGATATTTCCATGTTTATACAGACAGCGGTGTAGATATTTCCATGTTTAAACAGATGGTGGTGTAGATATTTCCGTGTTTATACACATGGCGGAGTAGATACCTCCATCTTTATGGAGATGGCAGTGTAGATATTTTCATGTTTATAGAGATGGCGGTGTAGATATTTCCATATTTATAGAGATAGTGGTGTAGATATTTCCATCTTTCTGCTGATGTCAGTGTAGATATTTGTATGTTTATACAGATGGAGGTGTAGATATTTCCATATTTATAGAGATGTCTGTGCAGATATTTCCATGTGTATACAGATGGTATTGTAGGTATTTCCATGTTTATACAGAAGATGGTGTAGATATTTCCTTGTTTATTCGGATGACTGTGTAGATATTTCCATGTTTTTACAGATGGCAGTGTAGATAATTCAATGTTTATAGAGATGGCGCTGTAGATAATTCCATGTTTATACAGATCGCGGTGTAGATATTTCCATGTTTATACAGATAGCGGTTTAGCTATTTCCATGTTTTCACAGATATCGGTGTAGATATTTCCATGTTTAAACAGATTGCGGTGTAGATATTTCCATCATTCTACAGGTGGCATTGTAGATATTTCCATATCTATACAGATGGCGGTGTAGATATTTCCATGTGTATATAGATGGTGGTGTAGATATTACCATGTTTATACAGATAGCGGTGTAGATATTTCCATGTTTATACAGATCGCGGTGAAGATATTTCCATGTTTATACAGATCGCGGTGTAGATATTTCCATGTTTATACAGATAGCGGTGTAGATATTTACATGTTTATATAGATAGCAGTGTAGGTATTTCCATGTTTATAGACATAGCGGTGTAGATATTTCCATCTTTATATAGATGGCGTTGTAGATATTTCCATGTTTATACCGATAGCGGTGCTGGCATTTCCACGTTTATACAGATAGCGATGTAGATATTTCCATGTTTTTACAGATCGCGGTGCAGATATTTATATCTTTATACAGACGGCATTGTAGATAATTCCTTATTCACACAGATGGCGGTGTAGATGTTTCCATGTTTATACAGATGGCGCAGTAGTTAGTTCCATGTTTATGGAGATGGCAGTGTAGATATTTTCATGTTTATAGAGATGGCGGTGTAGATATTTCCATGTTTATAGAGATAGCAGTGTAGATATTTACATGTTTATACAGATGGCTTTGTAGATATTTCCATGTGTATACAGATGGCATTGTAGATATTTTCATGTTTATAGAGATGGCGGTGTAGATATTTCCATGTTTATGGAGATAGCAGTGTAGATATTTACATGTTTATACAGATGGCTGTGTAGATATTTCCATGTGTATACAGATGGCATTGTAGATATTTCCATGTTTATACAGATGACTGTATAGGTATTTCCATGTTTTTACAGATGGCAGTGCAGATATTTCCATGTTTATAGAGATAGCGGTATAGATATTTCCATGTTTGTACAGATGGCGGTGTTGATATTTCCATCTATACACAGATGGCCGTGTAGATATTTCCATGTTTATACAGATGGCGGCGTAGATATTTCCATGGACATGCAGATGGCGGTGTAGATATTTCCATGTTTATACAGACAGCGGTGTAGATAATTCCATGTTTACACAGATGGTGGTGTAGGTATTTCCGTGTTTATACACATGGCGGAGTAGATACTTCCATCTTTATGGAGATGGCAGTGTAGATATTTTCATGTTTATAGAGATGGCGGTGTAGATATTTCCATAATTATAGAGATAGCGGTGTAGATATTTCCATCTTTCTGCAGATGTCAGTGTAGATATTTAAATGTTTATACAGATGGCGGTGTAGATATTTCCATATTCATACAGATGTCTGTGCACATACTTCCATGTGTATACAGATGGTATTGTAGGTATTTCCATGTTTATGCAGATGATGGTGAAGATATTTCCTTGTTTATTCGGATGACTGTGTAGATATTTCCATGTTTTTACAGATGGCAGTGTAGATATTTCAATGTTTATAGAGATGGCGCTGTAGATATTTCCATGTTTATACAGATAGCGGTGTAGATATTTCCATGTTTTTACAGATAGCGGTGTAGATATTTCCATGTGTACATAGATGGTGGTGTACATATTACCATGTTTATATAGATAGCGGTGTAGATATTTCCATGTTTATACAGATCGCAGTGTAGATATTTCCATGTTTATACAGAGAGTGGTGTAGATATTTCCATGCTTATACAGATAGCGGTGTAGATATTTCCATGTTTATAGAGATAGCGATGTAGGTATTTCCATGTTTATAGACATAGCGACGTAGATATTTCCATGTTTATATAGATGGCGTTGTAGATATTTCTATGTTTATACCGATAGCTGTGTTGGTATTTCCACGTTTATACAGATAGCGATGTATATTTCCATGTTTAAACAGCTCGCGGTGCAGATTTTTATATCTTTATACAGATGGCATTGTAGATATTTCCTTACTCACACAGATGGCGGTGTAGATGTTTCCATGTTTATACAGATGACTGTAAAGGTATTTCCATGTTTTTACAGATGGCAGTGCAGATATTTCCATGTTTATAGAGATAGCGGTATAGATATTTCCATGTTTGTACAGATGGCGGTGTTGATATTTCCATCTATACACAGATGGCCGTGTAGATATTTCCATGTTTATACAGATGGCGGCGTAGATATTTCCATGGACATGCAGATGGCGGTGTAGATATTTCCATGTTTATACAGATAGAGGTGTAGATATTTCCATGTTTATACAGACCGCGGTGTAGATATTTCCATGTTTGTACAGATGGCGGTGTTGATATTTCCATCTATACACAGATGGCCGTGTAGATATTTCCATGTTTATAGTGATGGCGGCGCAGATATTTCTATGGGTATGTAGTTGGCGGTGTAGATATTTCCATGTATATAGAGATTGCGGTGTAGTTATTTCCATGTTTATATAGAGAGCGGTGTAGATATTTCCATGTATGTACACATGGCTGTGTAGATTTTTCCATGCTAATACAGAGGGCGGCGTAGATATTTCCATGTTTATATAGATAATTTTGTAAGTATTTCAATGTTTATACAGATGGCAGTGTGGATATTTCGATGTTTATACAGATAGCAGTGGAGATATTTCCATGTTTATACAGATAGCGGTGTAGTAATTTCCATGTTTATATAGATGGCGGTGTAGAGATTTCCATGAATATACACATGGCTGTTTAGATATTTCCATGTTTATACAGATGGTGGTGTAGATATTTCCATATTTATACAGGTAACTTTGAAAGTATTTCCATGTTTATACAGATGGCGGTGTAAATGTTTGATGTTTATAGAGATAGCAGTGGAGATATTTCCATGTTTATACAAATAGCGGTGTAGATATTTCCATGTTTATACTGATCGTGGTGTAGATATTTCCATGTTTATAGAGATGGCGGTGTAGATATTTCCATGTTCATAGAGATAGCGGTGTTGATTTTTCCGTGTTTATAGAGATAGCGGTGTGGATAATTCCATGTTTATACAGATAGGGGTGTAGATATTTCCATGTTTATAGAGATGGCGGTGTAGATATTTCCATGTTTATATAGATCAAGGTGTAGATATTTCCATGTTTATACAGATCATGGTGTAGATATTTCAATGTTTATACAGATCGCGGTGTTGGTATTACCATGTTTATAGAAATAGCCGTGCAAATATTTCCACATTTATAGAGATAGCGGTTTAGTTATTAGCATGTTTATACAGATAGCGGTGTAGATATTTCCATGTATACACAGATGTCTGTGTATATATTTCCATGTTTAAACAGATGGCGGTGTAGATATTTCCTTGTTTATACAAATAGCGGTGTAGTTATTTCCAAGTTTATACAGATAGCGGTGTAAATATTTCCATGTATATACAGATGGCTGTGTAGATATTTCCATGTTTATACAGATGGCTGTGTAGATATTTCCATGTTTACACAGATGACATTGTAGTTATTTCCATGTTTATGCAGATGGCGGTGTAGGTATTTCGATGTTTATAGAGATAGATGTGTAGATATTTCCATGTTTATACAGATCGTGGTGTAGATATTTCCATGTTTATACAGACAGAAGTGGAGATATTTCCATGTTTATACAGATACTGGTGGAGATATTTCCATGTGTATACAGATGGCGGTGTAGATATTACCAAGTTTATAAAGATAGCGGTGTAGATATTTCCATGTTTATACTGAGAGTGGTGTAGATATTTCCATGTTTATGCAGATTGCGGTGTAGTTATTTCCATGTTTATAGAGATAGCGGTGTAGATATTTCCATGTTTATACAGATGACAGTGTAGAAATTTTCATGTTTTTACAGATGGCGGTGTACATATTTCCATGTTTATACTGAGAGTGGTGTAGATATTTCCATGTTTATACAGATAGCAGTGTAAATATTTCGATGTTTATAGAGATGGCTCTCTAGATATTTCCATGTTTATACAGATGGCAGTGTAGATATTTCCATGTTTATACTAATAGTGGTGTAGATATTTCCATGTTTATACAGATAGCGGTGTGGCTATTTCCATGTTTATACAGATAGCAGTGTAGATATTTCGATGTTTATAGAGATGGCTCTGTAGATATTTCCATGTTTATACAGATGGCAGTGAAGATATTTCCATGTTTATACAGATAGTGGTTTAGATATTTCCATGTTTATACAGATAGCGGTGTAGGTATTTCCATGTTTATACAGATGGTGTTGTAGGTATTTCCATGTTTATAGAAATAGCCATGTAGATATATCCATGTTTATACAGATAGCGGTGTAGAGATTTCCATGTTTATAGAGATAGCAGTGTTGATATTTCCATATTTATACAGATAGCAGTGTAGATATTTCCATGTTTATAGAGATCGTGGTGTAGATATTTCCATGTTTATACAGATAGCGGTGTAGATATTTCCGTGTTTACACAGATAGCGGTGTAGATATTTCTATGTTTACACAGATAGCGTTGCAGATATTTGCATGTTTATACAGATAGCGGTGTAGATATTTCCATGTTTATACAGATACCGGTGTAGATGTTTCCATGTTTATACAGATAGTGGTGGAGATATTTCCACGTTTATAGAGATAGACATGTAGATATTTCCATGTTTATACAGATAGCTGTGTAGACATTTCCAGGTTTATACATATAGCGGTGTAGATATTTTCATGCTTATACAGATAGCGGTGTAGATATTTCCAAGTTCATACAGGTAGCCGTGTAGATATTTCCATGTTTATACAGCAAGCGGTGTAGATATTTCCAGGTTTATACAGATAGTGGTTTAGATATTTCCACGTTTACAGAGATAGCGGTGTAGATATTTCCATGTTTATACTGATGGCTGTGTAGATTTTTCCATGTGTATACAGACGGCAGTGTAGATATTTCCATGTTTATACTGATGGAGGTGTAGATATTTCCATGTTTATACAGAAGACTGTGTAGATATTTCCATGTTTTTACAGATGACGGTGTAGTTATTTGCATGTTTATACAGATAGAGGTGTAAATATTTCCATGTTTATACAGATAGCGGTGGAGATATTTCCATGTTTATACAGATAGTGATGTAGACATTTCCATGTTTACACACATAGCGCTGTAGATTTTTCCATGTTTATACAGATAGCGGTGTAGATATTTCCATGATTGTACAGATAGCGGTGTAGATATTTCCATGCTTATACATATAGCGGTGTAGTTATTTCCATGTTTATATAGATAGCAGTGGAGATATTTCCATGTTTTTACAGATAGCGGTGGAGATCTTTCCATGTTTGTACAGATGGCGCTGTAGATATTTCCATGTTTATACAGATAGCGGTGTAGTTATTTCCAAGTTTATACAGATAGCCACGTATTTATTTCCATGTTTATACAGATAGAGATGTAGATATTTCCATGTTTATACAGATAGCCGTGTAGATATTTCCATGTTTATACAGATAACAGTGAAGATATTTCCATGTTTATACTGATGGCTGTGTAGATATTTCCATGTGTATACAGATGGCAGTGTAGATATTTCCATGTTTATACTGATGGAGGTGTAGATATTTCCATGTTTATGCAGATGACTGTGTACCTATTTCCACGATTTTACAGATGGCGGTGTAGATATTTCCATGTTTATACAGATAGTGTTGTGGATATTTCCATCATTATACGTATGGCGGTGTTGATGTTTCCATGTTTATACAGATAGCGTTGTAGATATTTCCATGTTTATACAGATAGCGATGTTGGTATTTCCATGTTAATACAGATAGCGGTGTAGATATTTCCATGTTTATACAGCTCGCGTTGTTGATATTTCCATTTTGTACAGATGGCAGTATAGATATTTCCATGTTTATAGAGATAGCGTTGTACATATTTCCATGTTTATGCAAATAGCGTTTTAAACATTTCCATGTTTATAGAGATAGCGGTGTAAATATTTCCATGTTTATACAGATAGCGGTTTAAATATGTACACATTTACAGAGATAGCGGTGAAGATATTTCCTTGTTTAAGAAGATGCAAGTGTGGATATTTCCATGTTTATAGAGATGGCGGTGTGGATATTTCCATGTTTATACAGATAGCCGTGTAGATATTTCCATGTTTATACAGATGACTTTGTAGGTATTTCCATGTTTATACAGATGGCGGTGTAGATATTTTCTTGTTTATGTAGATGGCGTTGTAGATACCTCCATGTTTAAAGAGATGGCAGTGTGTATATTTCCATGTTGATGGAGATGGCGGTGTAGATATTTCCATGTTTATAGAGATAGCGGTGTAGTTATTTCCATGTTTATAGAGATAGCGGAGTAGATATTTCCATGTTTCTACAGATGACTCTGAAGATATTTCCATGTTTCTACAGATGGCAGTGTAGATATTTCCATGTTTATAGAGATAGAAGTGTAGATATTTTCATGTTTATACATACTGCGGTGGAGATTTGTCCATGTTTATACAGATAGCAATGGAGATATTTCCACGTTAATACACATAGCGGTGTAGATATTTCCATGTTTATACAGATAGCGTTTTAGATATTTCCATGTTTATACAGATGGCTGTGCCGATATTTCCATGTTTATACAGAGTTCCCTGTAGATATTTCCATATTTATATAGATGACAGTGCAGATATTTCCAGGTTTATACACATGGCTGTGTAGATATTTCCATGTTTATACAGACGGTTGTGTAGATATTTCCATGTTTATACAGATGTCTTTGTAGGTATTTCCATGTTTATACAGATGGCGGTGTAGATATTTCCATGTTTATAGAGATAGCTGTGTAGATATTTCCATGTTTACACAGATAGCGGTTTAGATATTTCCATGTTTATACAGATGACGGTGTAGATATTTCTATGTTTATAGAGATGGCGGTGTAGATATTTCCATGTTTATAGAGATAGCGGTGTAGATATATCAATGTGCATAGAGATAGCAGTGAGGATATTTCCATGTTTATACAGATAGCAGTGTAGATATTTCCACTTTTATAGAGATAGCGGTTTAGATATTTCATATTTATACAGAGAGCGGTGTAGATATTTCCATGTTTATACAGATTGCGGTGTAGATATTTCCATGTTTATACAGATAGCGGTGTAGATATTTCCACGTTTATACAGATGGCGGTGTAGATATTTCCATCTTTCTACAAATGGCAGTGTAGATATTTCCATGTTTATAGAGATGGCGGTGTAGATATTTCCATGTTTATATAGATGGCAGTGTAGATATTTTCTTGTTTATGTAGATGGCGTTGTAGATACCTCCATGTTTAAAGAGATGGCGGTGTGTATATTTCCATGTTGATGGAGATAGCGGTGTAGATATTTCCATGTTTATAGAGATAGCGGTGTAGTTATTTCCATGTTTATAGACATAGCGGTGTAGATATTTCCATGTTTCTACAGATGACTGTGTAGATATTTCCATGTTTGTACAGATGGCAGTGTAGATATTTCCATGTTTATAGAGATAGAAGTGTAGATATTTTCATGTTTATACATATTGTGGTGGAGATTTGTCCATGTTTATACAGATAGCAATGGAGATATTTCCACGTTAATACACATAGCGGTGTAGATATTTCCATGTTTATACAGATAGCGTTGTAGATATTTCCATGTTTATACAGATGGCTGTGCCGATATTTCCATGTTTATACAGAGTTCTCTGTAGTTATTTCCATGTTTATATAGATGACAGTGCAGATATTTCCAGGTTTATACAGATGGCTGTGTAGATATTTCCATGTTTATAGAGATGTTGTTGTAGATATTTCCATGTTTATAGAGATAGCGGTGTAGATATATCAATGTGCATAGAGATAGCACTGAGGATATTTCCATGTTTATACAGATAGCAGTGTAGATATTTCCACTTTTATAGAGATAGCGGTTTAGATATTTCATATTTATACAGAGAGCGGTGTAGATATTTCCATGTTTATACAGATTGCGGTGTAGATATTTCCATGTTTATACAGATGGCTGTGCCGATATCTCCATGTTTATACAGAGTTCTCTGTAGATATTTCCATGTTTATATAGATGACAGTGCAGATATTTCCAGGTTTATACAGATGGCTGTGTAGATATTTCCATGTTTATACAGACGGCTGTGTAGATATTTCCATGTTTATACAGATGACTTTGTAGGTATTTCCATGTTTATACAGATGACGGTGTAGATATTTCCATGTTTATAGAGATAGCTGTGTAGATATTTCCATGTTTACACAGATAGCGGTTTAGATATTTCCATGTTTATACAGATCGCGGTGAAGATATTTCCATGTTTATACAGATCGCGGTGTAGATATTTCCATGTTTATACAGATAGCGGTGTAGATATTTCCATGTTTATACAGATGACGGTGTAGATATTTCCATGTTTATAGAGATGGCGGTGTAGATATTCCCATGTTTATAGAGATAGCGGTGTAGATATATCAATGTTCATAGAGATAGCAGTGAGGATATTTCCATGTTTATACAGATAGCAGTGTAGATATTTCCACTTTTATAGAGATAGCGGTTTAGATATTTCATATTTATACAGAGAGCGGTGTAGATATTTCCATGTTTATACAGATTGCGGTGTAGATATTTCCATGTTTATACAGATAGCGGTGTAGGTATTTCCACGTTTATACAGATGGCGGTGTAGATATTTCCATCTTTCTACAAATGGCAGTGTAGATATTTCCATGTTTATAGAGATGGCGGTGGAGATATTTCCATGTTTATATAGATGGCAGTGTAGATATTTCCATGTTTATAGAGATGGCGGTGTAGATATTTCCATGTTTATATAGATGGCAGTGTAGATATTTTCTTGTTTATGTAGATGGCGTTGTAGATACCTCCATGTTTAAAGAGATGGCGGTGTGTATATTTCCATGTTGATGGAGATGGCGGTGTAGATATTTCCAAGTTTATAGAGATAGCAGTGTAGTTATTTCCATGTTTATAGAGATAGCGGAGTAGATATTTCCATGTTTCTACAGATGACTCTGTAGATATTTCCATGTTTCTACAGATGGCAGTGTAGATATTTCCATGTTTATAGAGATAGAAGTGTAGATATTTTCATGTTTATACATATTGCGGTGGAGATTTGTCCATGTTAATACAGATAGCAATGGAGATATTTCCACGTTAATACACATAGCGGTGTAGATATTTCCATGTTTATACAGATAGCGTTGTATATATTTCCATGTTTATACAGATGGCTGTGCCGATATTTCCATGTTTATACAGAGTTCCCGGTAGATATTTCCATGTTTATGTAGATGACAGTGCAGATATTTCCAGGTTTATACAGATGGCTGTGTAGATATTTCCTTGTTTATACAGATGGCTGTGTAGATATTTCCATGTTTATACAGATGACTTTGTAGGTATTTCCATGTTTATACAGATGGCGGTGTAGATATTTCCATGTTTATAGAGATAGCTGTGTAGATATTTCCATGTTTACACAGATAGCGGTTTAGATATTTCCATGTTTATACAGATCGCGGTGTAGATATTTCCATGTTTATACAGATCGCGGTGTAGATATTTCCATGTTTATACAGATAGCAGTTTAGATATTTCCATGTTTATACAGATGACGGTGTAGATATTTCCATGTTTATAGAGATGGCGGTGTAGATATTTCCATGTTTATAGAGATAGCGGTGTAGATATATCAATGTTCATAGAGATAGCAGTGAAGATATTTCCATGTTTATACAGATAGCAGTGTAGATATTTCCACTTTTATAGAGATAGCGGTTTAGGTATTTCATATTTATCCAGAGAGCGGTGTAGATATTTCCATGTTTATACAGATTGCGGTGTAGATATTTCCATGTTTCTACAAATGGCAGTGTAGATATTTCCATGTTTATAGAGATGGCGGTGTAGATATTTCCATGTTTATATTGATGGCAGTGTAGATATTTCCATGTTTATAGAGATGGCGGTGTAGATATTTCCATGTTTATATAGATGGCAGTGTAGATATTTTCTTGTTTATGTAGATGGCGTTGTAGATACCTCCATGTTTAAAGAGATGGCGGTGTGTATATTTCCATGTTGATGGAGATGGCGCCGTAGATATTTCCAAGTTTATAGAGATAGCGGTGTAGTTATTTCCATGTTTATAGAGATAGCGGAGTAGATATTTCCGTGTTTCTACAGATGACTCTTTAGATATTTCCATGTTTCTACAGATGGCAGTGTAGATATTTCCATGTTTATAGAGATAGAAGTGTAGATATTTTCATGTTTATACATATTGCGGTGGAGATTTGTCCATGTTTATACAGATAGCAATGGAGATATTTCCACGTTAATACACATAGCGGTGTAGATATTTCCATGTTTATACAGATAGCGTTGTAGATATTTCCATGTTTATACAGATGGATGTGCCGATATTTCCATGTTTATACAGAGTTCCCTGTAGATATTTCCATGTTTATGTAGATGACAGTGCAGATATTTCCAGGTTTATACAGATGGCTGTGTAGATATTTCCATGTTTATACAGATGGCTGTGTAGATATTTCCATGTTTATACAGATGACTTTGTAGGTATTTCCATGTTTATACAGATGGCGGTGTAGATATTTCCATGTTTATAGAGATAGCTGTGTAGATATTTCCATGTTTACACAGATAGCGGTTTAGATATTACCATGTTTATACAGATCGCGGTGTAGATATTTCTATGTTTATACAGATCGCGGTGTAGATATTTCCATGTTTATACAGATAGCGGTTTAGATATTTCCATGTTTATACAGATGACGGTGTAGATATTTCCATGTTTATAGAGATGGCGGTGTAGATAGTTCCATGTTTATAGAGATAGCGGTGTAGATATATCAATGTTCATAGAGATAGCAGTGAGGATATTTCCATGTTTATACAGATAGCAGTGTAGATATTTCCACTTTTATAGAGATAGCGGTTTAGGTATTTCATATTTATACAGAGAGCGGTGTAGATATTTCCATGTTTATACAGATTGCCGTGTAGATATTTCCATGTTTATACAGATAGCTGTGTAGATATTTCCACGTTTATACAGATGGCGGTGTAGATATTTCCATCTTTCTACAAATGGCAGTGTAGATATTTCCATGTTTACAGAGATGGCGGTGTAGATATTTCCATGTTTATATAGATGGCAGTGTAGATATTTTCTTGTTTATGTACATGGCGTTGTAGATAACTACATGTTTAAAGAGATGGCGGTGTGTATATTTCCATGTTGATGGAGATAGCGGTGTAGATATTTCCATGTTTATAGAGATAGCGGTGTAGTTATTTCCATGTTGATGGAGATAGCGGTGTAGATATTTCCATGTTTCTACAGATGACTGTGTAGATATTTCCATGTTTGTACAGATGGCAGTGTAGATATTTCCATGTTTATAGAGATAGAAGTGTAGGTATTTTCAGGTTTATACATATTGCGGTGGAGATTTGTCCATGTTTATACAGATAGCAATGGAGATATTTCCACGTTAATACACATAGCGGTGTAGATATATCCATGTTTATACAGATAACGTTGTAGATATTTCCATGTTTATACAGATGGCTGTGCCGATATTTCCATGTTTATACAGAGTTCTCTGTAGATATTTCCATGTTTATATAGATGACATTGCAGATATTTCCAGGTTTATACAGATGGCTGTGTAGATATTTCCATGTTTATACAGATGGCTGTGTAGATATTTCCATGTTTATACAGACGGCTGTGTAGATATTTCCATGTTTATACAGATGACTATGTAGGTATTTCCATGTTTATACAGATGACGGTGTAGATATTTCCATGTTTATAGAGATAGCTGTGTAGATATTTCCATGTTTACACAGATAGCGGTTTAGATATTTCCATGTTTATACAGATCGCGGTGAAGATAATTCCATGTTTATACAGATCGCGGTGTAGATATTTCCATGTTTATACAGATAGCGGTGTAGATATTTCCATGTTTATACAGATGACGGTGTAGATATTTCCATGTTTATAGAGATGGCGGTGTAGATATTTCCATGTTTATAGAGATAGCGGTGTAGATATATCAATGTTCATAGAGATAGCAGTGAGGATATTTCCATGTTTATACAGATAGCAGTGTAGATATTTCCGCTTTTATAGAGATAGCGGTTTAGATATTTCATATTTATACAGAGAGCGGTGTAGATATTTCCATGTTTATACAGATTGCGGTGTAGATATTTCCATGTTTATACAGATAGCGGTGTAGATATTTCCACGTTTATACAGATGGCGGTGTAGATATTTCCATCTTTCTACAAATGGCAGTGTAGATATTTCAATGTTTATAGAGATGGCGGTGTAGATATTTCCATGTTTATATAGATGGCAGTGTAGATATTTCCATGTTTATAGAGATGGCAGTGTAGATATTTTCTTGTTTATGTAGATGGCGTTGTAGATACCTCCATGTTTAAAGAGATGGCGGTGTGTATATTTCCATGTTGATGGAGATGGCGGTGTAGATATTTCCAAGTTTATAGAGATAGCGGTGTAGTTATTTCCATGTTTATAGAGATAGCGGAGTAGATATTTCCATGTTTCTACAGATGACTCTGTAGATATTTCCATGTTTCTACAGATGGCAGTGTAGATATTTCCATGTTTATAGAGATAGAAGTGTAGATATTTTCATGTTTATACATATTGCGGTGGAGATTTGTCCATGTTAATACAGATAGCAATGGAGATATTTCCACGTTAATACACATAGCGGTGTAGATATTTCCATGTTTATACAGATTGCGGTGTAGATATTTCCATGTTTATACAGATAGCTGTGTAGATATTTCCACGTTTATACAGATGGCGGTGTAGATATTTCCATCTTTCTACAAATGGCAGTGTAGATATTTCCATGTTTACAGAGATGGCGGTGTAGATATTTCCATGTTTATATAGATGGCAGTGTAGATATTTTCTTGTTTATGTACATGGCGTTGTAGATAACTACATGTTTAAAGAGATGGCGGTGTGTATATTTCCATGTTGATGGAGATAGCGGTGTAGATATTTCCATGTTTATAGAGATAGCGGTGTAGTTATTTCCATGTTGATGGAGATAGCGGTGTAGATATTTCCATGTTTCTACAGATGACTGTGTAGATATTTCCATGTTTGTACAGATGGCAGTGTAGATATTTCCATGTTTATAGAGATAGAAGTGTAGGTATTTTCAGGTTTATACATATTGCGGTGGAGATTTGTCCATGTTTATACAGATAGCAATGGAGATATTTCCACGTTAATACACATAGCGGTGTAGATATATCCATGTTTATACAGATAACGTTGTAGATATTTCCATGTTTATACAGATGGCTGTGCCGATATTTCCATGTTTATACAGAGTTCTCTGTAGATATTTCCATGTTTATATAGATGACATTGCAGATATTTCCAGATTTATACAGATGGCTGTGTAGATATTTCCATGTTTATACAGATGGCTGTGTAGATATTTCCATGTTTATACAGATGACTTTGTAGGTATTTCCATGTTTATACAGATGGCGGTGTAGATATTTCCATGTTTATAGAGATACCTGTGTAGATATTTCCATGTTTACACAGATAGCGGTTTAGATATTTCCATGTT